>NC_136279.1:15557686-16056736 GCF_964198595.1 Lampetra fluviatilis | reverse complement strand
GCGGCTAAAATGCAGAGATAGCACGGTTGGGAGCACAGGTGGTGCATCTGCCAGTCTTTTCAGCCAGTCAACCCATGGCACCTGGGTCTGTTCCGTGACCTGCCAGTGGGCCTTCGACACTTCACGTGGCTCAAGTGCACCTAGCATGGCACAAACGCCAAGGTCATGTCACCGCCACTTAGTGGTGAACGGCGGTTGTTGTTGTAAGTGCATGTTAGTGACTGAATGTGGGTGTTTGTATGTTCGATCGCTGCTCACAGCCAACATCAGTGGTGAATATCTGAACCAGTCCTGGGCCTCTCCTAGGTCGACTCAGCTTGAAACGAGTAGCTGCTGCAGTGTGTAAACATTAGCACTGGAGAAACAAAGGTGGTTCTGGCCACACCACCACCTCGTGCTGGCCTTCATAGGTGCTCGCTAGCAATCTTGTGTAGGTCACATGAGACCTTTGTCTTGTTCGTGACTTGGTATGTCGTGTGTTGGCTAATTTGTATTCGTGAGTATTATAATATATGTTAGAAAATGTGTGTTAGTATTATTATGAGTGTATTTTTGCAACTTAGTGACTGTTAGTACGAGTGAATATTAGTGACTGTGTAAGTTAGCGAGTATGTGACTGTGTGTAAGAGAGAGGCAATTCATCGTGGAATGTGAGTGCACGTGTTGGAAAGAGCACGCGTTTGTTAGTTATCGGCTGCGGTATGCTTGTGTGAGCCTTTTTATTGTGCTTGCTTGTGTGTGGGGAAACAAAGGCGTTCGGGCGTGCCTCTGGCTACACCACATCCTCACAGCGTGTGCGTGTTGTACCCTACACACTCTCAAGGCCATCCCACAAACAGGCAAATCAGTCCGTGAATAATAATGGGAACCATTTCCTGGGCTGGGTGACGATGGCATCACCACGACAATTAAAGTTCAAAACGGGAGCTTAATTGGGATTGAAGTGGCTTTCCTGCGCTAATCCTGGGTGTGAGGTCACAACACTGGCCGATAAAGCTTTTGTAACGCACGACGGCATACACGTGCACAGGTCTGTTCTCCTGTCACGGCGTGTTTTCATAACGAAAATTGGATGTAATGCGATTAATGTATTCGGGAACACGTTTTCTATAACGTGGATGCGAATTGGATATAACGCGATTGAGTGAACAGAACTACGTCGTGCGACAAGGAATATGCGGTTGTGCGGCTGCCTCGGCGTAGCATCACACAAGGCGGGATGCTGCTGGATACTTCCAGATGCTACCCACGCAGCTCGGTCTATGTTCAGCCTTCGTACGCTTCTCACGTGTTATCGTGGACTGTGCTTTACCCCCTATATTATAACGCGCTTTTTCCATAACGCGGTGTTCTTCAGGAACGCAACTGCCGCGTTATAGGAGAACAAACTGGACTGTATACACGAACATCCCTATTGTCAATCCACTGCTGGATGAGGGCCGATACACACGCCGTGGGGTTATTTGACCATACTTCGCCGCGCTGGTCAGTGCAGGCGGTGCAAACTCCACCGGGGCCCCAAGGCCAGGGCCCATACCAACAACGTTACAGAATGAGAATACTGTTTGTATTCATACTGGAAGAATCTGATGAGCTATAAAGCTCTTTTTCACAGATGTGAACAACAAACAATAACAAAAACACGATAGGAGTGCAAAGTATAGAAAAAGCAAGCAAATAGATTGTTTTTATACGATGAAATGTAACTTTGTATTTTACCAGGTAAAGCCCACTGAGATATTCGCTTCTTTTTCAAAAGCCACCTGGCCACAAATCATATCTCAACGAAGTGGATCATTGATGTGCAGCGTTGTGGGATGCTGTTGCATAAATTACGCTATATAAAATGAAATTGTTATTATTATTATGTAGGAGGATATAAGTGGGAGCATAGAAGCAACTATTAACTACGGATTTTACTTTGGCCACGTAGTCGCACAGCAGACTACATAGCACCTGGTAAACATGGTGGTTGTAAATCCAAACACTATCTAGGCTCAAAGCTGCCGAGCTTCCAAGATCTGACGAGATCGGGCCCATTCGAGGTCCCAGGGCAATACAGGGAAGCATTCACAGCGAATCACTTGGTGATGATGCTGCTGCTTTGGCAGTTGTGCACAAGCGCAATAAACAATACACACTCGTTAATAACATTGTGGCCTTTTAAATATCATTTATCGTAGGTGACGTTTTGGGCAATGGCCCTTCACAGCACGTGATTTTGTTGTTGTTATCCATAACAGTGTTGACATGGATCTCTGCTGCGAGACGGGAGAGGTGGCACTGCCCGGGTTGGTTCATGATGGCCGTGTCACTGTCAGAAACAGCTAGCAACCACTGAGAACCTGAGTTCCAATCCTGGTTTCAGCCGCCCGCGATGAAACCGGATTTTCCAGTGTTGCGATTTGATGGTCTCATCACAGTCACTCGCGACTGCACACAAAATAAATCCGCATTTGTATATTTTTTTTATTATTACGACTGTGAACTTTGTTTTTAACCCGTGGTTACGCCACGGTAAGGGGAACAGAGTCGAGGTTATAATGAATGGATATACAAGCATGAGGAACGCGAAAGGGAAGAGAGAGGATGTGAAATATTTTTTATTACATTTTTGTAAGTAAGGAGAAAGAGGATGGAAGGGCACGGAGATGTGGGTGAAAAGGGTCAGGCGAGATGACAGAGAGGAAGATGCCGGCCTCGACGCTGCTGCACAGATGAGCAGCGTCTGTTTTCACAGAGGGCAGGGGGAGAGCAGTGCTGTTTAGAGTGCGAGTGGCCACACAGCAGTGGGTTACGGGAAAGCTTGAGCAGATTGTTTTTGATAAAAGATTACTCGACCCCCCTCCCATACTCAATGGCTGAATTCATCAGGCCCAATCTCAGCACTGGAGCATCGGAGTTACAAGCTCAGAGACAAGGAAGAGGAATGCACCACGTGCATGTGGGGTCAATTCCGAAACCTTAGAGCAGTCTTAAATACCTGAGTCGAGAACGGCAATAATCTGGCCAACCCCCCTTCCCCTAACAAAATCCTTTCCTCGCCTCCTCCGATGAGTCCGGTATGCCTAATACAGTCGATGTCCCTGTGAATACCGTCCAGAACTTCAGGATGTTGCAATGTAATGACTGTATGATGCGAGGGAGGATGTGGAATAAAACATATTTTATCTACATAAAAAAAAGATTACTCGAGGTCTGACATTTCAAAATGTTCGGTTTGACTGGCATGCGACGAACACTCTCTGCAAGGCATGCAAGAATGTGTGCTCCGAGTGAGCTTCAGGGACCAATGGAGCAAACAGCTTGATGAGCTCTCGACATGTGTGACACACTGTGGTGTACTGCTCGCCACGAGAACTGCGAACGCGAATGGGTTCGTCTCGCGAAAGCGTGACGTCAATGGATTGGAATCTAATTGGAGAACAAAATCAGACCCCGAGTTGTAACACGAGCATTGCGTGAGATTTATTAGCAGCGGTGTGAGGCCAGACTGAGGCAATACAGTACTATACTGTGCAGGCTAGTTTCTGAATAATATAATATGAAGGTAGACCTAACGACGACATGAGATTGGTGCAAGAAAGATGTTGGCACGAGACAGAGGAAAGTGGAAACAAATGACGAAATGTGCAGTGGACACCTACGAGCTGTCTACCCATGGATCGTGATGATGATGATGACATCAAGTAAATAACTATATCGTTCGTCACGCTCGTGACATGCGATAGGCAGGTGGCCGACGCGTCAGACTTAGAGCTCGGTGATGCCGGAACGAGTCAGTGTCTCCCTCCTCGAAGGAGCGGTGCTCATGTATGTTGAACTTCTTTCTCACCGAACGTTGCCAACCATGCTAATCAGAGGTGCGGGGGTGGGGGAAGAAGAATAAAATAAACACAAAAAGCAGTTCTAAAAGAAATTAGTTTTCAGTCTAGATTTTAAAGTGGATAGCTCCAGTGGCTTCCTAATATCGGAAGAGCGTTCCAGACGGCCGCAGAAAACGCATCTGAAAGCACGCGATGCAGTGGCCGTCTTTGTTCGATGGTTATCCAAAAGCCACGACGAGAATGACCGGAGTTCGCGTGATCGTTTATCCTCCTTGACAATATCATCAAGGTATTGTGGTTCATTTGTGGTAATTACTTTGTGTCGTCCTCCATTGGCCCACGGCGGAAATTCCACATTGTCATGATAGGGGCAATGCCATCCAGAGAACGTCCGTTGTTGACTTTCCACAATTTGGTACTCGTTTTGTCTACCCCATTGCGGATGATACTGCAATACATATTGTCTTATTACGTGTTTGCGTTTGTGATTGTGTGAACATGGGTGAATGTATGTCTGTGTATGCTGACATGCATGTCCGAGTGCCTATATATACTGAATTTGCGCGTGTGCTCTGCGCGTTCAATTCCTCGCCACGACTAAGATCAATTGTGAGTAGTGTCATATCTAAACCTACCAAGGGGGGTCCTTACACTCGGTGTGCGGTGCCGACAAGAAAAAAGAAAAGCTTTGGCGAGATGCAAGGCCGTAGCCATGGAGTCAACATTGGGGGGGACCAAATCTTCCGGCGGGTCTGGGGTCCCCCCTCAGAAAAAAAAAATCTGAATTTGAAAACGAATTTCCTGCCTAAAATATTTGAAAAATTCACTAACACATAGGATGGACTTTATTTATTATTTTTTTACAATAATGTCTAGCAGTGTATTGTATTACATTGCTCTGTTTTTTTTTACCTTTTCTTGTGTCATTGTATGTAATGGCAGAGATTAGGGATTAATAAAGTACAACCATAACCACAATCATATAAACAGAAATCTATAGCAATATATCGGGGGGGGGGGTCATTTTTAGCATATTTGAATATTATATTATAATTACGGCCTCGGCAAGATGACAGGGTGGGCTGAGCGTTATTTTCTCACAACCGGCATTTGCCTCGCTGCAGCACTTGCTGCAGCAGTGATCGCGCAGGGCTAGACGGCCACGACGCTTGGTCGGGGGTCTTTGTCGTCAAGTGAGCGAGCCCCATCCTGATCCAACCAGCCTCGACTCGCCAACTCCGGGCCGGAGCGGTGGAAGAAGCTTGCCCCGCGAATGCAGTGGATTCGCCATCCCTGCGTTCGACTAAGAGCTTCTGGCAAATGATTGCTGTGATTAACACTGTGGGGTTTCGTTGGCTTTAGAGTGTGCGCATTAAAACAAAAAGTGATTGACGCTCAAACTTGGTGTTGACTGGTTTAAGACAATAGCATGACAATGGGGCGCGTGCGTTTGAAAGTGGAGTGCGCGTGCGTGCTGTGTGTGATCTCGGCAAGAGCACTTAACGCAAACGGCACGTGTTGGCTACACGCGGGGATCTTTGTCTTTGTGTGTGTTGTGGGGAGCGGTAAGTGTAGTGGTTAGCGCTACGCCGCGCTAGGAACCCCAGCGAACCCAAGTTCGAGACCCGCTCACGGCCAACATCAGTGACGATTATCTGAACCGGTCCTGGGCCTCCCCTAGGTCGACTCAGCCTCAAATAGTACCTGGTGCAATGTGTAAACATCGCCACTAGGGAGACAAAGGCGGCCGGGCGTGGTGTTGGCTACCCACCCCCTCGTGTGCCGTGCCTGCCTTTATAGGGGCTAGCTAACAGCACTTGTCCTAAAAGTAGACTCGGTCTAATACGGGGGATATTTGTCCTTGTATGTGTAATAGGGCTGACCGATTAATCGATTTCAAATCGAAATCGCAATTTGAAACAATGCGATTAGCAAATTGCAAAGGCTGCGATTTTATGCGCGTCTTAATTTATTTAACTTAACAATTGTTCTATGTTTGATTGTTCTATTGCAATTAACATATTTGAATATATACATGTTGGAAGCAATTAATATATTTTAAGTTATCATCCTTGCATTAGAATATATAGAGGAGTTCATATTTTTCATGGTATCGTGTGGTAATGCTCCATCACATGTTTGAAATCTATTACACAGTGAATATTGAACTGAAGCTTGAATAAAAAAAAATTAATCGCAAATCAAATCGCAATATCTGTCAGAAAAAAAGCAATTAGCTATTTCCCCAAAATAGTTCAGCCCTAATGTGTAATAGGTGTTCGCAAACAGTCTTAAAAGCTATGGGGGGGGGGTATGTTTTTTTGTTTGTTCGAGTGTTAAACCCAGCGACCTGAGTTCGATTCCCGGAACACGGCTACCATCAGTGGCGAGTTGATAACCCCAACTCAGCTCAACATCAGGAGCAGTCGCTATGCAAGGGCCAAGCACGGGGAGACAAAGGCGGCCTGGCGTGAAGCTAATTGACCAACATCAGCCCCGTTGTGCGCGCCGTGCTGCCTTAAGAGGTGCTCGCTAACTGTGGTTGCCCGAACTTGCTGTGCAATGATTTTTTTCTTTTGTTAACGCTTCGCGGTGGCCCTTGCTTCTTGTGTCGGTACGAAATGAAGTTGTCAACGACAGAACATGCTGAGAATAGATTAGACTCACAAAGACAAAGATCCCCCGTGTAGCCTTAAACTTGTTGGGGCAAGGCCAGCACCACGCCCGACCGCCTTCGTCTCCCCCCGGTGACGATGTTTATACACCGCACCAGTAACTCGTTTGAGGCTGAGCCGACCTAGGGGAGGGCCCTGGGACCGGTTCAAGATATTCGCCGCTGGTGTTGGTGGCCGTGAGATAAGAAATCGAACTCGGGGTAACCGCTTACACCACCGCGCCACACAAAGACAAAGATCCCCCGTATAGCCTTAGCAGACTGGAGGGGCAAGTGCTGTTAGCGAGCCCCTATAAAGGTCGGCACGGCACACGAGGGGGTGGGTAGCCAACACCACGCCCGGCCGCCTTTGTCTCCCTAGTGGCGATGTTTACACATAGCACCAGGTACTAATTTGAGGCTGAGTCGACCTAGGGGAGGCCTAGGACCGGTTCAGATAATCGTCACTGATGTTGGCCGTGAGCGGGAATCGAACCCGGGTCTCCAGGTTCGTAGCGCAGCGTAGCGCTAACCACTACACCACCGCTCCCCACCGCCCCCACAACTAACACGCTCTCAAACTCCATACAAACTCCAAACTAAAAACTCCCCCACATAACCTTCACAGCCTGTTGTTGGCGGTAAGTAGTCAGCGAGCACCTATTTAGACAGCCGGTACGGTACACGAGAAGGTGGTGGATCAGGCCGCACCAACCACCCAGCCCGGCCACCTTTGTCTCCCCACGTGCACGTACAGTCTAACACGACACCACATCCCGGCATTTTCAAACTCCCCACGAAGACGGAGAAGCTCGCAATTATGGAACTTTGGTGGGGGTTCTTTTTTTCGAAACCGATACAAATCTGTAGTTACATTACAGAACTCTGTACCCCCGTGTAGGCTTCCACCACGGGTCAAAAGACAACAAATCGTTCAACGTCCCCCCCCCTCTGCCTCTCGCATGACTCAGAAGCACGCGAAATCCGCGGTCACCGCATGGAAGCTGTGATGATGACGATGATGATCGCGGGAGCGGCTCACCTGTCCGTTGTCTTTGTCTCTCCTTCGGGTACGAGGAAACATCCGCACGTGTGGTGTGGCTCCTTGCCCTGTGTGTGTGTGTGTGGTTGAGACTGGATGGAGCGAGGCTGGTGAGATCAGGTATACTCGGGAGACACGTGGCTCTTACTCCGGGGTAGGCTGGGGGATGGTGCGATTAGTGATGCGACGTAATATTGGGTAAACGCACAGACATTTCGATAAACACGAGACAAAAGTGGCTTAGCGCCACGCCCGACCCGCACCTCGGTACAGATTTAAGGCCGAGTCGATCTAGGGGAGGACCGGTGCAGATAATCGTTACCGGTTGTTGGCCGTGAGCGGGGATTTAAACTCGGGTAGCTGAGTACGTGGGCACGTAGCGCAACGCGCCACCCACTCACCCACTACATATGCATACACCGACACACGTACAACTATACTCCTACACACATACAGATAGATATACACATGGAGACGCATACAGCCACAGTACACGCACAAACGATTACAAATTCCCACACACGAGAGAGAGAGCAATGCTCGCAATACGCCAAACAACCCTGCTAAAAATCTGCTGGCTCACAAACACATTGGATTTGGTAGACAAAGACAAACACACACACACACGCGCATGATCCCACAGACCGCCAGACAGACACTCTCATATAGCGTATACTCTCACACACACAAAGATCCCCGGTATAACCTTAACAGACTGTCGGAGCAAGTGCTGTTTAGCGAACACCTATGAAGGTCGGCACGGCACACGAGGGGTGGGTGGCCAGCACCCACGCTCGACCGCCTTTGTCTCCCTAGTGGCAATGTTTACACACCGCACTCGGTACTCATTTGAGGCTGAGTCGACCTAGGGGAGGCCCAGGACCGGTTCAGATAATCATCACTGGTGTTGGGAATCGAACTCGGGTGGTCGGTTCCGTGGCGCAGCGCGCGAACAACTACACTACGGCTCCCCAACAATACTTACACATACAGTACACTGTCACATACAATCTAACACACATGCATACCGACACATAGACTCGCGCACACGCACCTCTGGAGAGACAAAGCGAAAACAAGACCGGCGAGTGATCCAGCCAAGCCAGACTGCGGCTGTTATTTCAATGCAACCACTCAACCATCCACTCAAACCCACCCATTCACCAACTAATTCACCCACCCACTCACCCACCTATTCACAGAAACATCCACACCCCCCTACCTTTAATACACACACACACACATCCCTATTCATCCACGAATTCAAGCACAATTGACAACAACTCAACAAGTTCGCCTTAAAAGGGAAGTTATATAATCGACGTTTCGGGAAATTGCCCTTTTGTGTTGAGTTTTTATTTTATTTTCGCGTATTCACCACTGCCAACGCAGGGTACCCGATAATGAAGTCACCCACCAACTCCCCCACTAATTCATTCACGCAACATTTAATTCGCCTATCCACCCACTCACGCACCCATCATACTCCGTACGCCGTCCACACAGCTCCATTGTTGGGATTCGTGTGATTTGTGGTGGGGCGTAGGTTGATTTACGTGATTGTATAATCCACAAAAGTTTGGGTGTGTGCTGTAGTCGAGTCGTGTCATGTGATGGCAGTACTGTATAGTAATGTATCGGACAGTGTTGCAGCTTGATGTTTTTTTTAAAACGATCATGGCTTGACAAAGTTTTATTTATTTTTTTGGTTTGGTATTCGAGGAAGCCGCAAAGTCAGGAGAAAACCCCTCACCACAAACAAAGGAGATAAACCACTTAAAATCAGCAGCCCCGACAGCTTCGCCACCTATTTTCTCTCCTGCCTATTCGCTGTGCTGTGCCCTGTGGGGCTGAGGTTGTAGTTCACACACAGAGACGGAGATTCCCATTATGCTGATATGCAAAGTGAGATAGACACCTGGCGTTCTGGTAAAGATACGCCACCTCTAGATTACAGGACAGAGAAAGTGGGATGTTGACTTTTATGCGTGAATTTTAAGTAGTGACCCCTCTTATTGTGTAGGGTTTTTGCAAGACACCGGTTTCCTCGAGAATGTCGGGACAAAGGATACTCGACAAGGAATTGCCCAAACATTTCAATGGACCCTCGTTAAACAGTCTTCAGATTAAGCGAGGCTTTTCTTGATAAATAATTAACCTTTTATCTTAGTTTGTCATTTATCCCCAAGTTTATCCCCATTGTCTAATTTCAAGGGAGGAAGTGCCCATTTAATTATCGCACAGAGCAATGGATCCTTTTGTGTTAAAAATGGACCATGGAAGCGGATATCACAGAGGTACATTTGAGGATCCCACATTTGTATTTCTTGTGTAAGGCTGTGCCCCACTCGGCACGCGGTCTTGAGTCATTGGTGGAAATTGCACATTCCTATGACGGAGCCAAGTTCGTCCAAGTCCGTAGAAAGTCAACGACCACTTTGACCGTTTCACCCAACGTTTGCGGGTTCTGCGCGTGTTCACCTTGCCCTCCCTGTGAAACGGAGCTGTTCTCGTATCTGATTGGAAATCTGAAGAGAGAAGTTGGAATTGAAATAAGTGAGGAGCTATGGAGCGTGGCAGTGTAGGGCGTGGCATGGGGTGACGAGTTCATAGTTGGGTAAACAACAACAACAACCACCATCATCATAATCAACCGTGATCGATCCACTGCGATACGAAGGTCTCCACATGGCACCGCCACCGTTCATGGTCTCGTGGTGCAACAATTCATCAAGCTCCTGCAGCTTAGTCGATTGAAAACGTAAACAATTTTTAAAAAATAAAGCCTAAATCATGTGAGATGACCTCCTGTAGGTCACCTCAGCCTGAAATTAGTTCCAGGTGAATGGGTCCTCCTGTAGGTCACTTAAGATTTAAATAATTATCGTAAGGCCCTTTGGCTATTTCTTTGTTTAATGTTTACCACTCACATTCATGTCGAACGAGGGTAATGTAATGAGTAACGAGTATCGCGAGCGAGCACCGATTACAGAACACATACCAATTGTAGAAACTCTTTTGCACTACAGTATCTGTATGTTAGTTAAACTTGGTGAATGGGTCTCCAGGACGTCAACGCAGAATAAAATGTGTACCTGAAGGTGAGCTCTGCCTTGAATGTGTATCCGGTTCATGGGGCTCTCGTAGGCCAGCTCACACGAATTTTTTTTTTATATAAATGACCTGTAGGTCCACTGAGGCAAACATTAGTACAGTACTCGGTGACCGGACGTCTTTCAGGCAATGTTTAGGAAAATACCATGAAAATTAGACAAAATATACCTCAATGGGTCGTGACCTGGTGACATTCGGGACAATGTAATGATTTGTATGTGAAGTTGGTGGATCATGCACAGATCTTCAGACACCAAACTTGCAGGGTTAATAATGTAATTAGGGCCCGTGAATGGTAGGATTTTTTTAAATATGTTACATGCTGTCTGTACAGATTTCATGAGTGTCCATGCCTCATATCCATGGAGTTTCTCTTAGCGCCCCACTTTCTTCCCACAACTCATTAATTGCTCAATAAGGAAATTGCCAAAGTCATTCCAATGCTAAGACCCTCCTGCAAATGTCCTTGAGTCTCGGTGAGGCTTTCCGACCCTCATTGTTATCCCTGTTTTAGGCAGTGGGTAGCGACATACCTCTCCGTTCATATGAACTAAGATGATATAAATCTAATACATAAAATGCATTTATTACTATGTAACCCTTTCTAACACGCGTTTGTCCTTGGGAGTATTTAATTCGCAGCACATAAGTCGACGGGCAGCTGATAGGGCAAAATGCACTTGCATATTTGGCATGAGCAGGCCACAAAAAAAACCTCGGCACATTCATCAATAACACTCCTTTAAATGAAAAGATATATATTATGCGACGTTTCAGGCAATGAATATTTTGTGGTAAAGTTCCAATGAAAACAGATGCTTGTAGGAGTTGACACCCGAGAGCAGTGGTTCTCATCCAGGGGTACATGAGTTGATTTATAAATGTGTGAAATTATACAATTACGCCATGTAGGAATGTTGAACTTCTTTCGCACCGCACGTAGCCAACCGTGCTAATAGTTGTTTTTTTAAATATATTCGCTTGCAGTTACTAGCTTGGTAGGATACCTCACAAAATGGACAATTGGTTAAAATATCGATGTTCATTGTGAATACATTTATTTCTCAGAACCATGTTGCGTCAGACAAGGGGGTTACTCGGTTGAAACTAAATTCAACAAAGGGTTCAAGTAGCCAAAAAATGTTGAGAACTACCGTCCTAGAGAGTAGGATTTCTACCTTTTTCACAGACCAAACTCGAACATGTTTCTTAGTCAGAATTAGGTTTATCACACCTATACAGTACTGTATGCTCTAGTCAAGTTTAACACAATGCCATGTTATAGATCTTGGTATAGATCAATCTCTGCCACAAACAAAAAAACATGTCAATTCCTGGATCCTGGATTGTCTGAGCCGGTGGCAAGCCGAATGGTAGAGCCACTATTTAGTGTTTAGAGAAATTGTGCCACGGTTGGACATGGTGAAGAATTTTATGATGACAAAAAGATAAAGATTTAATTTGAACTGCATTAATATTTTTCGAAGGGATAAAGTATTATCAAAATCTATTGGCAGTTTTGTTTTGGACTTCATCCACAGGGAAGGCAGGTATGTATAACATCACATCGTCAGCAGAGAAGGGGATTTGCAAGTGGGTTAACGTTGAGCCGACATTGATCCTGCCGATGGAGAACAGCAGCATGCTGACACCGAACCTTGTGCGAGTGCTTTTGAGATGAGGGAGAGGTCTCATAAATATTTCAGATAGATAGCTTGCCACTAACTCGATTAAGTTGTGATTAACATATGGTTAAGTTGTGTTATTTCTTGAAGCTATGATATCCATATTAAGGCATATTTGAGATTCTTCGGGTTGTGTGTTAATACCCCAGGCTCGTAGAGCCAGACCAATACACATTTAGGAATGTTAGGGTTCAATGATAATTCTCAAGGCTCATAAGAACTAGACCAGGGATCAGCCACCTTTAGCTCTTTAAGGATTGCTTAGTGACATTATTTATTAAGGACCGTCTCGTATTCACATGCATTGCGGCTCTTGAAATAGAGTTTTGGAATGGCTGTGGCTAGTAGTGTGGTTAGTGGTTGTGTGGTTGGTGAATTATCTCGGAGGTGGATTTTCCCACACACCGTGCAATGAGATTGTTTGATGACCGGCAAACCAAGATGTATATTTGCATATACTGTATAATTCTCAGAGCCAATATTTATTGAAGTCAAGTGAAAACCCCAATGTAACATCGCTTTGTGTTCGTATTGGAACCCAGACTTTCAGCGCTGCTGGCTCAATGTCTCTGGCCAGTGGGCCAACAAGGGCAGCAGCAGCAGTGGGGCTCTGTGCCGGTTGCCAGAGTTGATTCAAGCCCGACTCCCGATGAGACACTGACTGTCAAAACCGGTAACAATGCTGCTGAAATGATTCACCCCTGGAAGGCCATGCGGTTGATAGGTTGTGTAAGAAATACATATATTTTATTTTGTAAGTGGAACGACGGATATATGAAGAAGACAACTGCTTATTTATTTTGTTAATGATGTATTCTCTATATCGACGCTAATGCTTATTTTGTGGTTATGTCCAGGGGCCTCTCTGATGCAGTGCCCTTGTGACAGACCCAACGCAGAAGATCTCAGATTTTGATCTTCCACAAAGCTCATGGTCCACCCTAAACCGCATCCGAACCATGGAAGTAGATGCGGATACCTGATGCACAAATGGAACATTTAAATCTCTCCAGTGTGCGACTGTGGTAATCCAGAACAAACTATACAACGTAGAACGACGCAATTACCGATCCGCAAATACAAATGAGACATCACAGTGATACACTCAGCTACTCCTGTGATGCAGTGTTAAGGCTTGACCACCTGAATGTGAAATTGTAGTTGTTGCCCTACATCAGTGGTTCTTAACCTGGGGTGCAAGCACTCCAGGTTACCCTTTCTGGGGGTGCGAGACACGGCCAGATCTTTTGTTAGATGGTAAATAATCGAAAACACAAACTAAGCACTAGCACGTAAGCACAATTACTTTGTTTCATCAAACCCTCTATGTATTTATTAACATTATACATTTGTTTAACGATTGAGAACCAACGGGATACAAGGTTACACAGTTTAAGGTTTAAGAACCTTAAAGGTTTAAGAACCACTGGGCTAAATCTACATCAGCAGCCGTACGGAAGAAGACCATCAGAGGGCGCGCAAGGCCCTTGCGGGATTCGTGAACTCCTGGGGCCTCCCGCCCACACAGCCCCGCCCCTCACTTTCCCTGCAGACCACGCCCCTTAACCCCGCCCTTCTTGACCCCACCCCTCTTGACCCCACCCTTCCTCGGCCCCTTCTCCTCACAGCCCCCCCCCCCGGCTCTCGACACCGCCCCCTCATCCCCCTCCGCCTTACCCCTCTCTCCTTCTAGACCCCGCCCAAGTGCCCACCCCCGCCGCCAGCGCCCCTCACCCCCCCACCTTAATAAGCCCCGCCCCTCTATTTCTTTTATCCCGCCCCATCCGATTTCCCTCCCTCCCCAGCCTGCCCCTCACCTCCCCTCTCCCGCCCCGCTGATCACCGCTCCAAGCCCCGCCCCTTACTTCCCCCTAACCCCGCCCCTCGTCTCCCCCCATCCCCGCCGCTCGCTTCCCCCTAACCCCGCCCCTCACATCCCCCCTAACCCCGCCCCTGGCTTCCACCTAGCCCCGCCCCTCGATTCCCCCCTAGCCCCGCCCCTCGCCGTGGTCTCCCCCGCGACGGAGTCGTGCTCGGTTCGGCTCGTAGCGGGGAGAGAGATCGCAGAGGTCCCCGAGATCCTTGCAAGGGACTCGTCGCAACACGGAGACGTCAACTACAACAACGTCCAGAGAAGCGGCAGAGACACGGCGGTGAAGAGAGACCCCCACGGCGACTCGTGGAGACTCGGAGAAACTAACGGAGACGCGGGGAGCGGGGCGAGGGAGCGCGGGCCTGCTCGCTCCGCGCGGAGCCTGACGTCTTGCCTGAGCGGGCGGCCCGGCAGGGACACGCAGAGGCCCCCTTGTGCGCGGGGGCGGAGACTGCGGGGGAGGAGGTTAAAAGGAAAGGGGGTGAAGGGAGAGGTGGAGTAAGGAGGTGAATACGGGGGGAGGAGTAAGCCTCAAGAGGAGAGCGAGGCGGAGGAGGAGGAAAGAGGAAGTGCGAAAGACGAGAAAGAAGAAAGGTGAGAGAGCTGAAAGACAATAAATAGCGGTAGCCGTGAGAAGGACGAGGTGAAAGCGGAGGAAACGGAAAAAAGAAGTGAGGAGGTGAAGGAGGATTTAGGAGGCATAGGAAAGAGCAGGAGAAGGAGCAGGAGGAGGAAGAAGAGGAGTGACCATGGCGGCTAAGGACGGGGCGACGCAAGACAAACACAAGATCGTGGTGGTCGGCGGTGGCGGCGTGGGCAAGAGCGCGCTCACCATCCAGTTCATACAGGTGAGGGGCATGGCCAGGTACCCTCACGCCTGATGCGTGAGTCTCATCCTCGAGTCTCATCCTTCACGACGACATCCTGTCTCTTCATTCTCCCCATCACCCTGTAACATGCTGCTGTATACTCCTCGGCTCTCACGCCGCCGTTCGTCAATCTCACGAAAACTCGCTAGGACCTCTCACGAATTAGCCGCCTTGTGTGTTTTTTTACGTTTTAAGAGTTTTTAGTCGGTCGTGGTGCATAGGGGAGGGGGGTAGCCGAGGCGTGGTTGAGTGCGGTCAGGTTTTGTTCAGTGTGGCTGGGTGCACCTAGCCTGGCACGGGGCGTCGCGTTGACATGACCGCTATGTGCAGTAGTAGCGGGACTGGCGGAGAGTGCTTGTGTTGTGGTTGCGTGACGGATACCGAAGATTGTTTTGGTAGTAGAGGTGGTTGTATGATGTATATACATTCCTATGCTGTGTGTTCTGGGCTGTCCACACTTGAAGTTTTGTTTAGGATTTAAAAAACATAGTCACGTTCAGGAAGCCGTTATTCAACTTTTACGTTTACAATTACAACACTGCTATGCAGTTTAATACCACACTGCATCGAGGTTGCTCAAGCGCCTGATTTTTTTTTGTTTTACGAAAGACAAGCCCACAGCACGCAACCTCGGCTCTCGTCCACAAGATCGCAGCTGTTTGTTTTGAGTGGCGTCTTTAAGGCATGGAGAGTTAGCGGATTTGGAGGAAAGCGGATACTAGGGAAGTCGAGAGCCGGGGAGACACGTCTTCCTCGGCATCTGGGAGCTATACAGCCCTTCCTCCTCTTGCCCTTTCCAACCATCGCGTTTAAATCCACACACCTCTCTCTTGAAGATGTTTTGCTACTGTGGTCAGAGGTCGACATTCACAAAGTTGCGAGTTCAAAAGGCGGGCGGTGAGGGGAGGGGGGTCTCTTTCTCGTCATCATCATCATCACCTATCCAGGGTTGCAACTACTTTGTAAGAGGTCAACAGTGTTCTTATCTATGGACAGACCTGCCCTTGCCATGTGAATGTGGAATTTCCTCAATCAGCGTAGGGTTGCAATTAGTGAACATCGCTCAAGCGAGGAGACATTTTAATTGTTGAATCAATAAAAAAAGATGTGTTATGTTGTAATGGTTATGCGGTGGGTGGGGGGTTCGTGCCTTGCATTGCACTACGAATCTCTGAGTACCTGAGTTTGATTCCTGGCCAGTGACATCAGTGGCGAGTAGCATCCGAACCAATCGTGGTCCCCTCTTCATTAATCCCCACTGACCTGGTATCTATCTTTTCTTGTCTACCATGCAGCCCATGCAGATTATACACACGTAAAAATGCACAAAAACCTAACACTTTTTGAATCAAAATACAGTATTACCGAATCTCAACGAATCAAATAGCGAGATGTGCAAGGTCGTTACGAGCCGAGTGTGCATCACGACTCAATGCTAAGCAGTGACCCGTTTCCGACCCAGCAGATACTTTTAAAATAAAAGGACGTTGCTCTTTGCGTTGCACCTGAAGCTGAACGCTTCACCATACCCCACATTCCTTGCTCTAATCTCAGCCCAGAACCATAACACTCGAGTCAATGCTTGTTGCCGATTCACGAACCCTGACCTACATCTCTAATTTCAGTCTTACCTTGGTCAATGTTCATTTTTTAATTAAATAAAATCTATAATGCATACAACTGATTTCATTCCCCCATTGCCTCGTTTTAAGTCCTCTTGGATGCTTTTCCTTGGCTGTCAGGATTGGAAAATGCTGGCTGCTTGGGGTGGCTTTCATCCAGCAGTGGATTGACCACGGCTGCTGATGATTGATTCTTTAGTGTCTTATTTTTTCACTTTCCTTTTTCCCACTAACCTGGGGGTCTGGATTATTTGTATTCTCTCTCCACTCAATCTTGTTCTGAGCCATCACCTCTATTCCACAGTTTTTCATATCCTGGCTCGTCACAACCACTTATTTCTCGAGGTGTGCGTCTCGGTCTGTGCCTTGCGGCTTTCGTGTTCAACACTCTATACCGTGTAACTTGGAAAAACAACAGTAGTAATAGGAAGAGGATTAATACAGTAACCTTTATTTTGTCAAGTGAAAGCCTGTATCGACAATGTCACTTGCAAAGGAGACTTTGAATACATTTGAAGGGCAATCGGGGATGAAGAACAAGTGTTATATTTTAAAACGAGAGATGCAAATGTTGCGGGAATTCTACTTTCCCATGGCCGAATCCAGTCTCTCCATTAGGATGACCAGTGTTTTGGTCCAAACCAAAGAGTATCACGTTGTCGACCCCAGAAGGACGAGGATAGAGTGGGTTACTCCCATGCCCACTGACCCAGGATTTGAATTCACAACTTCCTGACTGCGGAGTCGAGCGCTCCAAAACACACGCTAAACGGGGGGGTGGGGGGGGCTTTACACGGGAGACCTGTAAACTCATGGACGCTCAGTTCGGCCGTACCTTTTACACTCCGCCCTGTTTGTTAACGTGACTCATTCACAGCAGGAGAGGCTTGAAGCAGGCACGTCTCCTGGGAGCTGTGATCCGAGATGTTACCAATGCCTATTAACCTCCATTAACCCAGATTATACGCAAAAGGACGTTCCTATTGATTTTGAGATTTACCGAGTCAACGCCCCGCTATGTGCGAGCTGCTTGAGTGGGTCCCTTTCTTCTGTCTTGACGCGCTGGGCGATCATCGTTATTACCGGAGTAGATTCTTTACCAACCGTAAAAGTGCGTCGTACATTTGCTGAGCTTCTGACGTTGACAGTGGTGTGCGCGCACACAAGTACAAATGACTCGCCACCTCTGTCATTACTAATTAATGTGGAATGATTCCTGCTGCCCACCAACAATGAGAATTGTAAAGATTCGCGGTTCCGGTTGGATGCAAGCGTCTCTTTGTCTTGCTTGGGACTGCCTCTTTGTTATTTTTTTTCATTTGTGCCATCTCGTTTGTTCTTTTATCCTAAATATAACTTTACGAAGTACATTTGCATATGTTATGATTGATCATATGTTGTCCAGATGCTTCATTGCATGTATCACGAGATTAAGATTATAATAATGAAATTGTAACATGTCTGCTTACAACAGCAACATTGAAAGTATATGTTATGTTTATAAAATCGATTCCTCTGCAGAATCAATCTTTTTTTATCAATGTTTTTTTGTGATATGAAAAAAAAATCTCAAATCATGACAGTTAATCATGGTAATTCATAAAATCATAGATGAAATTTATTTACAAATCTATTACATATTTCTAGGCTGATATTTTGGAAATGGCTATTCTTCAGAGCAGAGTGAGAGCTCAAAGATTGAGTAATAATAATGTAGTTCCCTCTCAAAGAGATTGACTGAATTATAATTGGAGATGACACTTTATGAATTGTGTTGATTCACTCAGGTATACAAACCATACATTATTACAGATGCATACTTATTGAATGGGTACGTAATAAACCATTTTTACGGCAACTGTCTACAAATTACTCAGGTCTACGGCACCGCATCTCCTTCTGTAAGTCGGTTCATGTCTCTGCCCCTCTCAATCTGCTCTCAAGAAGGGGTGTGGCTCCAGACGTCAGCCTACCACTGTGCAAATATTTAAAGTCCTTTCCACCAGTCCACTGCTGGATGATGCTTTATCTGTCGTGGAGGTTTTTGATAATTTCACCGTGCTGATCATTGTGGATTGGTGAAAGGAAGAAGACTCAGAACCAGATTTCAGATATCACTATCCACTGGTGTTAGCCGTGACCAAGAAATAGAACTGAGATCATTTAGTTCATGGTGCTGTGCACTAACCAATGCTCCACCCACTGCTCCACCCAGGTCAATTCACTGAATCTACGGTCCAATGTATTCGATCTTTACAAGCCTCGTTATACGGTAGCGTTAGTCACAGGAGGCGGTGCCATGTGATTAACAACTCCACCGCTTCGGACGCTGTCGTTTGGCGCTCGACCTCTGTGTCGGAGCTGGCGCTGGCCGGCACTGGGGTGTGAGGTCCCATGGGACGCGCAGCGAGATGATGCACGCGATGCTGGCCGCGGCGCTGTCGATCGGAGGGGGCGGCCGAACGGACACGTGCACTGCGGCATGCGTGCATTTATCCCCGCAGGCCTCCGCATACCTCTGCTTTTTATTGTTATTATAACTTGTGCTTTATTTCTCTCTTCTCTATCCCAAGTACATTCCAGTTGTGTTGTTGGTGTCATGTTGCCATGAGACAGTAGAGAATGGTGCCCAGATGATGCTTCTCCATTATTTCTCATTGAAACCGTTGCATTAAAACACTCTGCGAAATGGAATTGGTCAAACATCCCATGGTAAGAACCTCAATCGTTATTTTACGTGGCAATATCGCCCTCAATAAAGAAGGCATCAGTGCATATTACAGCATAACGGGAACGGTAGAGGGGCATAGAGCAACAGGAATAAAAAAAAACTGTTATGCCCTCAGCAGCTAACACTGACTGATTTGTTGTTATCTTTAATATAACTAATATAACTGCCCTCTGACACGACTAATAACGTGTTAGAACACTGAGCTGGCACAGCTGAGGACCTGGGTTCAAATCCACGTTTCAGCAACCCATGATTTAACAGGATTCTCAAGAGTAGAGCGTTGATGGTCTGAACCAATTCAGCAATAACTGCACAAAACACTTAATTACATTCAGTGTTTTGCTTAATTTGGGAACTGGGAATGTTATTGCAAGGGCATGTAATGATTCCCCCCCCTTCCCCCCCGATTCAGTGAATTGTCACGATTAAATATTTCTGGTTTTATTAACATGAAACAAACATTCTTTGGAGGATGTAAAAAAGTCTTTGCTTGCATGGATAAATATGCCTATTTAAGGTATCTTGGAAGTAGTAATCATCTCATTACCTGATGCTGAAAGCACAGCTGAAACCTAACCGGGGACAAAAAGCAACAAAGGGAAATGATGTAGGGGAATATATTTTACGTTGTATATCGCACAAATTAATTAACGTTGCCGGACTGTTGTGGCGTGATGCTGTAACAAATTTTCAGCCAGCAACAGCAACATTCAAATCCCGCAAAGCATGCCAAGACCTTTCAAAGTATTATATAAACACAGCAATGAAACTTTTTATTTTTAATAGAAACAGCCGAAACATTCTCTCGCACAGTAACACTGCCTGGAAAGAGGTGGCGGAACCTTTTCCTAGAGGCCGGGCCTGGCTGGCAATGTTGCCAGAGCACCTCAACTCGACAGTTGGAAGTTTGCAAAGTTCAAATCCTGGCTATGGGTCATTTCAATCGTTCGCCCGGGAATAATAAATTCAATACCACTTAACTATTTATTAACTTTTTTTTATTATACCAGGTAAGGTCCACTGAGCTCTATATAGCTCTTTTTCAGAAGCGGCCTGGCCACAAATGATAGCTCAAGGAAGTGGTTTATCATGTGGAAATTTATTGCAGCCAAATACTCTAAATGCATGTTTCTAAATGTGCAGGGAAAAATCGCAACACCCAGAGAAAAATCCACACGACCTCAGGGAGAACATGCAAACTCGAAATATAAAGACATCAGGGTCGGGCACGAACCCACGACCTCCTGTATACCTGGCGAGGTAGTTAACATCTCACAACGTTGGCGCCCTTTGTGGAATGTCCACAGCTGTAGTCTTACAGAGCGACTGATGTCTAAATAAGAGACCCAACAGACCTGGGGTCAAGTACAATTGTACAATTGTACAATTTTACTTGACCTTGTGATTGCAATTTACACAAGTACGTGTACTTGTGTAAATTTAAATCACAATGTCATTGTAAATTCGGCAGTGTTTTTGTAAATGTTATAATTGACCGCAGGTCTTAGGTGGACAGATGCTCGGACATCCCCACCTCTCTGCCCACATTCTCATGGCAACCGAGCCCACTCCAACCGGCCCGGCTGATCCAATACCACGGAGTCGCTGACCCTGGTGTCGACTCTCAGTTATTGACCCACGGTGCATGCCGAAGAGCTGGACCGTCTCCATTACCAGCCATGACATCACAGGGTCAGCGTCAAAGTGAGACCTGCTTGTGTGCCATGATGTCACTCACTTAGTTTAGCTTCTCGGCTGTGTTCGTGTTAACATCATTGTCATCACCATCACCAGCTGTGATCTATCCACAGCTGAATGGATCGAACATTGAATGAAAGACCGATAGGAACAAAAGTGATGTGTTGCAGTTGTGCTGAACAAGTTAAAATATGTTGATGGAGGTGGTGGTGGTGTAGGATGATGAATTCAAACGAGGAATTCTAGCGATGTGTTTGCACAAGGCCTGAGGTAGGAGTGGCCTCTGTTTTCCCAGAGTTGGGGACGGCAATGATAATTATCCGCCTGCTTGAGATAAAGGCATGTTTGTGGTTTTGTGATTAAAACCCAGATCATTTGTTTTAGCCACAGCTCAAGAAGTTTATGAATTAATTAAAAATGAAGGAACTTTAAAGTGTATTTAAAATATAGTTTTAATGGCATAAAGAGCAAGTCTGTTTGTGTAAACTCAATGTATTTATAAAAATGATTATTCATTATTAATATATACTGTACACATGACTGCAGTCATTCGTTCATAACTGAACAAATGAAGTAAATACTTATAATGTTCTAACAGGCCTTAAAAGTTGACATTTTCCATGAATATAACGAAATGTACGCTTCATCAACATCATGGCTGATGACGAGAATGAGTACCACTCTGTGGGAAGACAATGGAATCTGCCATAGTGGCGTGCAATTTACAGCACTGACTCAGAGCCAATCATAGAAGATGAGTGTCACTGAATTGTTTTATTGAGCAGGGGGAAGCACTTTGATGCGATTTCCATTTCGGGGAAATATATTCCGAGTCTGTGACAAATCAAAGTGTAGTAATGTTATGATCAGGTATTCTATGGGTCTTTCGGTAAAGCCACGTATAATAGAAAACTAATAAAAATATCACGATGTTTCTATCGCAACACAAGCAAGTCTTGGGGGCTTTAGAGGCCAATTGCCAAATAACAGTAAGCTGGTCGTAGGTCTTGCATTATGATTAGCTGGTTGTCACCCACCCCCTGCAAATGGCATGGTAAGAGTGGCCTTTGGCCCCAAGGTGCGATTGGTGCCGAGGTGGGTCAGCACTGGGGGGGGGGCGGTTCCTTGCAGCTCATTTCCTCGACTTCGCCGGTAGGGTTGCGCAGTGGGAACGCTCATGCCTCTCAGCAAAAGGGGGCAAAGGTTCGATTCCTAATGCAGACGCCTTTCTGTGAGGAGTTTGGATGTTCTCCCATGTTCTCTCCATTGGTTTCATCAGGGTTTTCCGGTTTCCTTCCAAAGCTAAAAAAAAACCCTCATACAATGCAACTGGTATTGGGAAAATTTCCCAATTCTGAAATATGCAAATTATGAAATTATCACGACAGCAACATCGCCCCCTTCTGCAAAAGAACTTGGCAGGACCCTCCTGACTCTGTGCTGAGACTCGGCGAGGCTTTCCAGTGTAAAAAAGTGACGCAAATTCATCGGTACATGGCTGCAGGATGTGGTGAAACTTAACGGCAGTTGCCATCTGTTGTGTGGCCCAAGCTGCCTTTACCTGGCCCGTGCTTTATCTAACTGCAAAGTAAATTTTCCACAACTCTCACTTGTAAAAAAAAAGCAAATATGCACACCCACGCAGTGACCCACACACAGTGTGGTGTATTGAATAAGCACGTAATACTTCACGTGCCTCCATCTGCCGCGATTCAACGCATTTTCACTATTCAATTACGGTAATCGATGAATTTCAAGTCTTATTTGGATTGTCTTTCACCTCTGGACTGTCTCGTTTGTATTGTTTTTTTAGTTAGCATGCTTATTTGTACTGCCCCTTCTGTTCTTGCTCGTTCGTTTCATTATCTTAAAAGTTTGCAAATAATATTAAAACTTATATAATATATTTTCATACGCACAATTCGGTGTTTGTATTGTGAGTGCGAAGAATCAATGTTAGTGGATGAATCGTTATCTTCTAATTGAAGGTAAATACCCTGCTAGAGTCACTCGATCTCGCAATTTGTATTGGAGTGCTCACGTTCTCGGTGATGGCTGTTGATGGCGTTGTCCCAAATACATTGTTGTAACCTCGTATAGCAAACCGTCTCATCGCATCCTGGCATATCAGCAGTCCAAAAAATCAACAGCTCCTATCTTTTTATTCCTACATAGTAGAGCTATTCAAGGTGTTTAGATTCATCGATTTAACGTCGATTATCTTGCACACAATACATAAATGCGTTGACGTGTATGTATGTTGAACTTCTTTTGCACCGCACGTCAACAACCGTGCTAATCAGAGGCGTGAGAAAGGGGAATGTTTTAATTTATTTATATTCTTTGGGTCTTTCGGTCATGTCACGTAGTAGTAGATAGGTTCAAAGAAAATCACCGAAAATCACCGAAAGACCCAAAGAATATGATGAATTCCTGCAGTCACGAAAGCTTTGAGTCGAGATGTATTCATATTGTATGTAATGGGGGTGTCACGCTTGCAGCTATTACTGGCTGCTACGTTCACCAATGTTTAAAAAAAAAATCTGGTCGCTGTTGCTGTGACTCATAGCTTGTCTCGCTTCACTGGTACTCGTACCATGATGACGTTTAACAACGTGCGCTTTGATGAACTTGACAGGCACCTTGTCAACGTGACTGCTGTATTGAGTGGGTCTTTCTGGCATTGTGCAAAATGATCGTTAGGCTTTTGACACAACATTTAGCCATGGACCACACTCTGTGTAAAAAATGCACAACTTTTTTTCTTCCTCGTGTTCCCCCAATGATCAATCGACATAACTTAACTCGGGACATAACTATCCACTAGTCTAATCCTTAAAATCAACCTTTATGCTCACAGTACAGTCATACCTCGATATGGGAATATTCGATATATGAAGTTTCGGTATACCAAACTTCGGGTTTATTATCATTATAATAATCTAAAAAATTTAGTAAAATAAAAAAATAAGTACGCTGGAATGTATGTAACAAAAACATCAGTCTATTGTACTATAGGAAATAAGAGTGAAAGTATAATAAGATCTGTGTCTTAAGCGTTGCGCATCGCGATAGGTCATAGAATGTTTGTTTACATTCGTTTCGGTCAATCAGTGCACAGCAACGCGCACGGTGTTATGGAGCTACGTGGTGTTTGGAGGGTAATGCAACGTTATGACTGCACCGACGGCTACACTGAGTGAAGATATTTGACAGTACACAATGCTTCTTTTATACATGTAAGTTTAACATTTTAATCCTGTACACTATACACTTTTTTACGTAAATTGTCCTTGTTTACAATATGAATGCTAATGTATGAAGCGTTTATAGTATTAAATTTCGATTTAAAGCTTTCGTGACTGCAGGGATTCATTTTCTTGGTTCTTTCGGTAAAGTCACGTAGAAGGGAGGTAATAAAATAATAAAAATAAAACATAATAAAATAATCTTCACGACGTTTCGGCCACAACGCAAGCAGCCGTCCTCAGGTGAAGACCAGGTCTTCTACGTGACTTTACCGAAAGAACCAAGAAGACGTTTATAGTATGATATGGTAAGTTACGAAGGTTATGAATGCATCCTTCACAGTAGTCATGTTAGAAGTTATTCAATAAACAAAGTTTTGATATACGACTGAAGCTCCTGGAACGCATCTACTTAGTATATATATTGAGTTATTACTGTACACGCATTAAAGTGTGCGCGTAAAGAATGCCTTATTTATGGCTTGAGAAAATTCGGTAGAAACAATATTCTAACGTTACATTTAGGCTAATGACGATACAAATGAGATGGAACAGGAAACCATACAACAAACAAATCTATTATTGCATTGGACCATGACCCTCGCATCGTGACTGAAACTCTAAAAAAACGTCAAGATTCTTGCAAAAACATTTATTTGCTGTAATGTCGTTAACGCTGTTTGCTGAAATACCACCCCGGGCTTGTAAGTGGCATTACATTCCTTTCTGCTCTCCTCTTTAACCTGGTGGAGGGGGGGGAGTTGCTTGGTGTGCAATGTTTATGCACCGTGGCCACCAGCTCCAGCTGATCTCAGACCCGGCAATGCTCACCCCTCAGCCAAACATGGAACCTCAGTGGCCCGGGGTTCAATAGCAATGACTCTTAATAAAAAAATGAAAACGCATTGTACAACAATAAACAAACGGCGTTGTGAATAACCGCATCCGTTGTGAATAACCGGTGTGCAATGTGAGGAATCCAGCCGCGTTCTTTTTTTATCTCTCCCGATGTATCGCGGCACGTGCTACGCCGGCACAAGATGAATCGCTGCATCGTTTAAAACGTCTACGCGTCAGCGCGCTACAATGTGGAGTTACGCTTCGGCCAAATGTCACTGCATCTCAAGGCACCCTTTGCTTGCGTCGTAATGGGAGCTCAGGATAGAGGTTTCTACGGGCTATGAGGTAGGTGAGTAATGATTCACTCCCCGTCTCTGCACACCTCCCCACGTTATTATATAAATTGTCACAATTCAGGATTGTGATTTGGTTCTAGATTGGATTCCTTTTCTTTGGTTTATTTCAGTTTCTTTTGCATTTTTTCTGTACAACGTGGTTTGTTCTCTTCGCCTCTGTTTAATATTAGCAAGTCATTTAATAGATTCAATGTCACAGCCCTTGTAGGAAGCGACAACGCACCGTGGGAAAAGAGATCGTCGTAAGTAGATTGAGGCGAGGAGCACCATTGTAAGGCGATACTTAACGGGGAAGAGTTACCAACAGCGTGGACAACATATGAAAAGGAGCAACACCAAGGCCTTGGTGAAGTATAGAGTGTAAGGAGGGTACTAGAGGGAGATGAGAGGGGGTGGATAGTAGCGTGTGTGGAGTAGAGTGAGATGAGAGGGGGAGAAGTAGATTAGAGCAAGTATATTTCGGATCTTGAAGAAGATTTGGGTGATCTTGTAGTTGTGTTCAGATCCGTTTGGCAGCCGGTTGGGGGATCAGATGATCAGGGGTGATGCAGTCTTGTTTGCAAGTACAAGTGAGGAGTTTTTTTTTACTTTCAGAATCCTTCACTTGTAGCTGGGTTTACACATGAACAACCTTGCCGTTGTTCTTGAGCTCGTTACCGTGTTAATGGAGAAGGGGCGCAGGCTCGGATGGGAAGCAGTTGTTGCCACGCACGTGGGATTTCCGCCTGGATTTGTGTCGGAGCAGGACCTTCCCTGTTGGAGGTGCAGGGGTGGGCGTTGCGCGTTGGGCGTGTTGTGTTGCATTGGGCGGGTGGGATGTGTTAGGGATGCTCGTTTGGGGATGGTGGGAGTTTGGGTGCCTGCTGTGGGCTGCCCAAAGCAAATAAAAGTTCAGGAGTTGGCGGCGGTGGTGTTGAACTCGAACAAGTCGAGGCAATCTCCGTCTTTAAACGAGCAACGGTGCGTCAATCCTCTTCATTGGTGGACCTGAGCCAGTGATGGAAATAGGAAATTCAATATTTTCATGGCTTTGGTGAGGATGGCCACTGACTGCTGGCTTCCAGCATAATGCGGTGCTCGTTTCATTAGCCTCTTAACACAACCACTGTTGAATGTCCCAACAAATTGGTACAACATTTGTCCAACCCTGGAGAGATGATGGGCTCGGCCGCTGCTTCCTCACAGAGATTTAAACTCCATACCTCTCACGTTTGTGAGTCAAGCAATTTAATTGCAGCGCCGCTGGACTGAGCAAATATTTTACTGTCACTGGCATCATCATCTCACCGCAGTGCAAAAACGTTGGCACCCACGTAGAAGTTAGAATCTGCCGGAATTCCAGCCCCATGCACTATGACAAAGGCCCATCACCCGGAACGTTACCTCACCACGCAGCCCGCAATCTCGGTTTGCATTTCTGACAAGGGCAGCCGAAGTATTTTCAGCCTGTGCCCAAAACAGTTGTTTCACAGCGAGCGAAAGGAGAGAGAGCTGAGCGAGCGGGGGCCCAGTGGGGTGGGTGAGCGGCTGGGAAAAGAATTTGCCGCGGCCTCCCTGCTCGTGCCTCCTCCTGCCCCCCCCCCACCCGCTTCGGTATGCACGGCATCCTACTCCCATGTGGGGGGCGGAAAAGGGCCCATTGCACAAGGGAGCCACAACGTCCTATTAATGATAGTACTTCTAATTTGTGCTGGGCTTATCCGGTGGCTCAAGTAATCGATTACTCGACAAATGATCAGTTCAATCACTTCACTAATTGGTGTGCACCGAAGGAGTTGGGAAGAAAACAAGTCTACCTCTGTTCCCATGTGTGCTGCTGGATGGGAGGTGATGATGGACGCATAGGGCTTGGTGACATCGCTCATCGGTAACACCATAATAAAAACTGTAATATTCATGAAAGCCTCGCTCTTCAAGGAGGGTCCTACATTGTGATGTTTGACCAATTCCTTGCACATTGGGAGATATCGGAGGACCTTGAGAAAACCAACTAACACAAGAATAACACTCAAACATCTATATGGGCAAGTCAGCCCAAGTACTATACTTGGCCCTCACCTTAACACCTCCTCTAGTTCTGCACTGGCCACTTTAAATAAGATATAAACAAGTATATTTGCCGCTTGCGCCATTTTCATAGTGCAAAGGCTACGGCGGCAGCGCAATAGTTAGCCTTTGAAGTTTTACAAAACATTTCCTGTCTTGAGTCTTATTGCAGAACAGGCCGAACTTTATTGACAAATAGCGGACAGTGAACGTGTACCGCCAGGGAGAGAGAGAGCAGGGTTAATTATCTTAAACCTTAGTCCAGGCTGTGCTTTACGAGTGCACGGAGCTGCTAAGGAGAGCGGAGTGGGCATGTGACGCGCTGGCGGTGGCTGTTCTGCTGGGATTTGGCACCTTGCGCCGATGGTTAGCTGTTATTTTCTTTACAATGAATCATTTTACGCATTCAGCCAGTCTCTTCCTTTTAAAAAAAATGTTACCTTTGGGTTTGTAGCACTTTCTTGTTGGACTTGTAATGCTTAATCTCGTCCAGGGTTATGTATGTGATGTGTAACTATTCAGAACCACGATTCAGCAGAATAACTTATTTGTTTTTTTCAACGGTTTTACTTAACTTGAAAGCTGTGTCATGGTCAAATCTTGTAATCAAAAGTTCGTCTATTTCCTGTTGTCCAATCAATTCCACATTTTGCACACGTACTCAGATCCGGTGACAATGCACGCCTGTATGAAAATCGGCATCAAAACTTCAATTAATTGCATCCTTTCAAGCAATTACAATTTTTGTATGGACGGCATATTAATTATATCTTTTTGTAGGTCAAAAACGCCGTGGTCCCTAAACTGTGGAATCGGCTCACGCAAAAAGCAGGCGCTCCATGTCTCGATTTCACACTTCCCGTTGTACAATCGAGTTATTTACTTTTTAGTGCACTTCAAAATAAAACCGTTGTTTTAAAAAAAAACTTTTTAAAGGAGTTTTTGTCCTTGTGATGCATAGTGAATCTTTAATGGCCGCCGTGATTTCGCGAACCAATCGCAATACAGTATATCAGCATCGTCAGCCATGATCTATCCCCTGGTAGATGAAGGCCTTCCCAAGCTGTCGGCATCTCCCAATAGCCAAATACAACACATGTATACGAATCGTACATTTTTTTCACACATGGTTCCATGCATGTATCATGAGCTGATTTATTTATTTAAATTAATGGATGTGTCCTTTATTTTTATTCTAGTTGTATGACTGTTATTGGCATATTCTTGGCATACAGTGCAGGATTTTTTTTGTTTTTATCTCTCCTGGGTGTCTGTATAGGCAGGTAATGAACAGAAAGAGACGAAAGATTTTGCCTTAAATCCCTCAAGGGTCTCTTACCCATTATCTGTTCGGCTAAGCGATTGAGCAAAGTAGTCCTCTGTTTTTTTTTTCTATAACTGCAATCGCAGTCTTAACTTCTTACTTAAATTAAAACCACAAAACTTACTGCACATGGGAACGTGGTGCATTGGTCACGTAGCTTGAAGCTGGGTATAAATCCAGATGGTGGTAATGATTCTTTAGAAGCAGAATTTGGAGTTTGGGTGTTGACTGCAACAGCTGGTGGGTCTGGCAGAAGGAAGGAAGTGATGGCCAAGTGTGGTGTTATTAGCAGAATGTGCCACTGACTTTGAACGAAGGTTCTCATATACTTTTGGCTTGACATGGCCATTATGAGCCAAATGGGCAACTGTCTGTGTTTCAAGCCCTACTGTGGAGCAATCAGTCATGAGAGGCCCCCTGCAGTGACTAATCACTGGGTGTGGAATTCGAGTCCAGCTTGCCAGACTTTCACAAGCTTAAACTTTCATGAGACTCATCGACTAAGTGAGCCGCACTTCACATTTTGAGGAACTGATTCAATTAAAAGCGCATGAATTTTGTTGTCGTTGCAAAGTTGTGATATTCCCCCCCCCCCCCCCCCGATGTATTAATGGTACCATCAGCTTTCTGTCTCCTCCGAACTCCATGCTGCTAAACTCTGGAACTCTTCACCCTTCTACCTAACCCTTTACTGCTAAACTCTGGAATCCATTGCCCCCTTCCTTGCCTTCATACCCGATTACAGGTTTGCCGGTTTATTTTAAATCTAATTTTAACCACCTACCACACTCGGATCCACCAATGCCGACTGTAATTAGGTTCACAATCAATAGCCGCAGACATTTCATCAGCAACTTTCAATTACAAAGCGTCTGAGCCGTTTGGCTGGCCACCGAGCCCCGTGTGGAATCGTTCCATCCTTGCCGAGGCACCGCTATTGAGTGGTGGGAGGGCTCAGCGCTAGATCCCGTTCGCTGCTTCCTGCAGAGGTTCGTGGTTCCATCCCAGCGACCGCCATGGTTATTACTGTGGGGCTATTAACCAGAGAGACAGCACGCCATCTGCTTCGCAGCAGACGTTTAAAAAAAAAACATAACGTTATTTGAGTTTTTGTAAAGGTTTAGCACGTGGAAACAATACCTGCAAATTACTGAATTTTGTTAATTATCACAACATCGCCCCCTGCAGGCAAACGATAATTCTCCTGTGGCACTTAGTGTCTTTGTGATCGCCTTGTGCTATATTAGAATCGAGCGAATATAGGCTCTAACAATTGAGATGTTGGTAAACTCACATTCTACCCTGGTCTTTTAACGGTGGCTGATTCTGATGCATGAGGTATCCCTACACAAACGTAATTGGGGCTCTCTTGCAGGCATCACTGTCATTGTTGGCTTGATCTTTTTACTCCAGTGTGTTCTTCACTTATCACTCATTTTCTTTCTTCTCTTTCTTTTTTTCTCGTCTCCTTTCTCTCTTTTCCCAGCAACTCTTCCCTGCCTTAGATCACAGCTAGGTTCTTCACTCCAAGACCCATTTTTCCGTACCAACCGCGGCGCTCCTCTATCCTGGTTCTGTTTTTCGAACGTTACCTTGGTGAAAACATGAATGAAATCAAAACAAGCGAAAAGAATTAAGCGAATACCAAACGACCTCGCTAACATTGCGGGAGCGCAAGCCCTTAGCTCTTCCCCCGTGTGTGCAGCACGGCTCTGCCTGTCACGGCGCGTTATTATATAACGATGTTTCCTGCTGTCCTGCATGTGTGCCTTGTCTGTGTGGGCGGCAGGTATGAGATTGGTTCTTGTGAAAAAAAAACCTTCACTGTACATATGTGCCGTGTTATGAGCACATTCCTAGCAAGTCGACTGGAGAGGCTTTACACTTTTTTGGAAATCTCATTCTCCACCCGCTTACGCTCAGGCCACGTGGAGCCTCGGCCTCTATGCGTGGCGCTAATCATTTAAATCGGTTGCTTCTCAAATTTTTGGCCCGCGGACCACTCAGCCGATATAAACATTTGCACAGACCACCCAGCCCCCCCCCCCCTTCGTGACAAAATACATTCACTTTTTTTCTGCACCTCCGATTGGCACGGTTGGCTATATACGGTGTGAAAGAGGACCACCTTGAGGACCGTTGTGGACCACTGTTGGTCCGTGGACCACACTTTGAGAACCACTCATTTAAATGATTGTGGTTTTGAAGAGCAGTTTTTTTATTTATTTTAACCATTGCCATCACTGCCTCTGCCATCGGTACTGTCAGTGCCACGATCGCCACCACCACTCCAACCACTATCAGCACTGTCGTCACTACATCCGCCACCACTACTGCCGCCTCTGTGGCTGTTCCATTGCCAGAGTACAAGTGCTATCTCGGTCACGACTCTTTATCGAGTTGCATGCACACACGATCACACGGTCAGATTTTCCACTCCTCCGCGCCGTCTGCAGACTCTACCTCCGAGCCATGCCTGCAGGGCCGTTCACCCGAGCATCCGTCCATATATCCATTTGATAATTTCTCCCGTTTCAACTTCCGTTTGGTCTTCTGTCCGTCTAGTCCCATAGGCTGCTCGTGGAGAGTCGATCTGCATGTGGTGATGCCTGTGCAGACGTCGTTTGCAGAACCCGGAGAGCATCGTTAATTTCATTTTTTTTGGCAAAAGCCTTCCATCCATCTCTCACTGAATCTGTCTGTCTGTCTTTGTTCATTCATCCATCTATCCAATACTTGCTTTGTCCTTGTGTCCATCTGTATCTTGTTCTCCTATCTATTCATCTGTATGTCCATTCACCTTTCTCTCTGTCATTCATCCATGTTGTGTTCATACTTTGTCAGTGTTGCCAGTGCATTGTGCACCTCAACAAGCAAAAGTTGTATCCCTTCACAAATGAGCAGTGGGTAAGCATTAATCTCCATTAGTGACCCTAAGCCAGCAGTGGAATTTCCAAATTCGAACGGTGGGGACCAATTATTCAACAACATGGAACAACTGTCAAGTTTCTTTTTAAACCTTGTCTTATCTCAGAAGTAACACTGTAATATTTGCTTCTGTGGGCCGTTTTGTAACATGGAAATAGGAGAAAATAAAATGCTGCCCGAATTTCTTGTTCCCTGACATCGTAGAAGAAACTCGGGAGGTGAGAGACCTTTCATCTGTCGACAACGAGCGTGTGTGCGTGTGTGCAAGTGTCAGCTGGTGCTGACTAACCCACTGCGTTGGGCACTGGCACGTGATGACTCACCGCTCGCACGGCGTGGGGCTCACCGAGAGGGTGAGTCAGCGGGCCCAGAACCATCAGCAGCGCGGCGCAAGCCAATCTCGCTGGTGATTATTGATACCGGCAACGCAGAATGGAAATTGGTCAATATGTCCTTCCGGCCAAATGCTACAAGATGTCGACGGCTATATAATTTGTTTTAAATATTTGCCACTCGTCATTAATTAACGGTGGCACTGTTTACTTGAAAGGATATAATCAGGTTCAGTGCTACCGGTTTAACCAAAAAGTATCAAACACAACCTGCCTTGTTCAAGTGCGTTGTAATTTTCAACATTTTGAAAGGCATCTCATTTTAACATCACACAGTCAATAAGCGCCATCCAGGAAGATCACAGGTAATAGAAATGTGGCGGTGGTTGAGCTACACCTGTTACACTGGCCTGGTTGATTTTATTGTCTCTAGACATTCCACAGCACATCGGGTTTGATATTTTAACAAATATTTCAAAATCCACAAAAACCCAACATCCAATTTATGGAGCATACGAAGAATATAACACCCACTATATACCCGAACTCTTCGTCCAACAGATATATGAAAATGGAATTTTCACCACCGACTCAGGGCTGCCAACACATATGTGTGTCGAACTGGGAGTCACTTTGACTCCAAGCGCATCTGGCACTGAGCGATGCATGGAGGACGATGAATGGAGAGGGGCTGCTCTTTTTAAATATCCGGCTGCTCTGAAGCGTGCCACGCCTCTGGAAAGCCCCCTCACCCTATCGATCAAACAAATGTATGTATGTGTGTATTCAAGGTCCCCTGATCCAAGAATGTACTCGATGAATCAACATTTCGTTTACTCGAGATTGTGGGGGAAACAGATGTCTGTTAATGGTTAATCGCATGGTAAAGGTGACTAAAACAGAACAAATAAACCATGATATTGACGTGTAATTCAAAGGTATACGGCACTTACGTGTACGCCACGGTGGCGAGATGTTAACCACCTCGCCTGGTATACAGGAGGTTGTGGGTTCAATCCCAACCTGACTCTTGTATATTTACATGTCTCTCCCTGTGTTCGTGGGGATTTTTTGTCCAGACCCTCCTGTTTTTCCCTCCACATTTAGACACTTGTGTTTAAAGTATTTGGCTGCTATAAATTTCCACATGATAAGCAACTTTGTTGAGTGATCATTTGTGGCCAAGGTCGCTTCTGAAAAAGAGCTTTATAGCTCAATGGGCCTTACCTGTTGAAATAAAAATAGTTTATAGTATAATATGGAATCCTGAGTTTAAATACACACGCACATATAAGGCATGGAAGATCACAGAGTGAGTTTATTCAATCCTAGCATTGATGTGAAACTTTTATCGTCAAGTAGAACCCAATATTGTAATAGTATGCTTAAATGGGTACCTCCATATGGCTTTCAGTGTCGTAATTGGTTGCGTGATGAAAGTGGATCAGGGTATGGGATAGATTGGGGTTAGGTTTAGGGCTGGTCAGGGGTAAGGTGGATATCATTTAGATGATGCATGCCTGTGTTAAAGACAGGCCCTTTGTGGAAGTGTGCTTTCAGAAAGACAAATGTGCTATTAGCATTCAGACGAAAAGCGCATTTAAGAAGACTAATCGGTGATAATGTTTCATGCTAGGTGGCGCTATGTGCAGAGTGCTTGTTTAAGTCACAAGCTTGTGAGTTGAAATACCGGTCAGAGGTTGACTCAGTCTATCATGTTCAAGCGGGTAATAAAATCCGTATCACTTTGTTGGAGGGGTCAATTGTAGTCAAACAATGGAGATGCTGGCTGGATAGGTGGGTAGGTGATTGGTCAGGTGGTTGGGTGGGTGAGTGACTGGGTAAATGTGTGGGTGATTGTCTAGGATAGCGGTCCCCAACCTTTTTGGCACCAGGGACCGGTTTCGTGGAAGACAATTTTTTCATTCACGGCCGGGGGGGGGGGTCATCATTGGGTCTTTCCCCCTTTTCAAAGAAGCTCTCCAGCGACGTTTGTTTTTAACTCATTCTGGCTAGGGTTTGCTTGTGGGCTTACCAAAACTGTGACTGAGACAAGTGCGCAGTGTGGGAAAGAGGCGTGGACGGAAGCGGTAAATACAATAATGGGGGCGGGCCACGTGCAGACTCACCGCTCACCTCCTGCTGTGCGGCCCGGTTCCTTACAGGCCACGGACCGGTACCGTTCCGCTTCCTGGGGGTTGGGGACCCCTGGTCTAGGTGGCAGTCCTGCACGGATGCCATTTTCTCTGTCCATATGGTACAGCAGAGGTGTAGAGAATTTCAACAGGATGTGCATCTCTACTTTATTCACCTGGTCAAGGCCTATGATACCATCAATAGGCCAGGACTCGAAGTTATTATTATGCTTTTGGAGTCACAGACATTAAGGATTTTCATAATGCTGGGCCAGCATGGGTAAAGTTTCAGGGGTGGGTGTTGGAGCCATTTTCTGTTATTTTTGGGATGCGACAGGGATATCCTCTGGCCGATACACTATTTAACATCATCTTTGACCATGTAGTTCAAGAAGCTTTGCATGAATGTACCAGTGGAATTTCCATCTGGTATAGTTACGATGGAAGGCTGATCGATGCCCGGGTGCAGTCAAAGTATGGCTCTCTATTAGTCAACCATATTATGTATGCGGATGATCTAGTGATTTATGCCCACTCTGATAAGGAGTTGGAGATGCTACTGCTTAACCTGGAGCATGCTACCAAGAGGTTGCTCCTGATCATTGGCCCCACAAAAAAGCCCCTGTCATCAGTCGCTCCCTCCCTGAACTCTCTACGAGTAATGGGGCATTTGTGGAAAGAGGGGAGAAGTTTCCGTACTTGAGCAGTGTGTTTATGACCAGCACTAGTTGAGCAGCCGAGGTCTCATTCTGAATAAGCAGAGCAGCATTATATTTTCATTCGCTGCATAACGCTGTGTGGAAGCTACCTGGCCAATCGCTCTTTACAAAGCTCTGGGTCTTCTCGGCCACAGTTATGCCCTCCATTTTTTATGCTTGTGAAACATTGTGCCCTCTAAAGGAACATCTGCGCCGGTTTGAAATATTAAGGCTAGTCTGTGTACGATCCATCCTTGGTTTAACCAGACTTAATTGTGTAAGGAGTTCACAGGTTCTTGAATGGTTTGGACACAGTCCCATCAGTGAGCTCCTTCGGCATGTTGCCCTTATGCCCAGCCACCGCATGCCCAAGCAGTTTCTGTTGGGCCTAATAGATGGGGCTAAACGGGTGTGGCACGGGCTCGAGAAGAGATGGGCTGATGTGGCAGTGTCAAGATTGTCCTCTGTAGAGGAGGTTCATAAAGGAGACTGCTGGGGAGGTAGTCACCCTCCAACAACAACGGAGGGCAGAGGCACGACGCTCACAAACAGCAAGCTGAGCGCTGGGCAGCTAAAACGCATATAGTTGACACAGTTGGGAGCACAATTGGTGCATCTGCCATTCATCTCAGTCGGTCAACCCATGGCACCTGGGTCTGTTCCGTGACCTCCAGCCAGCAGGCCTTCAACACTTCGCGTGGCCTCAAAGTGCACCGAGCATGGCACAAGTGCCGTGGTGACGTCACCGCCACTTAGTGGTGAACGGCGGTTGTTGTTGGCTGGGTGGCTGGGTGGGTGGGTGGCTCGGTGGGTGCAGGTCACACATTGCTGCGGCATGTGACGCTCAGTATTTATAGTCACGTCTGGGGCCATTGCACTGGTTTTGGAGTCCATGCCACGTGCCTGCTGCTGCTGCTGCTTTTGTCGTGGTTTATAATTGAGTGGCACATGATGCTGCGACCCCCACACTCTGGCTAGGTGCCCTTCGACCTGTGACCTAGCGCCTAGTGTCAGGAGCCCTTCAGATGATGGCCGCGGTCATTGTGTTTCTAAACAGCGTTGTGAACAGAACCATGTGTGGACATTGCGATGGATTCATTCACATGTATGCACATGCAGCGCTTGGTGGGCATCACTGCTGGTAATGACAGATATTGTTGTTGTCTACCTATGCGCAGAGCCTGTTCCCATGAGCCTCCCTCATTGATTCCTCCACCCATGTTGAGGACTTGGTCTTCCAAACTGACTGTTTCATCTCATGCACACTGTTCAACCACCACACTTGCAGGCCACATCACTGCTCTTGCTGCTGCTTTGCTTGCACCGCACCTATTTGGAATTCCCTCTCATTTTTGCCCCCCCGAAGTTATTAACAATAACCGTGCGCAATTCAAGAAATGTAGAGACTGACCTATTACACTTTCAACCGTGCTGCTTCTTGCTGGCTGTTGTGGCAGTTTTAGTTTATTTGCTCAGCAACTGTGATTTAAAAAAAGGATGCCTCTGCCTCACGCTCATATGGAATATCCACCACGTAACAACGTCTGTAATCCTCAATCATGTGAGGTTGTTACTCGGTGCATCTCCTCCCCCGTGAGCCGAGGAAATGCTCCTCCAACCACGGCTCTTGTGGCCCTTCACACCCCATTGGTCCGCCCCCGTCACTCAATTTTCCTCCCCCTCTCCACTTGTTGACTCTCTGGGAGTGGAGGATGTGTGATGTGCACTTGACAAATCAATGAATTGTCACGTTTGGACCTTTGTACTGTACTTGTCGTTCGTTGGTCCATGACTTGCAGTGAAATAAAAACCTTCTCGACCTGAAGGTAAACACTCTGATCTGGTAACCGTGAACGTTGGTGAGGAGAGGACATGCGGGCGCTGAGGAATGTCCCTGCGAGCGACGGGCTCGCTGTGTTGGAATTAGTGGCACTTCGCGAGTGCCTTGGGCCCATCTTTGTGTTTACCAGCCGCCGGTGGGATGAAATAGAGCTAGGGTGGCTCTATTGTGTGGGAGTATTTGAGATGTTAAATACCTCGCCTGGTATGCGGGAGGTTGTGGGTTTCATCCCGACCCTTACACCTATATTTGGAGTCTGCATGTTCTTCTCCCCGCGGTCGCGTGGATTTTTCTCTGGGTCCTCCGGTTTTTCGCTCCACATTTAGAATGATTGCGTTTAGAGTATTTGGTGGCTATACATTTCCACGTAATAAGACACTCCGCTGAGATATCAGTTGTGGCCGGGTCACTTCTGAAAAATATCTATTTAATTCACTTGACCATATGTGGTAAAATAAAAAGTTTACTCGAGTTTGTACATATACAAGTGTGTGTTCTCACAGTGGGGAGCGGTATTGCCGTAGTTAACGTGATATACAATGAACCAAGTGATGTGCACTTGATTCCCGCTCATGGCTAACATTAGTGGAGTAGATCTGAACTGGTCCTAGGTCTTACCTATGTGGACTCAGCCTAAAACGAGTATCTGGTAAAGTGCGAAAACATTGCCATGGATAAGAAAAAGGTGTCTGCATGCGTTGCTGACCACACCACCACCACCTTCTCGTGTGCGGCGCTAACCTTAATTCGGTGCTCTAACAGCACCTGCCCCAAAAAGTATGTAAAGGCCATATGGGGGATCTTTGTCTTCGTTTACGTGAGCATGAGAGTATATGGGCGTGTGTGTACTTGTGCGAGTGTGTAGCTGTGCCTTTGTTTACGTGAGCGGGAGGGTACGTGTGTGGACGAGGAGTGGCGTTGTATTGGTTTTCACACTGCGCTCCCCCCCATCTCTGTGACTAGTGAAAATCCTGAACTGTGGCCATTCGGGATGAGCGGGAATTGCTTTGTGAACTTGTCTTTGGACTTCTTTAGGTGGGTTCCACCCAAACCTCGGGGTGACCAACACCAGCGCTTGGACTTCAGGGCGTGGTGCTTACTGCACCACTCCCCTCACGGGCCGTGCCTGCCCCTAAATCGGTGCTTTCTAACTTCCCCTAACATTTTGTCCATATTGAAAGGAAGTGCTTTGTCTTGAGTGGGCGTGAGAATGTGATATTGTGCTTATGTGAGAGAAGCTGGGTTGTTTGAGTGTGTGAGAGAGAGACTGGGTGGCTGAGCGTGGGAGAGAATGGCGAGGTGAGTGTATGAGAGAGAAACTGGGTGGCTGGATGGGTGAGCGACACTGGCTGCGTGTGGGAGAGGGACTGTTCCCCGTGCATGTGTGTGAATGAGACTGGGCGTGGGCATGTGTGGGAATGAGACTGCGTGGGTGAATGTATACCCATCCATGTGTGCGCATGCCAGCGCACGTGCACACCAGCACGGGGGAGAAGCAAGGAAAGTTCCGACAAATGAATGGCTGGGTGTTGGCTGGGTGTTGGCTGGTCGTGCCGAATGATGTAATGTCAACAGACCGCGGGCCCTCTCCCCTCCGGGCAGCGCTGCTGCTCTTGTATAACTTCCCGACAGTAACGGAGCGACACAGCAGCCCCTGGCGCGCCGGGATGTTCATTTGGAATCGTGACACTTTAAGTGGCTCAGCACTCTTTGGACACGGCGGCAGTGTCTGAGCGCTGGCAATCCTGGGTTTATACTGGTAGGAACCTCCTGGTTACACCAGCCCACAGGGGATTGTTGTGTCCGTCCGTCGTGCAGGGAGGGGCTGGGTGGGGAGGGTGGGGAGGGTGGGGAGGGGCTGGGTGGGGAGGGTGGGGAGGGGCTGGGTGGGGCTGGGTGGGGCTGGGTGGGGAGGGGCTGGTCACCCCGTGGTGCCCTTATAAAACTCAACGTTTAACCTACTCACGCAGGCTTGTGCCCCCCCTCACAGTCGGGCATATTTGCGGAATACACCACGCCGCCGTTGACCCTGGCCATTGACCGAGCAACCCAACGTTCCTACCAGCTCCCTCTGCAGGAATGTGTTTCTAGGTGACACTTCCGTCATGCAGACTTCGACTGAGCGCACAGTTGTGCAGGTGCCTTTCCTCGAGCACACAGGCAGCTACCCACGTTGGGTGCTCTTTGTGTGCGCCTATTAAGTAGTAGGATAGTACAAAGGGATGGTTAGGCCAGTACTGCACAAGCCCAGCGAGATCTATATGATTACCTCCGACCTGTTGAATTTGAGTGAACTTCCCAATTGCATTGTTTCTGAAATGTATTGGTATCCAACACTTAACAGGGATGCTATCGGTTTTACTAGTCCTCATTGCCTAACGTGTTTTTATTTATTTGTTCTGGTCACGGGTGTTTGCTCGTGTTCCTAAATAATGTTACACCTCCTCCATGGAATATTTGAAGACGCTTTTTTCTTCAAAGTGAGTAGCAAGTGTTCTTTGAAAGGTGTACAATCTTCCTGGACTTAGCGGGTTACAGTTGCTTTTACAGTAGTACTTACGACCGCATCACGTGTGTATATGTAAACTGCCTTGACATGGGGGGAAAAAATCCCAGGCAGTTTGTTTGCACGTGGGCAAGCTTCTGCTGCTCATTATTTCCGATGATGGCCTGTAGCGAGACAACAACACACGATTGCTGCATGCTTGTTGTTTTAAGTCAGTCTCTGCGAGTCCTAGTTACATCTCGGCACAGTCCTAAAAAGTTATAAAGTGGCTAGGGTTCGGCGTTATCCTGCCTGTCTAAATACTTTCTCTGCAGATGGTTTAAGCCAGTCCGAAGGCAACGCATTTTCGTACAGCTTTAAAATGCTGTGGGTGCTGAAAGTAAGAAAAATAACTGGCCTTCACCTGGTCGAGAATCTTTTTCAACAACAGGACTGCCGCCGGTGTGAGGTGGCACACCCCACCTTTTTTCTTTAATATGCTCGCTCGCATTTGAGAGTTGGAGTTAGAGGTGTAGAGATGCATAGATTCACATCAATTCTTCGGCTCGTGACACATGCATCAAATCGCGGGTGTGAGAAAAATAATTTTTATATTCATGTGTGTCGGATGGAACTGGTTCACATGTGTGACCGCTACATCCACCTCATTGTGGTAATGTAACAGCAGAAATGTAAGTGGCTCTTGCATCGAATCATCACCCTGAATTGTAACAATTCATAAAATTGTCAGCAGAAGGGGTGAATCATCACACCTCCGGTTATGGTCACAGTTGTGGTCGGATAATTTGCTTGGGCCAGTGCAGGGCTATGTGGGGCAGAGCAGAGAAGGCAGGGCCTGGCTACACTGTGACACGTCTTCATGCTTCGCCTGTGATTTCCCCCTACGCTTCGTTCCGGAGTGCGGTTATTGGTGCTGTGTGCACGTGTGTGTGTGTGCCGACTTTGAATGCTTTTGGGAAAAAAAAAACAATTCCGTTGGCAGGAGGAAGTCCACTGGTCCTGTTTGAGCTCCGTCGCCTAATTTCTGTTTGCGAGCAACCCTGTGACATTTTGTTTTTGCTTTTTTGGGGAGATACGTGTCTGCCGTGAGGAAGGAAGAACCTCTTAAATTGCTCTTGAGTGGACACTTTAGCCTGTGGTGGTGGTGGTGATGATTGTTTTAGTCAACCATGAAGAACATGAATTAGAATATAATTACTTCAAAACAATGAATTATATTCACACTTTTAGAGGCTTTGAAACGAGTTTATGGTCTCGGCACATTCAAGAATAATTATACAAACACATACACAATACAACGACAGATATCCCCCATATAGACTTGTAGACTCTTGGAGAAAGAGCTATTAGCGAGCACCTACAAATCATGGTATGGTACAAGTGGGGGTGGTGTGGCCAGGTTGAAGCCCAGAAACCTTGGTTTCCCTCATTTCTGATATTACCATCCCACACCAGATACTCATTGATGGCTGAGTGGACCTAAGTGAGGCCCAAAACTGGTTCATATACACATGTATGGCCAGGAATCGAACCAATTTTGCCATAATCAGCTTAGTTCACCACACACTGCACCACCACATCCCACACAAAACACAGACACCAGCGCACTCGTACACGTGCTCTTACCGACTGTGCTTTTTTCACATTACTGTGCTATGCAATAAAACAATGATGCCCCGTATAGCCTAAATAGACTGTTGGGGCAAGTGATATTCACGAGCACCTATGAAGGTCGGCACGGCACATGAGGGGGTGGGGTGGCCAGCACTACGCCCGGCCGCCTTTGTCTCCCTAGTGGCGATGTTCATACACACAAACACGTGTACACACTGCAGCCACAATTTGCCGCTAAGTGGAATATGACGTCACTATGGTCCTTGTGACATGCTTAGGTGCACTTTGAGCCCACATTAACAGGTGAAGGTTTGCTGATTAGCGTCATGGGATCGACGCAGTTTTTTATCACTTAACCGGCAAGGTTGTGTGGTAGATGCTTAACCAACTCTTCATACTGTGCTAACTCCAGCCAGCCCCTCTGCTCGTTGTTGCTGAAGGGCGGCTACCACCAGCTGCCCAGTAGTATCTTTCACAAATCCCCTCCATAGAGGCCGATCTTGACACCACTGGTACCAATTTTTTGGCAAGTCCAATAAGCTGGAAGTCTTCCTGTAACACAGCAGCCAATCTTTTGAATAGCCCATGTGCCATGCCCATTTAGCTCTCTGTATCAGAGTAAATAGATGTGTGGGCATGTGGTGCCCTGGGCATGCGGGTTACATGACCCACCCCATTCAGCATTGCCTCCCAGAAGAGATTTCTGATGGAACTGTCCAGAACTCTTAGGTATCTGTGAGCTCAGATATTCACAAATGAACGCAGACATCCAGACAGACACAGATCAAACGACAACTACTTTGAGGTCACATGGAGTGTTGTGAAGGCTGGTTCGCGGGTCACAGGCTTTATCCAGTTGTTGTGGTTGAATTCGTACATATGTGAAATACATACACTGCTGTGGTGACCGCACCAAACAAACAATTACAACCCTTATAATACATATTTCGCAAACTGCGGTCATCCTCGCAGCGGCTTTTGGCTAACCATCGAACAAAGGCGGTCACTGCATCGTGCGCTTTCAGATGCAGTTCTGCGACTGTCTGGAATGCTCTTCCTTCCAATATTAGGCAGCCACTGGAGCTATGCACATTTAAATCTCGATTGAAAACTGATTTCATTAAAACTGCTTTTTGTGTATAGTTTGTTGTCCTTTTCCTGCAACTCCTATAAGGATGGTTGCCTATGTTTGGTGCTAAAGTAGCTCAACATACATACATACATGCACCACCTGTGCTCTCCACTGTGCTAACAGAGACCCCATACACTGATACAGACACTTACACACCTCGACACACACATTCAACACACACTTGCATATACAGACACAGATACCTCCAGACTGACCCCAAAGACATGCACACATACTCTAGACAGACTCGCACTCCCCTGCACACAGAGCTCCCATACATACACACACACAAGAGAAAGATTCCCCATATAGCCTTAACAGACTGGGGGCAAGTGCTGTTAGCGAGCACTTATGAAGGCCGGCATGGTCCACGAGGGGGTGGGTGGCCGGCACCACACCCGACCCCAGTGGCGATTATTTTTACACACCACACCAGGTACTTATTTGAGGCTGAATTGACCTAGGGGAGTCCCAGGACCAATTAAAATAATCGGCACTGGTGTTGTTCGTGAATGGAAATCGAACTCGGGTCACCAGGTTTGTAGCACAGTACGCGAACCGCTACTTTACCGCCACACACATGCACACACACTCACAGAGACAAAGATACAGACACCTCCCTCTTCCCCCACATTCACTCAAGCATAAATTCACACGCACCCACACCAGACACATACCCACACTCTCCCCACGCCTATACACACATTCCCCTACACACCCACACAGACACCTCCCCCTCCCCACACCCAGACACACTCCGACACTCCTCCCCACTCTTGTGCACGCATGCACACGGTCGCCCATAACTGTGCCCCTCATCTGGAGACGCGATAGCACCCGCACGCCTCACAGAACCCCCCATCGGTTTCACGGCACCCATCGCTGCTGCGTTCACTTCACCTCCATCCGTCGCCGCGCCAAACGGCTCCGTGCTGACCTCATCGTCGGTAACTCTGGCGCTCATCGCAATGCAGGCTGCATTTTTGCGATTCCAGATGGCTAGCCTGATTTGGGCGCGTGCCTTTGTGTAACGGCTGATGAGACCTGCTCGGCGGAGAGACTGGGAAGGAGAGAGGAGGGTTCCTTGGTTAGCTCTGGAGGTAGTCGTGGCGAGATGTTAGCATGGGTTCGATCCCAACCTGATATGCGTTTAGAGTATTTGGCTACTATAAATTTCCATGACAAGCTACTTGGTTGAGCTATCATTTGTGGCCAGGTCTCTTATGAAAAAGAGCTATGTAGCTCAGTGGGCCTTACCTGGTAAAATAAAAAAAAACCCGACGTCTCTTTCGCATGTGGGTTTGGCACGGTTAAAGGAAGAAATAATCTGGCAACAAAGAGCTGATATCTTGTGGATATATGTCCGGCCTGTGTGGCTATCTGGCACAAGTATGTTTGATGCTTTGTAGCTGTCCGATGTGTTGTCTGGATGTACCGAGCGATGTCCGATGTTTCTATCAACGTTTTAGGGGTTTCATTAAAGAAACAAAATTCCTGCCACGTGGAGCAAATTTAATTATTACGATACTAGAGTAAAAAAAAATACTTGTATGAATGAGACAGAAAAAAAACACGTATGAGATGTTAAAAATTATATGACAACTAATTAATTATGAAGTCATATCGTGACCCTGAATCATGACAATCAAATTGCCGATACCTAGCTACTTGATGGACAATGTATATAAAGCAATGTCAACATCCATGTTCTGTGATCCATCTGTCCTAGCTGGCTATACGCACCGATTTAAACCGTTCTTCTTACATTTTATTGACACCTAAAGCTTCGGTATTGCCAGCGTGTAATGCATTCCTGTGAATGTGTCGACAACATACGTGGGTGACTGGCTCGTGAGTGTGGGCGGCAGGTGTCTCCTTTTGTCCATCGCACGCCCACGGGGCCTCATCTCTGTCAGCGTGTCATCGCTAACCTTCCGGTCGGTCGCTTTCCTTTGAAAAATCCGAGCGACTTTCCCTCCGCCTCGCTCCGCTTGTCGGAAGGCCTTACACGGTTCACGGGAAACTCGCCACCGTTGGCGAGATGTTAACGCCCTCATCTGGTATACAGGAGATCGTAGGTTCGATCCTGACCCTGATATGCCTGTATATTTGGAGTTTTCATGTTCTCCTCGTGGTCGCGTGGATTTTTCTCTGGGTCCTCCGGTTTTCCCTCCATTTAGTAACATGCATTTAGAGTATTTGGCTGATATAAATTTCCACATGATAAGCCACTTCGTTGGGCTATCATTTGTGGCTAGGTCGCTTCTGAAAAAGAGCTATATAGCTCAGTGGGCCTTACCTGGTAAAATAATAATAGTTTATATGTTGATTTAGCTCAACCGGCAACTTCTAAGCCACCCGTGGTGTCGGTGGCTTATGGGGTGGAACTTAAGGGATTTGCTGTGGGGCCCATCCAGCTCTGTAACTCGCAGGTCGACTAGAGAGAGGGCGGTGACGGGGAATGGAGATTGCGCCCACGTATGGGTGGAATGCTGCCATCAGGGTCAAAGGGTAGGATTGTCGGCGCTGATGGTGATATGTGCTGACTTAACGATTGCTCACCTGTCAGTATTGGATAGGGTAGTAGATTTTTAATATTTCTAGGTATATAACAATTCATCCTCTCTTGCAGCGATTAATCTCATGACTCTAGGGTCATGATTTTGATTCAAGAATAGATTGTTGTTGTCTCATTTGTATTGTCGCTCTCGTATGTTCTGTATTGTTCATTCCATTAACCCAATAATACTTTGGATCACCATTTGCATAATATTTGTAGAGATAGTAAATAGTGCATTGTTAGATGCTCAAATTGATGCGTTGAGCACAAGTGCAAGAATGGTAGTTAGTTGATGAATCGTTACATGCGTAGACACGGTTGCGCTAAATTAAAAGTTAATTCTCCAAGATATGGAGTCAAACAGCAAATAGATGTACTTACATATGATCGTGTACCGAGCATCTGATCGGGATTCATAGCTCCAGAGTGATTGTGAGCTCTACCACTGGGTGTGTTGCAGAGACATGCACGAAAGTCGTGTGTCATTGAGAGACTGGTTCCAACCAAAATTCATTGAATTTTCTAAACTGGCCCCAGGGACTGCCAATGGACATCAACACAGGCGAACTCTTGTGTGACCTTTGCCTCCACTCGGAGTTTTCTGGGAGTTTTCTGAGATCGGTCACGAGCTGCTTGCATTGCACTTTAAGCACTGAAGTTCAAGTGCACGTTTCCCCAGAGTCGTGTCCTGGAATCTGATTGCGTCGCGCGTGAAGATGCCAATGCTGTAAACGCTCCGAGTCCTTTCCCTGCCACGGCGTTGCCAATGCATCCCTCCCAGCGTTGACGTCGGCAGCACCGCACGACCACTTTCCCTGCACAGGCTTGTCTTAAAAAATACAAAAAAAATTGTAAAAAATAATTAAATGCTGCGAGCAGGTGCACCATGCGCATTTATGCTGCTGACAATTATCTCTTTGTGGTCCGGGCAAGCGTGAACGTGGCTCCCGCGTGCCTCGCGGATTCTTGCGGTCGCAAGGACGACGCTCGCGATTGCGTTCTCAGTAGACGTGCGTTGGCACTCGGCGTGTCTGCGTGAGTCCGTATGCATTCATGCATCGTGCCCAGATACGGGAGCTGTGCCCCCTCCCCCCCCCAACCTTCACTGCTGTTGGGGTAAGATGTTAACTTTCTCGCCTTGTATACAGCAGGTTGTGGTTTCTATCCCCAACCCTGGCGCCGGTATTTTTAAAGTTTGAATGTCTCTCTCCCTGTGGCCACGTGGATTTTTCTCCGGTTCTTCTGGTTTTCCCCTCCGCATATAAAATCAACATGCGTTTAGAGTATTTGGCTGCTCGCAATTTCCACATGATAAGCCACTTGGTTGAGCTATCGTCTGTGGCCAGGTCATTTCTGAAAAAAAGCCATATAGCTCAGTGGGCCTTACCTGGTAAAAAAAAACAATGCTTTAGTTTTAGCTCTAACGTCTTGTTCCTCCCCACAATCTCATATCCCACCCCTTCTAAACATCCCCTTCCCCACCATCTCCTCCCACTGTCGCTTCACGCTAACGCATGCCTCTCCGGTAGGTACTATGTAGTGATTCATCACCCCCCCTCCCCCACTACCCATTCCCCTAGCGGTTTGATGAAGTATCAGTTTGGGGTTGCCATTCAGTTTTCAAGAATCTCCCCAAAAAATTTGTCTCGATTTCACAGCCTCGTCATGCCAGGATCTCTCGACTCTTGATGTCCTTCCCACGCCACATTGGTCACGGAGATTCTTTGACGATATTTAACCATGCTGGTCAATGTGAGTTGGTTGAAGGTTGGGGAGGGGGGGATGCCTGGCCCGTACAGATATCACTTGCTACTGACATTAGCCGCAGCCTGGTATCTAACTTGGGTCTCTGTAGAACACAGCGCAGTGTGTTAGCCACTGGGCCACTGCTACACCCCCCATATGTCGAATCTAGAGAGTGGTGAAAATACAAAAAATCCTGTCCAAGTCGTAAATAATAATTTTATTTGCCCAACTAAAGTAATGTACTGTGAGCGACAGAATATATTCTTTATGTTCGTGAATCAATGAGTCGTTACTTGCCTGTCCCGACAGTGATCAAAACCACTACCAGTATCTATGCCGTTGACCTTTAAAGAAATGCTACATTTTGTGGTACGTTGCATTAAAAATGTGCAACCGCTGACTAAATTAGTGGCCGCGTGTTGCAGTGGGCAGGCTGCCCAACTCATAAATTAGAAGGTCACGGGTTCAAATCCTGTTTGGTGGTCAACTTACTCCATCATCCCTTCATCCCTTCATGGCTGATCCAATGTGTTTCACTTGATTGAAACTCTACAGTGGTTGTCATATGGAAGAACTGGCCCTGACCATACAAAAGTGGAATTTACAACACTGCCTCGGGGCCACCACTGAAGATGATATGGGTTGTTTGAGCAGGGAAACACTTGAAGTTTTCTCTCCCAAGTGGCTGCTTCACCAGCACTTTGGCACTGCGCTTAGACTCTTATCATCACCCCACGAGTGGCCTGCTCGTGCAGGGGACCAATATGGTGTCAAACACACTAAGCCATCCCCACAGAAATACGGAGTTCAAATCCTGTGTTTGAATCCGGTTTGTTGCCATACTTAGGCAAGGAGACACAGGAAGATGGTGATTACACGGGAAGAGATTTTTACCAGTGCTGCCTCCTCACACTTGAAGACAGCTTGCGTTTGAGGCATTGGAGTTTTGCCCTCTGGAAGCGGGTTAGGTTTTACAGCGTACAGTCAACTTACAGCATCGACTCACTCATGGGGCTCATCATGATTATGTCATAGAGCTGAGCTGGCACTGCTGAGATCCAGGGTTCCTGTTAAGGTGTTCAGCGTGTAGTTACTCTCTGTGAGTTCTTGTTCAACATACATGTCAGGCGCACTCAGCCAGAATGGCTGATATTCTGAATTCAAACCTCAGGGCTGTGTGTGTGTGTCTTTCACTTATTGGATTCATAGTGGCCGTGTCAGAGACACTGAGGCAGCACCGCCTCGGTCCAGGGTTCTACTCCCAGGCAGCGGGATGTTGAAGTCATGGTCTTCTATGCAACACGTTTTATCTGAATTATAAATGCGTTTTATCATCCACTGACCTCTCAATTAAAGCATTGAAAATATTCACGATTTTTCCAAGAAGGCCGAAGTGATGGTATTTGTCTCACGATGAGGCACTTAACAGATGGGCCATGAGAAGGCTGCCATCTCCGACCCCAACATTGCTCCCCCCACGGCTTTGATCTGCCGAAGAAAACTGGTGCTCCATTAACTGCTTCAGAACAGCAACTGGGTCTCTGCACCACACCTCCTCCACAAGTGGAGAATTAGACAACCCACAGTGTGACTACGGCCACCCGAACCAGACAATGGGAGCATATCACGAACGACTGCATCCCTATGGGCCGCTCTCCGGCGGACTGAGCGGTATTAGTCGCATGGCTCACGGACTTCAACTTGGACGTGTGATTGGCATATACTTGCCATACACGCTAAAAGAAGAATGAAAGCATTTCGTGAATTATTCGGTGTCGCTATCCCCCGTACTCGGTTAATATCAAATTTCACAATTCCCTTCGGGCTTTGATTTTTTATTACTTCCCAAAGTGACGCTGCACATACATCGCAGCTGAGTTTTTAAGTTAGTGTGCTTTTTACAACGATGTTTATTGTGTCTGTAACCTTTCCGCATTATTGTGGAAAATGCCGTGATATCTGCATGTGCGGTTTCACGTGTAAGGTCATCAGCACCTTTACACTTTAACTCGGCACTTTTCAATAAACTTCACCCTTCGCACTTACAGCATCATTTCGCTGTATTTCCGCTTCATGGTATTTAACCTTCCCTTAGCGCCTGCGAGATCTTTAACAATGCATTGATTCATTGATTAATATTGATTGTTAAGCTAATGATAGATGCTTAAAATCACGGGGGTAAGAAGAAATGTTATTTAATGTGTACATGCCACGTGTAATAGCTTCACGTGACGCCTGCCGTAGCTGGTAGAGCATGCGCTACATTCACCACACTGCTAAAGAGATTATCGAAAGACTGTTCATTCTTATTGATGAATGCGTTAAGTGTATTGATTCTCAAATCAAATCGTAGTGTTTTGAATCAAATCGTCGGAGAGATGGGGAAAATTGCATAACCCCTATTATATACATCTCATTTCTTTATTAACAGGCATTTGACTTTCACCATCTTCCATAGGACTAAATTTGTACATAACTTAAATAGCACAAACAAACACGGCTTTGTCACTATTTCCATTAAACGTCATCAAACCTGTACAGCTTCGAATGACACGCCAAGTAAAATTTCACCTCTGTTGTTTTATGCGATCGGCCAATGGACTTTTCTCAAGTTGGCAGAAGAGCACAAAATGGGTTTTTTCCCGCTAAAAGTGGCGCTGCATTTGCTTGCGTGTACCTGAGTAAACACACTACATCTAATCCCGCACAGCTTATGAACATCACTTAGTGGATTTATTTACCTAAGAAAGCTTCAACTGGGCTTTAACTGGGTCTCCATACACTTTCACGAGGGTCCTGGTTGGGATATTTGAGCAATTTTTTGGACGAGCATTTTTGCTTTTGAGAGAAGACCGCAATGGTCATACGTATGTAGAGACAACACTGAAAAACAATCCAAGCAGATGGCTGGGCAACCTACTTCCCCTCATGCTTCCACAGGTCACCTTGTCTCCTCCGCAGAGTGGTGATCAAGGCCAGGCGTGTAGCACCATGTGTAGAAAATGATTTGCTTGTGCAGGACACTCCGCAGGTTACCAATTTGATTACTACGTAAAGCACGAAAAAAAATGTGTATTTACCAAAGGTGGAGTAATGAAGGTCAAAGTTTTAGTTCTCGGCAGCTGTTGAGAAATGCTTTTTGGCCACACTGGATACACACCGGGTCCACACTGGCATGCACGGGTTCACACCCAGGCCAGTCGGCACCACCTGGGTGATTTGGTTCTTGATAACGGTACCACTTGGTTACTTTTTAGAATCCTCATGTGCAGACCTTTTGAGCTTTAATTCACTTTTACGAGTCCCACGTGGGTTTACCCGGGTACTCTGGTTTCCTCAAAGGGGCCGTCCATAAATTACGTCGCGCCATTTTGGACGATTATTTTACAAATTTATTTAGAAGAAAAAGTCAGACCACCCTCAAATGCGACGTCACAAAGCTCTGCCTCCCCCCCCCAAAAATATTTCCATTTTGAAAATCTTTTTAAACTATTGTCATTGTAGTGCGTATTTAATGTGGCGCTGCACTCTGATGTTGTAGGAGTGTTGTTATAACAATTCTATATTTATTTAAAGTTGCGCATTTTTACGTGACGTCACATTACTCAAACCCCCCCCCTCGTCACACATCGTCACAAATGTCTGACCCCCCCCAGGTGCGTGACGTCATTTATGGATGGCCCCAAACATGCAAAACACTCATGAAAACAATGGAAGTGACCAAACATCCCGATTTAGCAGCCTCTGGTAAAAGTCATGTAACTCGCTGAGACTTCTAAGATCAACAAGTAGCTTTACTCATGTTAGTTTTGCAAAATTACTTATTAAATTGAAAGTGAAGAGTAAGTGATTTCCTGTTCAAACAAGTTACGTGGCTTCACTCATTTCTATTGATGACTTTGAACCAGTGGTGGATATTTCACAGTCACATGGCCGGGCACAGTCTATGGGACACCGCCTACCAAGCAGTACTTTATTGGGTCAGCTTCCGAAGGGATGAAGGCCTTGGAGACCGTCTCCGACTGGGCGTTAAACGCGCAACCTTCGTGTCGCAAGTCGCGCGTGTGCAAGTCGCAGCGCCGCCCGGCTAGATCGGCCATTCGGCGATCTGCATGCGAACGAGTGTATGACGTAACCCCACCCTTGTCGTTGGCAGTCGTACTTCGTCACGGACTACGACCCCACCATCGAGGACTCGTACACGAAGCAGTGCGTCATCGACGACCGGGCTGCACGCCTCGACAGTGAGTTCACCCCGCGGCATTGTCAGCTGCCGACGTCGGTGTCCACTGGACTCGTGAAGATCGACTTCCCTCGCTGTTTGTCCCGTTTGTGTACTCGCTGTCTCGTCTGTCTTGTCTGACTCGTCTGTGCTTTCAGTCTCATCTGTACCACCTACTGTGCGCCGTTTGTCTCGTCGGAACTGTTTGTACTGTCTGTCTTGTGCGTGCTGTCTGTGAAAATTGCCGGGAGGTGACAGTATGGCAGGCGAGTTTATGAACCCGTCTGAGCTGAACTTTTGTGTTATCACCTTGCATGCACGGTGCACTTTCTCCAGATACTTCCGTTCCCCCCCCCTCCCCACATACAAAACATTCGTAGAAACAGAATTGGCCAAACATTCCAATGCAAGACCCTCCTGATTTATTTACCTCGCTTCACGTGGTAAATAAATCCCCATTATTCTTATTGTACATTGTGACACCACACCCAGCATACCGAGCTTCCTGCCACCCGGGAGGGTCACGACCTGCTGTCACAGTGACTTTGTGCGAGGGCCGAAACTCCTAACTCGAAGGTCCCTCCCACAAGCCGTGACAAGCTGCAGATAGAACACTCTTTTTAGCTTGAATCACTTGACACCCCACGGTACACGAGACACATTTTCAGCGGACATAAGGGATACGATTGGCACTGCGTACGTTTATGCGAGACAAAACACTCTGTTCTCATGCGCACCAGTCAACGCGCGCATCCTGGGCATCCGTGAAGCCTCAGATACACGGGAGCATTGTGACTCGCTTGACGCTGTGCACGCGTGTCAAGTCGCACGCGCGTCAAGTGCGCATTCTCTCTGGGCTCGCGACTTCCCTCGGCAACGTCGCCGCTACACCGGCGCAGTTGCGCCGGGACACACACCGAGCGATTCAGCCTCCCGACCGAGAAACGAGCGTCGGCCCGTGCACCACACGCGTACGTGCGTGCGCCGGTGCACGCACGGCAAGTGCGTGCGCTGATGGTGTACGTGGGGGCGGCGTTCTCCGTCAACGTAATGAATGGGGTCTAGCAAACCTGCAACCTGCATACAGTACAAAAACCCCCCAGCGCTCGGAACCACACGGGCATTCCTCGGCTAACTCCATTCTGTGGCTGTGACTCAAAAGCTTAAATAACTTCGCTCGTTCCCACTAAGAGATATTTTTATTTTATTTCGTTACTAAGGCAACGTAGATTCATGGCAATGTGGCAAAAAACCCAATTCGCCTGTGAAATCCTTGAACGCCACTAATGCAGGCCCGCTGAGCTCCATAGGCCCATCGTGCACCGCGCGCCCATGATGTTAGCTGCGGTAATGGAATTCTCACCGTTCAGCATAACTTACAACGGGCCTGCAGAATTATACATAACGTAACAGCTCTCCGTATAGATTGTGAAGATCATCCCGTTACCAGAAAAAAATGTTACATGCACCAAACCCTTATTCACTTTTATTCCTTTACGCTGCATTCACATTGAACTTGTTTGAAGCCCACAACACCTGGCAAACTAGTGCCGTGTGAGAGAAATAACAAGTGGGGGGGGGGGGGCACGCCCAGCTCACCCTGTGTCGGTTAAGGAGCTTGTTTGACCACCATAGTGCACAAAGCTAACAGTCCGGGTTTGGTGAAGTCGGAAGACCCAGTACCAGTGCAAATATTGCTCGGCACTCGTGTTAATCGTGGCCGCTGGGAATCGAACTCGGCTCGTCAGGTTTATCGTGCATTGCGCTAACCACCACTCATTTGTTCGCACCTCTCCACCCACCCCACTCCTTCAAATTTTAACGAACACTTTCCGGGTTTTAACCTCGTCGGAAGCTCTGCCTAAAATGTCTCGTGGATGCTGCCCGCCATGGGAAAATGGTCATGCACCTTTGCTCTAAAGGGTCGTGCTACGTGTTCGCTGTCTGAAGCCCGTGGTATTACTGTAAACTTGATGGCGTTAGTGTCTCCGCAATGCCGGATGACTGGGTTAATTATTGCACAGGTGGAGGCTTTATTTGGTTGCAGTACAGAAAGTGTTCTGAATATGCTTTGCAAGAAAGTGCACACAGTGATGTCATTTAACGTTTTCCGTTTCATGGCCAAGTCAGGTGGAAAACTAAATAATAACTTTATGGGGGAAGGGAGACGGTCGTTCTCATGAAACATCAACGACCTTTCTTGTTTCGCACTGCTGCCTACGCTTGCGGTCTCGTATTCTCAGCCAGAGCTTCTGTGGATTTATATCGGTGGTGGAATCGCGTGACTCGATGGAGACGAGTGCAGTGGGTGAGGAGTTGGCTTCAAGGGTAAAGTCTGAAATAAAACACCTTTTGGGGTTCCTAAGCAGAAAATTGCCCATGCAAAACACGGAGACAAAAGTTAAAGAGAAGGCACTAATCTCCCATCAGCTACTCGAAGCCAGAGCTGGAACTTCCGTATTCCCATGATAGGATTGGTCTGTTCATGTGATGACCACACCGTTGACGTTTCATAAATTGATATTTGTATATTTTGTTGTGACCCCCTGATTTGGATGTTGAACTCACGACCTTCTGATTTCAAGTTGAGTAACTTCTACCACAGTGACATATGGCTCGATGGGTGATTAACAAAATCAATATGCTTCTTATTATTCTTTGGGTCTTTCGGTAAAGTCACATAGATAGGCTCAAATAACATAACAATGTTTGCCACATAGTTGTGTGCAGGGTGAAGGAGGGTAGACATGATAGTGGCACCCAAAAGTCGGCGACCGAAGGAGTGACCTGAAGCTCGAGGGTGGTGGTAATGAGACTAAGTCGTCATTTACTTAAAGCTTTCATGACTGCAGGATTTCATACTCTTTGGGTCTTTCGGTGAAGTCGGTAAAGTCACTTTACCGAAGACCCAAAGAGTATAAGTAGTCATTGAAGCACATGTGGCCTGTGTAACAAGTGGAGAAACAAAAGCCAGTGGTGCTGAGACTGTAAGATCCAACCTTGTGAGGTTGGGTGTCGACTGTCCAGCAGGTCCAAGGGGGTCCGACAGAGGGAAGGACGTGATAGCGAGGTGCATTGGTATCGGTGATATTGGCCATGATGCCCAACTGCACATTGGCCTCGTTAGTGAGATCCACCCCTAGTGGGTTTGACCAGCACCCAGCCATGAACAATCCACTGCCGGACGAAAGCCCCCTCCCCAAGCCGTCGCCATCTCTCATGATCCTGTGATGCTGAATTCGTCAAGGAGCGGAAACTATCACGTCAACTCCGGTCACTCTCGCAGCAGCTTTAGCTGGTCATCGAACAAAGACGGTCACCAAATCCTGCAATTTCAGATGCGCTTCTGCACTTTCAGATGCGCTTCTGCAACCATCTGGAACGCTCTTCCTTCCGATATTAGGAAACCAGTAGAGCTATGTACTTTTAAATCGAGGTTGAAAACGAATTTCTTTAGAACTGCTTTTTGAGTTTAGTTTCTCCTTTTGAGTTTAGCATCTCCGAGCACGGTTGTCGATGTATGGTGCGAAAGAAGTTCAACTTACATACAATTCAACTTTTCACCCACACACGAGCTGATTTCATTCCTCCATCTCTGCAGCGGACATCTGAGGCTTTGCATAATTCTTTAAGTCTGAGTCACAACCACCGTAATTTCCACCAATTGAGTTTGGCATGGTTTCCAATCGTTTTCCTTGCTGTAGCGAACATTATGTTTGTAATTATTCACCCCTTAGTAATTGAATGGACTGTTACAATTCATTCAGGAATTGGTTTTGCTTTTTCTCGTTTGTAATGTTATGATTGTACTGTTTGTCTTGTCTGTACCGTCTTGTCATGCTTGTACAGCCTGCACGACAGGGTGATTGTAAAGAGAGCACATATTGACGGACTTGTATCATCCGTATATAGTTCAATCTCACTGCTTGACCAAAGAGAGCACAATTCGTTTCCCGCCCAGGCTAACAACATCTCAAGTGGTCCTCTCAGCCATAAACGAACATCCTTTTGCTGGGCCAAGTGTGGTTCAAGTCACACTGTCCTGTCGTGTGTGCCTTACTGGCCTGAATAGGTGCTCGCTAACAGTGCTGGCTCCCACCCCCACAGTATACATGTATTAAACCGAACACTGGGTGTCTGTTGCTTTGTGGTGCAGTCCTCGACACGGCCGGTCAGGAGGAGTTTGGGGCCATGCGTGAGCAGTACATGCGGACAGGCGAGGGCTTCCTCCTCGTCTTCTCCATCACGGAGCGCGGCAGGTGAGCGGCGCGTGACATCTTGGGGAGAGACGACCTTGTCAAGCGTGAGAGCGTGCACAGAGGCAGCATGTAGCGTAAGCCACCCTCTGGCACCAGCCCCTAGTCCCTCCTGGCAAAGCCCCCAAGTGACCCCCTTCCTAGGGATCCCTCCTGGAAAAGCCCCCAAGTGATCTCCCATCCTAGGGGTCCTCCTAACAAAGCCCCCAAGCAACCCCCCTTCCCAGGGGTCCTTCCTGGCAAAGCCCCCAGGTGAGTCCTCCTCCTAGGAGCCCTCCCGGCAAAACCTCCAAAAGAGCCCTCCCTCTTCGGGGTCCCTCCTGGCAAAGCCTCCTTCCTATCCCCAAGTCTCGATAGCAACGGTTGACTTACAGCCGGCCCCTCAGCCTGCTCCTCCTCCACCCCACGATCTTCTCCAGCACAGAGAAGCTGGCAGGCAGCGTCAACCAATGGGAAGCGAAGAGCCATGTGCTCAAAGCCGTTCTCGCATCGTGCAGGTAGCGGGCCCCATCTTTGTGCCCCACGCATAGCCCATGGTTACACACGGTGTTGTGCGGGAGAAAAAAGTGAACCCACAGTGCCGTTCAAGTATCGCAGCCTGTGAGCGCGTGGGCGTACGTTTAAACATGCGGTGTGCACATGAGTGCTTTAGCGAGTGCGATTGTGTGCTAATGAGTAGGCGAGTAACAATTTATCGATTTAAAATTGATTCTCGCCTGACGCACGCATCAGGCCGATGAAACAAAATGGAGAGAACGCACAGGGAAGACAGCGTACGGGACGGAGTGAATGAGACAAAAAGAAACATATTCGTGACAAATCAAATCGTGGAGCGGTGGGGGTGAACGAAGGGGGGGGAGGTGAATCGTTACATGCCTATTAATGAGTATACTACAATCCCAGAAATATTGGTTAAGCTCCTGGCTATCGGTAACATTAGTGGCACATTGAGTTTGGGATGATCTTTTAAAGGCTTTAATTGATGCTGTGTTCATGGTCTGTGCACTGTGTGGGTTCAAATCTGCACCGAGCAAATGGGGTGGTGCTCCTCCCCATTGGCAGCCCCATCATTCCCATAATGGGGCTCACTGTGCCCATAGAACAAAAACTGTGGGCAGTACAATGAAGCGGTACTTGCTTTATTGATCCCGTAGGTATGAAGGCGCTGATTTGGATCCTTGCCCGGGATTTGAACTCGTAGCCTTCCAGTCGTGAGCCGGATGCTCTGACCACAGCATCTAAAATTTCAATATATAGTGAAGCAGTGTCTTGAGGAATGTATTCTCAGACAGATTAAAGTGGACACCACTTAGCTTGATGAGTACAGAGGGATTGCGGGTGGCTCTTGGCTTGGCTACTCGTCCCATGCCGCATAAAATTCTCGCGATGACGTCGGCTACCAAGGACGGGGAGACCTCGAGCCAGTGGTGCAATTATCATAAGAATGACATTCTCTACGTGGCAACGTTAATTCTGAGCAGAGTAATGCATGGATTAGAGAACGGACACAGGTTAAAGACATCGATCTGACGGTTTATAAAAGTTTAAGTGGGTTTTGGCAAGACACGTTCACCGGCAGGGATTGTGACCCATGAGTTAGAATAATGACAGGAGTGGTGGCCAAGAGAGGGAATGCAGCCAAGAGGACGTCACCGACCGTGGAGATGGAGTGATGAAACCAACTCTTGTACAGGTGACGAGTGGCTTGTTACATCGCAGGAGGGCGATAAGAGCTGCCCGATGGCTTGGGGAGACCTTCATCCAGCAGTGGATTAAGCATAGCTGATGGAGATGGATAAGTATTTTTTTGAACAGTAAATAGATAGTCGACTAACAGAGCCACAATTAATGGCTCTGTCCTAAGTGTAGGAATCCAACTGAATGGATGAACCATGACATGCCCCGATGGTGCCGGTGTTTATGATGCAGGGCGGTTAACATTGGTGATCGGTGAGAGAGCGGTGATTGGTGAGAGAGCGATGAGCAGTCCCAGGCAGCGCACTCATGGAAACTTTGACTCAGCGTCCAATTCGTGCTCAATGGGATTGGGAACATTTAAAAGAATGAGATTAATGCTGACTGTTTCTTTAATTCTTAGAAACTGTGGCATGCTTGCGGAAAGCGTGGCCACGACAATCACAAAGGAATCAGTGGCCGAACTGCATGTGGCACGTACAGTACACACACACCACGTGACTCGTGCAGTGGCTCGCTGCTGATGAGGACCGTGACGATTTGTCGATCATAATCGATGCTGGTTCACATTTCCTGCTTGCAGCTCAGCCAGTAGTGGAAATTCCACATTTCCTCTGGTCGGGCAAGTCTATCCATAGGACCACCGTTGACAAAATTGTATTAATTTCATCGACCTCCGAGAAGTTATGGGCTGAGTCAATCCCAGAGCCAAGATTTGAACTCGCAACTTTCTGTTTGTGATCGCCGCTCACGATGCTGCTGAGCACAGAAGAACATGTTACACAAACCACTGGCCACACGTGTGTGTGTTACAGAGAACATGTAACACACACACACCACTGGCCAGACGTGTGTGTGTTACACGGAACATGTAACACACACCACTGGCCACACGTGTGTGTGTTACACAGAACATGTAACACACACCACTGGCCACACGTGTGTGTTACACCGAACATGTAACACACGTCTAAACACTAGTGTCGGTCACCTTTTATTCTTTCTCACAGCTAAACACATTGCAGGTTGATAATTGTTTTTTTACCCTTCTATCTGGCAACAAAACTGACACCTTTTTTTTACAAGGAGTCATGTTTGCATAGACCACAATACCTGCAGTCATAATGCAAACAAAAAAACATAACTCTGATAATGTATGCACTGTCCTTGAAGTTGATTGGTCCACACCCGAGACAGCAGGTATTGTGGTCTATGCAAATATGACTCTTTGTAAAAAAAGGTGTCAGTTTTGTTGCCAGATAGAAGGGTAAAAAAACAATTATCATATTTTTTTACTGGCAAATGAGGTTCCAATGGTGTAAACATTGCAGGTTGTGAAGTTTCCATTGAACTGTCGATTACCTAGTGCTGCGCACAGCTCAAACGTTCAACATTAAACATTTCCTTCCTGCCCCGCGATTAGATAGGGTTAGGGTTGAATGCTCTCACACACACACCTGTTCCACATAAACTCTGAGCAGCGTGTGTGTGTGTGTGCCTTGCTTCATATGTATGTAGGGAGGAGTACTGTAGCGTTAGCGAGCTGCGCTACGAACCCGGTGACTCGAGTTCAATTCTCACTCTCGGCCAACACCAGTGACGATTATCTGAACCGGTCCTAGGCTTTGCCTAGGTCGACTCAGCCTCAAATAAGTCCCTGATGCGGTGTGTAAACATCACCACTGGGGAGACAAAGACGACCGAGCATGGTTTTGCCTCCCCTCGTGTGCCGTGCCGATCTTCATAGGTGCTCACTAACGGCACTTGCCCCAACAGTCTGTTAAGGATGTGAAGGGACATCTGTATTGTGTTGGTTTGTATGTATGTGGGTGGGTAGGTCTCAATGTGCATGTCCCTGTGTATCCGTGTTTTTGTTATCCTTGTTTGTCTGTATCTGTGTATGTGTCTTTTGTTTATGAAAATGTTACGTTTCTTGTGATACTGCATTGGCAGTTGTGAATAAGCACACATAACATCAACTCAGCATATTTGTCATAACGCTGCTCTGAAAAGAAACATGTAATTAGCAGTATTTCTGGCAATGGCCCTTAGTGTGTGATAAAGAAGGGCCGTTGGCGAAACCCTCATGTCATATAATAATGAACAATTTATAATGCACACATTTCGCAAATCGGGCACAATGTTTGGTCGAGAACTCAGAGGTGTGGAGTCAGAGCTCAAAGTCCTTAATATATGTGGTTTTTCCTTTTCGGGTTACTGTAATTTTTAAGCGAGTTTTGTGTATCCGTTTACCTGTTTGTCTGTGTGTGTGCGTGCATGTTTCCTTTGCGTATGTGGCTCGTGTGTCTTTGTGTTTGCATCTTTTTAGCATTTTGAAAAGCGATCACATGTCGCTGCTGTCCAAAACCAAGTCGTGTTTGTGAGTGCGCGCATACTTTTGATTTTATGCGTGCGAAATGCAGCAGCGTGTCTCCAGAGCGAAGTGTGAGCAATTTCTTCCACACATGGGTAACATTCTTAAGTGGCACTCTCAGAGCAATAACACTCGCGTGTTTATGTTATATACAGTATATAAATTCTAATTTAATGGTAATTTTCCACTCGCACATCACGTGGACAGGACCCGGCAAACACGGGCCAAAATCTCTCTTTCGCACAGAAGTGTTTATTCATGAGCAGGTGAGCGAGAGTTTTCTTGATAATGAAGTTTTCCTTTTTTGCAAACGAGGTCTGGGATGAAAACAAACCAGTGGGACAAACATACTTCACTGCATAAGATAATGATAATAATAGGCGATTGTAAATAGAAAAGCACATTTGGCAGAGATCTGGAAAATATGGTGTGGAAAAATACCCCAAAATATAATTGAAAGCAATACATTAGTAATATTTTATCACTTTACTTCATCATCCATGGTCTCTCCAACGCTGGATGAAGTCCTTCCCATATATATTACACATACTATAAATAGTCTCTCACCAATACATGTCAATGCAAAGTTGCACTTTAACTTTGTAATCATAAAATATATTTTTTTCCCAAAAAATATATTTTGTCGTTGTTCATGCAACGTTCTAAATTAGGTAAATCGTAAGATCAGTCACATGCGTGGAATTTGAAACGTGCGCGCATGTGGGTGGCTTGGCGCCCGTAGGTCGAGGAGATGATTATACTGGTAGGAACCCACTGCTTACACCAGCCCACAAGGGATTATTGTGTCCGTCCATCGTGCAGGGAGGGGCTGGGTGGGGAGGGGCTGGGTGGGAAGGTGGGGCTGGGTGGGGAGGAGAGGGTGGGGAGGGGCTGGGTGGGGAGGGGCTGGGTGGGGGTGGGGCTGGGTGGGGGGTGGGGCTGGGTGGGGGGGTGGGAGGGGGGATGCTGGGTGGGGAGGGGCTGGTCACCCCGTGGTGCCCTTATAAAACTCAACGTTTAACCTACTCACGCCAGCTTGTGCCCGCCCTCACAGTCGGGCATATTTGCGGAATACACCACGCCGCCGTTGACCCTGGCCATTGACCGAGCAACCCAACCTTCCTACCAGCTCCCTCCGCAGGAATGTCTTTGTCCTACACGCGCGGTGACGTCGCCTTTGAGAATCCACGCTCGTTCATTTACATACAGATGCAGAACGCGCAGTACTCTGCCAACTTTAGTCAGATGAGCTGCGTTACGAGTGCGTCGTGAACCTCCGGTGTCACCGCCTCGTATTCGTGGGTTTTCTCCAGGCCACTCCGAATTCTTTCCACTTGCCAAAACTCCCATGAGTGGAATTTGCCAAATAATCTAAGTGCAGGACCCTCCTGAAAAAAAAGTGGGCCTGGAAGACCTCGAGGTTTTCGTGAATAACATGAAGCACATTGTAATTATTATTATAATATAAAATCCATGAGCAGACGAGAAACGCCTTCACATATCTGTTCCTCCATGTAAAATGTAAAAGTGTTCTTGTTTGTATACATCACATGAGTCACACGGCATTCTGGGAGTGCGTTAATTGAGCATAGTTGGCCCAACGCTAGCGCATTCGGCTGATTCTAGATTTGAAGTTTTCGTGACTGCAAGGATTCATACTCTTTGGCTTTTTCGGTAAAGTCACGTAGGCAAAAAATACATAAATGAAAAAACAACTAAATTAAATCACGACGTTTCGGAGGCAACACAAGCTTCCGCCTTCAGGTGGACCCGTTACAGCCAAATTCACTGTAATAGGTGAAAGCTTATTACAGCTTATTACAGAAAGCTTATTACAGCTTATTACAGTGAATTTGGCTGTAACGGTTCCACTTGAAGATGGAAGCTTGTGTTGCCTCCGAAACGTCGTGATTTAATTTAGTTGTTTTTTCATTTATTTGTTTTTTACCTACGTGACTTTACCGAAAGAACCAAAGAGTACGCACTCGGCTGGTTTCCATGTTCAGCGTCTCATCAGCAGTGGAACCAATGATGGTGATCTGCAAAGTGTATGTAGGCAAGGACCCTTTTTGTTCGATATTGGGCCTATATCGACGCAAAACTATATAACCCATAACCACAATATAATCGTGAGCATCACTGATAATTATTATTGTGTGTGTTTTTTATGCGGACTGGTACAGCACTATTCAAGGACAGTGCATACATTATCAGAGTTGTGTTTTTTGTTTGCATTCCGACCGCAGGTATTGTGGTCTATGCAAACATGACTCCTTGTAAAAAACAAGGTGTCAGTTTTGTTGCCAGATAAAAGGGTAAAAAAACAATGATCATGGTACAGCACCTTCAGTCTTGACTAAGATGTGAACTGACGCTGCGCCATCTCGTGGTGACGGACGAGAACAGCGCTTTTATTAAACAAATCACAAAGTCTTTTACGTACTTGGTTCGTAAAGGCTATCTTCGGCAGACAAAAGTTTTCAATAAATATAATAATTGACCTGATATGATTTTTTGTACAGTTTTCATCTACGATCAGACACTAACAACTCCAAAAATGTGTGTTTTTTCCGCTAAAAACAAATAAAATTGTTGACGACTTGATTAAACTTATTATATTTAAAGACGTGCCCATTGGAAACCGATCAACTTAAAGATTTCGTTTTTTTTGTTATTAGAAAGAACAAAAATGTATTAACTTTTTGAACATCATAAAATGCGTATTTTTTTTTTCAAAATCACTTGAATCGGAAATATCTCAAACAATAAGATAGAACAATGGTTCTCGCTTTAATTGTATTTTCTGTTTAGCATACTATCTAACGAACAAAAAACGCAATCTTACATTTTTAACGGTTTCTAAACGACACGCATATACATGTTTATGAGCACCTAAAATTGAGTTTTGGTGGCCTTAAGTAGAAAATTCTCAGTTTAATATTTTTCTCCCTGTCGCGTGTGTCCTAAAAGCTACCTGTGTAAAACAAGTTCAGCTTTTTACCTTGTCGGGAAATACCTTCGAGGTTTTTGAGACATACATACATACAGATTAAGGTGTTTATTTATATAGATGGTGGGTAATGTATATTCATTCTTTAGTCATATTTATTACGCCCAGGATACATGCAGCAAATGAAGCGTGCGTAATATTTACCTGCATCATTTATGATTCGCAGTGCTATGCAAGTGAAACTAAACTAAGCAGGCCTGCTGAGCTACATGGCTATTTTTCAGAAGCGACCTGGCCACAAATTATAAAAGCTCAACCAAGCGGCTTAAAATGTAGAAATGTATAGCAACCAAATACTCAAGGCATGTTGATTCTAAATGTGGAGGGAAAAACCGGAGGTCTAGGAAAAAATTCCGCACGACCACAGGGTGAACATTCAGACTGCAAATATACAGCAGGTGTCAGGGTTGGGAATGAAACCACGACCTCCTGTATACCAGGCGATGTAGTTAACATCTCGCCACCATGGCACGTGATTGCTTCATGGGTACCCTGCAGCCACTGTGGTTTCGACAACCACGACAATGTCAAAATAACGATTTGAATCTGGAAAATAACCCTGACACCATATCATGACAATTAGGTAGGCAGGTGTGTCGGGATACAGGTAGGTGGTGGGTAGATGGGAAGGTGTGGAGGTATCGTCTGTTGGAGTTGTGGAGAGTGGTAGCGCAGTGATTAATGTACTTGCACTATAAACCTGGTGGACTGATATTCGTTCCTGATAGCGGCTAACATCAGAGTGGTGAAGTATGGTCATACAACTCCCATGACTGACAAAGCAGGGGTGGAGGTCTCCATATAGCAGTGGATTGACAAAGGGTTGTAAAAACCTGCCCTTTATTTAAAGCAGGTGATAGTCTAATGCCATCTTGTTTATAATGATACAGACTCTTTTCTGTGTCCCCCTGCCACATGTCTGATGAACCTAGTCACGAGTTAATACTGGTAGGAACCTCCTGGTTACACCAGCCCACAGGGGATTATTGTGTCCGTCCGTCGTGCATCCAAAAATGGGACGGGTGGGGCTGGGTGGAGAGGGGAGGTTGGGGAGGGGCTGGGTGGGGAGGGTGGGGGGTGGGACGGGTGGGGCTGGGTGGGGAGGGGCTGGTCACCCCGTGGTGCCTTTATAAAACTCAACGTTTAACCTACTCACGCCGGCTTGTGCCCGCCCTCACAGTCGGGCATATTTGCGGAATACACCACGCCGCCGTTGACCCTGGCCATTGACCGAGCAACCCAACCTTCCTACCAGCTCCCTCCGCAGGAATGTGTTGGAGGGTTCAATCCATTGATCAAAACAACTGTTTAAAATATGTGCCTAGGCTGTGTGTTAGGGGCTGTTTGTCACAAGTTTGAGGCTGTGTGTTAGGGGCTGTTTGTCACAATAATGAGAACATTTTAATGTTCCGGTCAAACGTTTCAGTATTGCATGCTGATGACAGCACGAACATGCCTCTCGCACATTTTAGCATGTCAAAGCAGCAACGTCACTGTAGTGGTATGATGGAGCCACCTGACCATGATTTTAAAGTATTTTTCTTCTCATTACCGAAGCTTAAAACTTGCGTCAGCTGCCCAGAACACAGGCACCTTGGCAACAAGATGAGTGCTGATCATTTGTTTTGGTCGTGACTTTGTTTAGCAGGTGTGACACTCACCCCAGCAGGGTCATGCCTGCCTTCACCATTGCCTCTCTTACATTATGGGTTTTTTTTCACCGCGTAGCTCTGGGAAAATAAATTGAAATAACATAAAAGAGAAGAATATATATCGGGAACCCGTAGCTCCCTGCTTATTCGTGTGCACTCATCCGGCACACGTGCGATCAGGCGAGAGCGAGTTCATAGCTCCCCACCCCCTCTTTCGCTGGCCCTCACCCGCTCGCCCACCCTGTTGAGACAGACGTGACATCACACCATTCCTGTGCCATTAATCAGGTCTCATGGATGGGGCAGTAGGGGCCGGGGATGGCTGTGGGTGGTGGGAGGGGGCATTCGAGGTGTGGTGGCCACTGGGAGTTAAAACTATTTTTAAAAACTAAACTTTTTATTTTACCAGGTAATGCCCACTGAGCTATATAGCTCTTTTTCAGAAGCGACCTAGCCACAAATGATAGCTCAACAAAGCGGCTTATCATGTGGAAATCTATAGCAGGCAAATGTTAAAAACGCATGTTGATTCTAAATGTGGAGGAAAAAAACGGAGGACCCGGAGAACACTCGATTACAGGGAGAACATGCAAACTCCAAATATACAGCAGGTGTCAGGGTCGGGCCAAACCCACGACCTCCTGTATACCAGGCAAGGCAGTTTACATCTCGCCACTGTGGCGCCCAGGGTTGCGAGATGGTTAAGAGCCAGGTGTACGTGCCAGGTGTACGTGCCAGGTGTATAGAACAAGTGGAGGAAGGGGCAGCCAAGCGGGCAACAACTGAACGATTTGTAACCGGGACATTAAAGTAATGTTTTTACCAGTGGAGTTTGGGTAAAAATCATTATTAATAAAGTCTGCAAAATCGATTTGTGTATAACATGACTCGTGCAAAAAAATATTGATGTGCGTATCCATTTCATTATCTGATGTTATTTTTGTGCAATGTGCAGTTTTAATTGTGGTTAATAAAAAATGTTGTATTGACTTCCGTGTATACTTTTAAATTTCGACGTATATTTCACCCTATTATGAATGTGGTCCTTGTGCCTGCAGCTTTGATGAAATCTACAAATTCCACCGGCAAATCCTGCGCGTGAAAGACCGGGACGAGTTCCCCATGATCCTCGTCGGCAACAAAGCGGATCTCGATCACCAGCGCCAGGTAGCACACCGTACAATGACCCCCCCTGCCCTTCCTGGCTCCCCACCTCTGAACTCTGACCTATGTCTGCTCGTCCACTCCTTCCTCCACATGTTTTGTATGTACACCCACCTCTTAACCATCTCGCCACCATCGGCGCCATGGTGTCGAGATGTTAGCTACCTTGCCTGGTATACAGGAGGTCGTGGCTTCGATCCAGACCCTGACACCTGTATATTTAGAGTTTGCACGTTCTCCCCGTGGTCGTGAGGATTTTTCTTCGGGTCCTCCGGTTTTCCCACAATATTTAAAAACATGTGTTTAAGAGTATTTGGCTGACATACGTTTCCATGTAAACCACTTCATTGAGCTATCATTTGTGGCCAGGTCGTTTCTAAACAATATCTTTATAGCTCCGTCGGCCTTACCTGGTAAAATTTAAGTTTTGAGTTTTTTAGTAACCTCCATCCTGTACAGCTGTGTCATACGACGTCTGCTATATGCGCCTGTACCATTGCCAAATGTAATTGGTCAATTGTAAGTGTCTTCGAAAGAACATTGCACGGGTGATGTTATACTCGGTACACAAAGTGATGCAAAGTCCACGATGTGGTATGTGAGGTACATTGGTGTGGTAGCAGGGAGCGTATTGGTGCGGTGGTAAGAATATTGGAGTGGTGGTGGTGGCAGTAAGCACACTGGTGTGGTGACTTTCAGCACATTCGTGAGGTGGTGAGAACTATGGTGTGGTGGTGCGCAGTGGTGTGATGGCAGTGAAGGACGTTGGTGTGCTGGCGGTGAGCACGTTAGGGTGGCGTTGTGCACGCAAGTGCGGTGCACGTGCTTGCGCTCTGCGTCACCCCACCACATCCACGTCTCCTTGGTGATCATGTGCAGCTCGGCATTCTTGCGGTGTGAGCTGGTGCTGTGCCAGAAACGCCGGATATTTCCGGGGATCACCTTTCACTCGACACCACCGGAAAAGGCCCACAGAGAGCCGTAAGGCGGCGCGAGCAAAGCGGCCGGCAGCTGGAAGCCCCAAATCTGTCCTTTTCACAAATCTCACCCCCTCGTATTGTTTCCGTTTAGTTTGTTTTGGTCGTTTATTTAGCCCAGCTGCATCCCATTTGCTTTGGCAGACACTGGCCAGTCATTGTGGTGAGGCGGTCAACTCAGTCGTAAGGGTTCGGAGTTCAAATCGCAGTTGGTGGTTGAATCGGCAAATCATCTCTCTCTGATGGAGAAGATGAGCCTGACTTTGTAACAAATCATTTGTGTTTGTCTTTTGGGGTAGGCTGGCTTACATCATAGGAATGTGGAACTTACACCCAGTGTGGTGGCTCATGACTGCGATTGGTTGCTTTGGGCTCAAAAAATGGGTGGCTGGTTCGTGCCAGTTTGTGAAACAACCAAACCCCCTGCTGCTCTTGATGTGGCCATTCGATGGCAGTGGAGCAGGTGCATTTTTTAAATCCATCTGTGCATCTCTCTGGGTGTTATTCCCTTCATGCATGGATTTACTCCGGGTAACTCTGGTTGTGCCACAAACTAAAAAAACACATTCATATTTACTTTGCCAAACATATGAATGCAAGATCCTCCAGGAAGAGTTTGTCAAGAAGTTCCAGGCTCTGTGATTGTGATGGCCATTATGAGCTCCATGGTGTAAGTGGGCACCTCCCATCTCAATATGCTTTACAACCTCACTTCCGTAACGTTGCAGTCCTGACGGTAGTAGAACGTATCGATGTTAAACCTCTTTTGTATCGTACGTAGCCAACCGTGGTCATCGGAGGTGCGGGGCAAGGACAAGAAACTAAACTAAAAAATCAGCTCTAAACAAATTGAGTTTTCGATTTAGATTGTTTAAAAGTGCATAGCTCCAGTGGCTTCCTCATATCTGAAAGGAAGAGCTTTCCAGACGGCCGCAGAAGCGCATCTGAAAGCGCGTAATGCGGTAACCGTCTTTGTTCGACGGCTGCTTGCGAGGATGACCAGAGTTCGCGTGATGGTTTATGCTCCTTGATGAGATCAGAAAACACCGTACACACATTTTATTTTTGGAAAAACAGCACAAAACAACGTCAAGCGTACCACGTTGGACTGGACGGCTGCAAGTCCATGTTTGGAGGTGCTGTCTGAAAACCATTAACTCCCTTTCCTGCAATTACAGCTTTTTAGGTAGCTCGCAATTAGTCCTGCTCCACCAAGTTTTGTGTAGCGTTATTGTAAGGAAAAATTGGGCGCGTATAAATAAAACGCAGATGTACCTCAACGCCTCATCAGACAGGGAGGCATTGTGTTAAACCTTCGCAAGCCACGCTGCGAGGCACTCGCCCCTGGCTGGTCGAGCGGTCGCATTTCCTGCCCAGCTCTGTGGTGGAGGCGCGACATCGTTTCCCTCCACCGCCCCCATCCGTGTTGGCTCCGCGTCGGCGGTGCGGGAGCACGATGAGCAGTCGGTTCTGGCCGACTGTAATCCCAGACCCGTAAACTGAACTGGCACTGAGTGATTAAAGGACGCAACCTAATAAGGCCAACAACAAGTTTTAAGCTTCATTTACCAGAAAACAAAGAGCTTAATGAGATATTCGACTTTAAAGTTACAGGCGAGTGTGGTGTCTTGAGCACTCCTGATGTTTTGTGTTCAAATCTGGATTCCAGCCACCCAAACTGAACCCAGATCTTCAAGTTCACCGAGTTGACGGTTATAACTGTCAAGACCTAACTTAGATGCCCAACTGTTTTACACCATTTCTAGATTTGAAGCTTTCGTGACTGCAAGGAATCATACTTAGTTTTTTTTTCGGTAAAGTCACGTAGGTAAAACAAATAAAATAAATGAAAACAACTAAATTAAATTACGACGTTTTAGAGGCAATACAAGCTCCCTTCCATCAGGTGTTAAAAGGGCACAGCAAAATAACTGTAGTGAGAGTTATTTGTGATGAGACATTGTTATATAGGGTAAGAGGAGGGGGAGGAGCCAAGGAGGACGGGCGCAGGATGGGGGGGGGAAGCTTGTGTTGCCTCCGAAACGTCGAGATTTAATTGAGTTGTTTTCATTTATTTTATTTTATTTCATTTATTGTTTTACCTACGTGACTTTACCGAAAAAACCAAAGAGTATTTTACATTACTTTACGACCCATTGTTAGGCCAATTTCTGTTCAATGAGTGTGTTTTTGTCTGGAAGCCCGAAAACCCAGAGCAAACCCATACATATGATGGCAATGACGTTCAACATTTCACACAAGGGTGGATCACTGTACTCGTACTTACATCTCCTAGCCACCCTCGCAGCTTAACAGGTCTGTGTATTCACAAGTCTACGTGATCCGTCAACCCTCTCCTTCAAAGTACTAGGTGCGGACCACCATGCCGGCACAGCACATCAGCTTGTAAGCGTCATGTGCCTGTGCTTATCGAGTCTCTATTTGCCCAAGATAATTATTATATTCTTTGGATCTTTCGGTAAAGCCACGTAGAAAAAAAAATCAAGATATTACGAGGGAAAAGCAAGGAGACGCATCAGTTGGCAGGACGATGCGAGTAGTTGAATGGGGACTCTACACAAGAGAAGCTGAAGATCAGGAAAGGTGACCGACTTTTGGCTTCGGTGCCTCGCGTGTCGTGTGCTGCTGCTGCAGGTGACGCAGGAGGAGGGACAGCAGCTCGCTCGCTCCCTCAAGATCCCCTACATGGAGGCGTCGGCCAAGGTGCGACTCAACGTGGACCAGGCTTTCCACGAACTCGTCAGGGTCATACGGTGAGGGACACCGCATGCGCGTGCACACCGCCGTACACACATTCACGTTCGTACGTAAGCGTGGATGTGTTTAGTTGCACTGGGACTTTCAGTATGCACATGCACACACACGTGCACATCGCATGCAGACACGGTTGAACATGGGCACACGTGGTTATACAATCCTGCAGTCTTACGCCCGCATGGTCATACATGCGCTCACATGGTATTATAAACACATGCATGGTCATACATACACTTAGACGTCTTATACACACACACACGTGGCCTTACAGCTACACGTACAGTCCCATGTACACACACATGCGCTCAGTGCTCTGTTCACCCACACTTTTTTTTACCACACCCACATGACAAATTCTGCATCTCATGAGTTGCAGATAAACAAAGTACTGTAAGTTTATTTTTTAAGTTGCTACTTTAGCACCAAGTGCAATGGCCATGTGATCAATGTCTCTGGATGAAAACATGTGAATTACCAGGTGTTAGGATTGGGGATCCAGCGGTTGATATGGTGGCCAGAGAATGGGAAGTGACAGCATGGGAATACAAACCATTCTCTATGGGTTTGTGTAAGGATCCTAACAGCAGCATTCCACGTGTGACAGCTGGAGATGAATGACTGAGGAATTCCATGAAGGGAAGAGCGGGGTGAAGGAGGGATCCAGCAGTGCCGGAGTTGAGTTGTCATGAGCAAGGAGATGATGTGGAGGTCGTGGCAGGAGGATTAAGACCTGACAAGCAAGGGACAAAGAGAATCAGAGTGGAAAATGGCAGCATTTCAAATCTTCACACAGCATTTAGAGGTGGAATATTTGTACATAAATCAAGTTTAAGGTTTGCTGGGCTGCTGCAGAATGTTCGAGCTTCAGACAGGAAGAAGCTGCTACGAGAGCGGAAGAAGAGGGTGAACGTATGTGATCGAGGAATATGTAAAGCGGAATCAATGATGGGCTACTGTTTGTGCGTCTGTGACACAGCATTACATAGTCCATCATGGGTGAACTTAAATGGAGAAAAGGTTTAGAATATCTAGATGTTGAACTTTTTTCTCATCGTACGTAGCCAACTGCGTTAATCAGAGGTGTGAATGCATATACGGTCAAAAACTGACACCTGTGGGATATCTTTGCTTAGATGTGTTGTTCGAGGAAATCTCATTCGGCAAGGCAAGGGGAGACCGAGATGGAAGTCATCGATGGTTTTAGAATGTTGTCCGATTTTTACAAATGAGTCCAAATGAGGAGGGACGTGGGTACTGGTCATCCCTGCCTGTGTTTGAAGCAGTAGAGCAGGGTAGCCAATCACATATTTATGGGATTTAGAAGAGATAAGCGGATGTGTACATGCAATGAGAGGGGCAATAGTGAACAGTCGCGCACCATCTATGACCCACAGGAAGTTCCAGGTGGACGAGTGCCCGCCTTCCTCGGAGCCGCCCACGAAGGAGTCGACCGAGAACGGCTGCCGCTGCGTCATCCTCTAACGGCCGGGCGGAGCGCTCGTCCACTCGCCCACTCCTCGCCCAGCTGTCCTCTCACTCGCCCGCACCCCTTCCCAGACACCGACCCCGCCAGTCGACGACGCTGCCACCACTAAGCCGAGCTGCCCCGGCAGCGCCGTGATGGGAGTAGGGGGGGGGCTGGAAGAGTGAGCGGGTGTGGCGCGGGAGCGGGGAAGCGGTCTCTCTGTTTTATGCAATGCCTTAGAGTGAGGGCCAGGGCCCACATCATCCTGCTACCACCGCGCTCGTCGTTTTAATGAAAACTACTGGGAGTGCATGCTCCATTAGCCATGCCCACCGTGTCCCTAACACGTACCTTCACCACGCAGAGTAGACGTGTAAGACTTAGTGACCGTTGTATTAAGCCTATTGTGTAATGTCGACCATTTTGGGGGGGGTAGGGTAGAGGTGGGGGGGTGTAAAGAGAACCCAACACGGGTAACTGTCATTAAACATCCTCCTATGCCAAAGTTGTAATAACTTCTTAAGCCCGCGTACCAGAAGTGCCCGTTTGTGATGAGGTATATATGGTGATGTTAACCCACGACAGCATTTGCTTCCCCGCATTAGGGTGAAGCAGTGCTCGTGTGGTTCACACACGCACTGCGCTTTTCTCCCGGCGTCCCAGGTTCGACTCTAGATCGGATTTGTTGTCCATTTGGCCAAATGGTTATTTGAACGTATCTTGAGCCTCCTCCCTGGGTCAATCTGGCATAAAATTAACTGTTGCGGTGGTTGAGCTTCACTGGGGAGACAAAGGTGGCCGTGCATGTGTGAGTGGTACTGCTCTTACTGGCTCCTCAGCCGTGTTGCCATGGCAGCCTTAATAGCTAACAGCACGTGCCAACAAAGGCAGAGTGGAGGTGGGCTCCTTGTTTTACCCTTAAGCCGTGTACATCCCCCATATGGGCATCGTCGCGTGTACGGCGCGCTCGCCAACGATGTACGTGGTATTGAGACACAGTAGTCATTGAAGCGAGAAGTCGTACAAACTGAAGGTGACAGGCAACGTGTAGGCGAGACTGCCGGGTGATTTTGTGAAGAGGTGGCGGGGGGAGGGGGTTGTCAATCTCTCCCCCGCTGTGTAAAATATAACGAACAAAAAAATCAAAAATCGGTGGAAAAAAAATTTACGTCAAACTTAAAAAAAATTAAGTATATAGTTGTGACTGCTTGCTAATGTTAATTGCAATATATTACCAAATAGTGTGCCTGATTGCATGGTGGATTTTTTAAAATGTTTTTTTATTTTTACTGTTATCGGTTTTTTTCAAGACTTGCAAGTTCATTGTATCGGAACGAGTGGCGTTCGTTCTTAGTACAGAAGGCAGGGGTCGGATGGGCGCGGTATTTCATTATTTTCTTTTGTGCCTGAAATAATGCGACTAATTTAGCCATTAACGGTGTAAATCGACCGAAAGAGGTTGTGCGTTTCGGTTCAGATTCAAATGACAACGCAAAAAAGTTCAAGCATAATTCTGTTGCCAATGGTTTTATTTCATTTTCTTAACACTGTTTTAAGTCCAGCAACTACTGTAATGTCTTTCTGTTTTTAGAGTGTGTTGCCCGATTTTTACATTACCCTATAAATCTGTCCACCTGCTTCTGCTGTGCTTCCTTAATGTTGGTCATCATTGCCTGTTGTTATTTTAAGGTCGTCCACTGACCTGCCTTTTTAAAGCCGTTGAAAAAAAAAATCTGAAAAAAAAAATAATTGTAATCCTATTCCTTATTTTCATATATAGCCAACAAAACTGGTATTTTTATATGTTTATAAGTCCAATGCTTTCACAAGTATACGTTTGTGTATATGTACATAAAGGACGAGTAGTGTGTGCCTGCCATGCGTCGTTCAGTCTCGTGGGACGAGAACTGGGTGGATTCACCATTGGGAGTGAATGAACCCTTACCCTGCCATTTCACCGTAACTCGGTTGTCTGGTATCCCCCACCTCCCCACACTGTCCTGTTTGGGATAAGTCGCAATAGGCTACAACCATGGTGTTGGGTTGATGTCATGTGGCATGAAATTGTCTTGGCAAGGGTGCAACGAATTTTTATTTGGCAAATTATTTCATTAGGCTGGTGCCACAATTCACATTTCCGGACAGTGGATATATCCTTGTCGCAGTCTGGGCCATGTGACTATGATGAGGCACGTGTGGTCAGGGTCGTGACAGTAATGGCCAAGCTGCCAAACGTTGAAATGTGCTCCGAAACTGAGAATCGACTCCATAACTGATAACAATCCTACAAACTTTGTAGTCACCATGAACCATAAACACACGCTTGGGCAAAAGTTAACAATATTTTAATGCACAATTGGGGCATAACAAATTCCAGGCAGGTGGGACTGGTTAGAGCTCACCTCATTAAAATATCAATTGGGGATGGAGTCCATCAATGTGCCAGAGTTGTACTGGGAGTTTAACAGTTGTCTTCTGGAGAAACGAACTATTGCCATGGGAATATGGAATTTTCATCACTGGCTCAGAAACTTGATTGTGGGTATGGAATGGTTCTGCTCACTGCAACAGTGGAAGTGACTTAAAGCCCAGGTTGTCAAGGGTGGGCGGGGTGTGGTTTAGTCGGATGATTGAGGTGGTTGCTGTCAGCTGGTCCCATGAGGTCACATCACTGCTCCTCTGCTATTCCCCAATGCACCTCAGTTGCCGATTCTTCCTGTTTTAATTTAATCCATAGCTTCAAGGGATTGTCTGCAAGTCTTTGTGCATTGTCCCAAGTTATCCATAAGTACACTTGTTAAATACTAATAATAGTTAATGGGAAGATGGGGAGTTCGTTATATGAACCTTCCAAATAAACAAAGTATTAATGAAATGCATTGGCGGTGGTTTGCGATCGGAAACAGCACCACATTTGTCATCGACAGCCATAAGAACAAAGATGTATAATAGGCCAACTTTTAGACAATGGCCCTTACAACAGAGCCCCCCCTCTCCTTTCAGGCCGTGGCCCTTGCTTGAAACACCAGTAAGTTAATGACAAATGCACAATGATATTTGAAAGCCTTCCATTGTGAACCTTGAATTACTCTCAACAACCCCACTTTATACGAATGGAAATAAAATGGCTTCGTCAAATTTAATTTAGCAAAATGTAAAAAAAACGTGCAACAGACGTAGATCATTATTTGAGAATTCGATGAATGATAGTTTTAATGCACAAATTTATTTTCCCCGTTTATAAAGGGCTGTTATAACATTGCCGATTTACCAACAAAAAACCACAAGAAACAAAATATAATCGTTCAACAGATAAGTGTATTTCATAAAGTTACTCAAAGGATCGTTTGCCCTAATAATGCAAACCTGGAAAACAGTCACTTGTACAAATTCAAAAGCCACCATCTATGGGCAGAACTTCCGAACGGCGTTTAAAATGTCTACACCGCATTGGGCCAAGAGCCACGGTAATCCCGTTTTTAGCCAACAGCAGCCAATTCACGTGGTGCTAAGTACTCTATTGGTGGTGGTGTTAGCAGTGAATTGGCAAAACTCCGGCAGAGCAGTGTCATCCACTCCCTTTCTTCGTGCCCGTGCCAACTCTCACACAGCAGCTTTCTTCTGGGACAGGTTAATCTTGTCTCCCAGGCTGAGTGCCATGCCCTGTGAGGTGGAGGGGAGGTGGGAGGAGACAGATCTGCAAATTAACAACAAATATCGGCAGTGTTCCTTCAGACACACCCAGGGAAGACTTCGCTGGTAAGGATTATCCACAGCTGGACGGCCACCGACAGAATAAAAAAACCCAGCAAAGTGAGAACAAAGATTGTCGTGTTGCGGACCGATTGTATATTAAAGCGTGATCAGCATGTGCATACGCGAGGCTGTGTTGTGTTCGTGTTGAGTGGACCAATGTGAAACCCTGACAGGCATGCATGCGTGTGAAGAAATTATTGCGTGACCTAATGATATATATAGAGCGCCTTCATTTGCGGTGCTTGACATAGTTTAAAAAACATAATAGAATTAGTTACATGTCAGCGGAGTGCACGGATTGCAGAATGATTGACGACGAGAGAGTACTAATGGATCATAAGGATAGGGGAGGGGCGGGAAAGTGGAGGGATGAGAGAAGAGGAAGAGAATGAGCAATGGAGAATAGGTAAGCTTTAAGAGGAACCGAAGGAGGTTCATCATCGCATTCCAAGGATAACAAATCGATCGTGACTTCTATAAATTATTCTAAACTCGACACAAAGTACACAATTTGTGAATCAATTATTTACTAAAATGCATGACTGCGTTGTAACAATTCATTGAGCACACTCTTTTCGGATCGTCACCTCTACACGGCTTCATCAGCTTTTACTACTCTGGGAGTGCCGAAAGAAAATATGAATTGTAAATATTAACACTCAATACATGAGATCATTTTACCGTGCCTCTATTATAGAAATTATTTATCCACTAAAGCCTTCCTGAGTCCGAATATTTTTTCAGGAGGATCTTGGGTTTATGGCCATCGACATTGAGAGGAAACTGGAAAATCTGGAGAAAACCCACCCACACTGCCATCTCCTGGCCACACGCCTTCACTACTTGCCAAGCCCCGGTGGTCAGCCATCCAAGCACGAACCAGGCTCAACCTCACATATCTTCTGACAAAAGGTTCTGAGTTTAAGCTGCAGTTGTGGTAGAAAAACACTGCGGTGGCGACATGTTAACCACCCCGCATGGTATACAGGAGGTCGTGGGTTCGATCCCAACCATGATGCCTGTATATTGAGTTTGCATGTTCTCCCTGTGGTCGTGGATTTTTCTCCTGGTCCTCCGTTTTTCCTTCCACATTTATAAACATGCGTTTACAGTATTTGGCTGCAACAAATTTCCATGTTATAAGCCACTTCGTTGAACTATCAACCTGTGGCCAGGTTGCTCCTGAAAAAGCGCTATATGGCTCAGTGGACCTTACCTGGTAAAATAAAAAGTTTAGTTTAGTGTGCACATAACCAGGTGCTTGTTCTCACAGTGGGGAGCGGTAGTGTCATGGTCAATGCAATTAGCCTAGCGATGGGCCTTGCATAGGAAAATAAAAATAGTTTAGTGGTGCTTGTGGTGGTTGGGACGCCGTACCTGGCTTTTGGCACGGATGCGGATGTGTCCGGTGACGGAGGCGTCGGGGCCCAGGTGCGTGGGCTTCTCAATGCTCACGTTGGCGAGCGCGTCCTCCCCGAAGATGGAGCGTGCGTACAGGTTCGCCGCCATGAAGCCACAGTTCCCAAGCAGTGCCTGCGGCGAAAACTGCTCACTGTAAACACGGCTTTACCACCACCTTAAACTCACAAACACAATCCCCTAACGCCACTCGGGTACGACAAGATCCAACTACGTTTGGCCACGCCGGGAAGTATCTAAGGGGGACGTGACCGAAGGTTCGGGGCTGTCGTGGGGTCCCGGATCTTGGCTGCCATCGCAGTCTTCGCCGTCATCTCTCTTCAACGTCAGGTCGCATGGCCGATCCTCTGCACGGCTCCCATCGTCGTCATCACTATATTAGTTAGCCAACTATATAGTTTAGACTACGACGACGATGGGGCTGTGTAGATGAGTCGGCTATGCGTAGCCGTGTATATATATGTCGCCCGGTGATTATGCCAGAAGTGTGAGAATAAATAGGAAGCCCTCTAAACGTTGTGTCTCGGAAGTCACTCACTACACATGTACACAACTTTGTCAACCCACTGCTGAATGAGGGACCTCTACCATGCCATGAGGGTTATCAGAAGATAATATACCACACTTGTCGAAAGCCAGAAGTACAGACGTCAGGTCATAGAAACACAGTAACATCATGGATATTTCTGCACTGCTCTCTATTACCAACCATGTAGCCAGAGACCTTAGAAAAGCATGCTTTGTTCATGGGTGGTCACCCAACCAAGCACTATCCAGGCTCAAACCTACTTAGTGTCTCGGATCTGACAAGATCAGGCACATTGCCAATGATTGGGTCATGGATGAAACTGGAGTGCCCTGAGAAACCTCACACACGAGAGATGTAAACTCCAGCATGGTAAAGCAGCACGCACTGCCCCATGGCTACAGCATGGGCAGCAGAGGGCAGTGCAACAATAACCATTGTTGTAATCTACTTCTATGCTTAAATTTGGAGCTTTTCGTGACTGCAGGAATTACTCTTTGGTTCTTTCGGTAAAGTGACTTTACCGAAAGAATCAAAGAGTACTTCTATGCTCCCACATTTACACTTCCCCCCTTCAGTCACCCACACAGACCGGTGTGGTGTAGCATGGTCAAATAACCTAGACCAAATGCATGGTGTGGGGAGGCCCCTCATGCAGCAGTGGATAGACAAAGGAGAGAAAGTGTTTTAAGCTTAAGCTGTAGTAGCAGCGGTGGTGGTTGTTTCCGGTGTTGGACATTGCACCGAGCGTTTGCCGTGGCTTCAGCAGCCCATGTACCAAGACGTGTACCGCCCGGTTTCGCGTGTTGCCCCTAAATTGGTGGACTGACCTTTTCTGGAGTGAGGCATTTCATGTTGGTGGACTTGAGGATATGCTTCAGGTATTCCATGAGGTCGAGGATGTTGGTGCTCACGGTGACCTGCACGTTCGCAGAACGTGGGCGAAGACAAACGTGACCGAGTCGGCCAGAGACGCAGGCTCGCGATCCATTGCCGGTTACCAAATTTAGTGCTCGGTCACTTTACTTGACAGTGACCATTTCATATTCAGTCCCACTTTTAAAAAGGGAGACGGGTGTAACGGTAATGAGGAATGCAACGATGCATTGATCCATCGATTAAAAATCTATTCTTAATGCTCACCTTACGTGTCAAAATGTTAAAATATGTATTATTGTGCGTATAAAAAATCTTTCAAAATCGATTAACGTATGACTTGCTCGATGCCTATTTATTGCCCGTTTAATCAAGTATGGCCAGGATGCTTCGGGTAACCATCAAACAAATTGCTCATTCACTGGCCGACACTATGGCCAGAGATGCTCTGCGTTGCTCTGCAACCAAGCGCAGGCTGGGGCTCTATGTATTTTAAACTTCTTTCGCAACGTACACAGCCAACCATGCTAATCGGAGGTGCGGCACGGCGAGGTTCTGGAGTGGCGGTGACTGTGGTACCTTATTCTCCCACTCGAACTCTGCCCACATCTGCCGGAATTCGGCATCAGAGCAAGTGGCGGGCTGGATGTAGTCCATGATGTCGATGTGAATGTCGTTGAGGACGACGCAGTTCCTGTCACTCGCCGCGCCCGTCACGTCGTACACTGGGCACGTTGTGGGGGTGAAGAGGGGGTGGGGGGGGGATTTGTTTAACCAATGACCCATCACTCATTAAATGCATCAACAAAGACACTTCCGGTCCATCGTTATGTCAAGATGACATCACCAAATTACTTCTAAAGTCACTTCAACAGGCTCTAGGTCAGCAGTGGAAATTCCATATTCCTTTGGCAGAAGCCAAAACCCCAAAAACGAGCACTGCAGACTTCTCTAAAAGTGGTATTCATTTTACCAGCCTCTAATGGGATGATGATGATGGGACGAATCGACTCCCGACTCGCATTCCTCGCCTTACCAATGTTGCCGAAGATGATGCCGTTCTCGGTGGAGGCCACCTTCACGTTGGCCTTAATGTTGGCAAAGTCGTAGGGAGCCAGCGTGAGCGGCGACGGCTTCTCCACCAGCTTCAGGTCCCCTGTGAGTGCCGCCAAACAACGATATTAACATAGAGGCAACGACGACGACCAGCGGACCGGGAACAGACCTGCTTACAAGTCAAGCGCAGTGGCTGCATCACTGGACTATCAATCCTACTTTAGATGAGTGTGTACAGCCCTGGGCCAATCCACTGATAATACAGTCACTGCTGGATGATTGGATGAGGTTCTCCCATGCCACAGTCCACCTTTTGGTAATGACCGATATATAGACATTATGAGAATCAGAATCTTTATTTATACTGGAGGAATCTAATGAGCTATGAAGCTCTTTTTCACAGATATCCAGTCGGCGTGGGTCAGAAAGTTACAACAATACGAACACACGATAGGAGTGCATAGTATAGGAAAGGTAAGTAAATCAATAAACAAATAAAACGAAACTTTTTCTTTTACCAGGTAAAGCCTATAGAGCTATTAGCTTATTTTTCAGAAGCAACCTGGCCATAAATGATAGCTGAACAAAGCGGCTTACCGTGTGGAAATGTATGGCAGCCAAATACTCTCAATAATTTAAAAGCACGTTTCTAAATGTTGAGGGAAAAACCAGAGGACCCAGAGAAAAAATCCACACAACCACGGGGAGAACATGCAAACTCCAAATATATAGGCGTCAGGGTCAGAATCGAACCTCTGACCTCCTGCATACCAGGCGACCATGCAAGCTCCAAATGATGCCACTGCATACTGCAAGTGTACCTGATGGTTTGGTAATCGCAGAAAGCGGTACCGAATAGGGTCACGAGGACTGGAATTGAGAATCATTGCTGCAGGGCGTACATTATGAACAAGATGTGGGCACCTACATGATTTTAAAAGGAAGATTTTATTTAAGTGAAAAATCTATCTGGCCACAGCAGTCAACGCTGGCGGCGGGACGCACCGAGGGTGGCGAGTTCCAGCGTGCAGTTCTGCAGGGTGTCGCTCGTCTGGTTCACCACCAGCACGTCCAGCACGATGTCGTACTGGTTGATGTGGATGTACGCCTCGGCATACACAGGATCCGAGAAGCCCGTCAGCTGTGTCACCTTGTACCGTCACCACCGCAGCAGCAGCAGGCGTCATCGGACGGCGCGACGGGAGAACAGGGGTGAGGGAGGTGGTGCGGGGGGAGAGGGGGGAGATGCACGCGAGCATGACGATGGGCACACAGCAATGGGGAAAGCGTAACTGACGCGGTCGTGCTGTACAGCTCTGTTGGGTTGTGTCGCGCGTTGTTCAGGCTGGTGTCCGACGCTTCAAAGCTCCCGGAACGTGGAGAGAAACGTCGAACATCAAGCTGATCAACACAGTCTACAACCCCTGGAAACACGCCGGAGAGCTTTTGAGGAGTGCCATTTTGTGGGCGTTGTGCGTGACGAGTGAGTGAATTGGAACCGCGAGGTGGCAATCGGGTGGGGTCCAATTGGGGCCGGAGTTTAAATGGCATGAAATAAAAATGTGAATCAGGGAGGGGTTTCGTAAGAAGAAAAGTCAAAAGTACATTCCTGCTCCAATGAACACGAGGCACTTCTCCACTCCCCTGGCCCCGAGTGGAAAGTCCATTTTATATGCTCGGCAAATAACCGCATGTTAAACAACCCAAATGCTTCAATTTGGCTTGATTTGGAAAAGTATAAGAAGTTATAATATTCCATGTTAAGTTGAAAATTTTAATCTAACAATTTTTGTGTGTGCATTCATTGGTGACTGGGCCAAGACCATCAACTCGCTACACTTGAGAGCCTGGTTTAATCACGAGCAGCCGAAATCCAGATGCATTTCCAGGACGTTAACAGTGTACCGGCTCTGTGTCCGTGACCCCGCGTCTCTATGGCAGCATGAGCTCCCAGAACTCCCGCCACCTTCGATCCCCACCGGCACAACCGCTTTCCTGCCTGAAGCAAACTTCACCTCCGCCCTACACGTGTACGGTGCCCCCCCCCCCCCGCCCTCCCCCCTACACCCGAGCCGCTGACCTTGCTGAGCTTGGAGGAGAGGGGGTCGGCAGCCTCCTTCTTCTGCGAGTGGCCCGTGGCAGCCAGCAGGCTCAGTTGGAACTGGTCCTCCTTAGAGGAGTTCTCGCTCTTGGCCATGAGCTGCATGAATGTGATCGGGTCGTCGGCCTGCACGCTCACCGTGCGTTTCTCACTCTCCTTCTGTATGAACAAAGAGACACACGCACACAGCGTGAGATACGTGTGCACTCATACCAACAGACAAACCCACAGAGATGTGAATGCACATATAGAAACAGACACGCAGAGGAAAGAAAAGATGCACATACAGTGTGTGTGTAAGACGTATACACTCACACAAGCAGACAAAATAACACAGATATAAACACATACACAGGGACGAGACATTCACAAAGGGAGAGACACACAAAGCAAAGCATACACACAAGGAAAGACAACTTTAAAAGCAGAGGCAAATACATCGACAAAGACACAAGGAGATAGACACACCTGTAGAATGTGCAACTAGTGTGCAAACAACACTGACACACAGCGGCTTTTGTCTAACCATCGCAAAAAGATGGTCACTGCATCCTGTGCTTTCAAATGAGCTTCTATGGCCATCTGGAACACTCTTTCTTCTTATATTAGGAAGCCAGTGGAGCTATACACTTTCAGCTCTAAATTACGCAATTTATTTAGAACTGCTTTTGGTATTCAGTTTGTTCTCCTTCTCCCGCACCTCTAATGAGCAGTGTGGCGACAAACGGTGCGAAAGAAGTTCAACTTACCTACGTACACACGCGCACTCACAAACATCACATGCGACAGATACCGCGCGTTCGAGCAGGAGACTGCCACTGCCTGGCTTGGCACCTTGAGCGATCGCTTCTCCTCCTCCAGCTTGGCAGAGAGCATGTTGGAGAGCGAGCGACGGCACTCCTTGTTGAAGATGTCGGAGAGCAGCGGCGAGAGCTCGGACAGCACACGCAGGCACAGTGCAATGCGGTCCACGTCGTCCTCGGTGATCGGCTTCTTCGGCAGCGACGAGCGGCCCAGGTGCAGCACGCTTGACATGAGCAGCATCGCCTCTGCCACAAATGACTGAGGAGCAGCAACAAAAACACAACACACACGCAGCACAGGGTGAGACGTACGCAAAGGACCAGACGCACGCACACGCACACAATTTCAGACACACACACACACAGGGTGAGACACATATGCACACACACACAGGGCAAGACACCTGCACCGGGTGAGACACACAGAGCGAGGCGTGAGACACACACACTCACCCTTCCAGACACACAGTGCGGCATGCACACACAAACAGCGTGAGACACGCTCGCACAAGGAAAAACATAATTACGTATAAATGTAATGTATAGACACACGTAGAAAAACTAGCACACATGCACACAAGGAGTACACACGTGTAGGTTGGCACTGCACACTTGGAAACCCAGATAGGCTGCAGTGCCAGCTCAGTGCTCGAATGAAGCAACAGACCCTTGATCGAACCAACCCTCTGAAGCAATGAGCAGTGCACCACCCCGTGTCAGGTACAGAATCAGCCCCCTGAACCACCCGGTCACCCTCTGCTGTGTACCACTTTGAGCAACACAAGAACGTGCGAGTTTGTGGCTCGGAGCACACACGGGAAACGTGACGAAGGCCAGGGAGTGGTGAATTCAGGCAAGTGGGGGGGGGGGGTGTGGAGGTGGAAGCTCTCACATTCTGCTTGCGCTTGTCGTCCACCAGCGCGATGTAGCGCAGGGCCAGCTTGGTGAGGGTAGTGGCCATGGCTGCGCCCACGTAGAAATCTCCTTCCAAGAGGAACCCACGCAGGGGTGGCCTGAGGCACGGCACAGCAGAGCCACGGGGAAAAATATACACGCATAAATGTCGAAGATACAGACACACACACACTGCATATACAATTACATAAGTGCACACAAGAACACATGCAAAATTATGCAGCAGCTCGCATAGATACACAGATATACATACTATATATATATCACCGAGCACAACACAAGAAATAGTTCATATACAGATGCACACTCGTGGCACAGAACATACCACACAGGATGTGACAGCACAACACGCCACACGTACAACAAAACACGCAAAATCTATCACGCTCACCACAGTGCAACACACAACAGACTGCCCTACACCACAACACGTACAACACATTACACAACACAGCAGACACAAGACATAACAGCATGCACAGATCATAACAGCGATAAGGTCTGTGGTTTCAGCCCTCATGAGGTGTCAGGTTTCTATCCTGCATGATTTGTCTCAGCAGTCACCTCTGCTGACCTTTCCTTTCCTCTGTGTTTATCCTCAAAAGGCAAAAGCGGTTTCCATTTCTACTCTGGCCTCCACTTTCAAGCCACGGCTCAAATTAACAGCTTCCATTACTCATGGAATTAAAGGAATGCAGCTGTGCTTGGCAACAACCCATTGCAGCAGAGCGCCACTCATTCTGCAAGCATGCTCAGTTAAACCCAAATTTAGTCAAGGCCCATTTAATGGGAGCGCCGATTTGGCAGTGGGTCGCCTGGCCCTGGCAAGCATTGCGCCACATTTTTGCAGAGGCGCCGGCTAGCCGGCCCGGTTCATTTGACAAAGAGCTCAGTGACGTGCCGAGCGATTACGTGGTGAAACACAAGAAACATAAAGCAACCAGCAAATTCAAAGGCTGCTTCTGCAACAGGGAAGATGGGCAAGCAATTTGGAGTGGAGTACACTACCCTACAAAACAAACAATCCCTAATTCCAGGCCTAACCAACTAGCTACCCAGTCACTAATGTAGCCCTTTCACTGACCCTGACCAATTAGCAACCTAAACGTTAGTACAGCCGCTCCCACTGATCCTAGCACTACCACTAACCAACCAGCCAACAGTCACTGAGCTCTTTGTCAAATGAACCGGGCTATGCCTAACTATAACCATCACCTCGCTGCATGGGTGGCGAAAACCCGAATTCAAACCCAGGGTCACAGCAGTGTCGGCTCAGTGCTGTGACCCCTGAGCCACCCGTGAGTTCTCCTGCACCACGAGCTAACAGCAGAGCGTCGCCAGCGACAGCCTCCATAACCCGAGAGAGAGCAGTGAAGTTAACGCCACCTCTCCTCCTCCTTCTTGGAAGGACGAGCCGTGCTGAGAGCGCTCTGCGTGGCATAGGTGCCCATCTCGGTGACGAGCTTCTGCGCGGGCACCATCGACACCTCTTCATCAATCTTGTTTTCACCCGCGGCCTTCTTGATCTCCGTCTCCACAATGGGGATCTGCCACGAGTAAGAGACGAGGGGGGGGGCGACACCGAGATGAACGTTGAAGCGGGGAGGAACTGGAGGGTGCCATTGTACGCTGCGTGAATGTCTCACGGTCAGTGCCGCCGCAAACCCTGGTCCTCTCCAGTCGCTCTGCCGGTAGTGGGTTTTGGAGAAGGGTGGTTTTAAACGAGAGCTTTAGCCGTCATCCTAGCGGCATTGTGGGGGAAAAATGTAAGAGTAAGATGGTAATGCACCAGTATCTTCTCTGGATTCTCCATCTCCTCATCGTCCGGTGGGTGACAGGGCATGCATGCGAGTCGGTAGAGGTAGTGTCCGGGGTAGAGCTGTGTTCGGGTGCATTAGATCATGGGCGTGTGCCCACCACGCACTGCGATTGCGAGTGTCACGGTGCCAAGGCCTTCTTGAGGTTGCCAGTGGGGCGACTCACCTCTCCGATGGAGCGGCGCACCTCCGTCATGACACTCTGGATGTCTTCCTTGGAGTTGCAGTACTCGCCTAGGATCCACAGCGCCCCGCGCTGGATCCTGCACACAACAGCACCCCACACACAACAATTGACCTTCTCAGCCCTACCATTCAATCACAAAGTCTCATGAGCGTGGTCACAATTTGATTCAAGAGTTGCGTCGCGTTTGGTCTCATTCGTATCATCCGTCTCATTCTCAGTATTGTTTGTTTTATGACGCCATAGTTTAGAATCACATATAATTGGCACAAGTACATGTAGATTAATATTTTAACACATGTAGATTAATAAGCACATGTCCAATTGTTATTACTAGGTTAACAATTCACTTTCTTAAGTCCTGGATATTTTTGCTGAATAATGGTTTCAGAAAGTGAATAAGCCAAGCTAAAATTAGCTCTAAGTAATGGATTCCATCTAGATTTCGATTTAAAGCTTTCGTGACTGCAGGGATTCATCTTCTTGGTTCTTTCGGTAAAGTCACGTAGAAGGGAAGTAATAAAATAATAAAAATAAATGTGAGAATTGTTTTATTATGTTTTATTTTTATTATTTTATTACTTCCCTTCTACGTGACTTTACCGAAAGAACCAAGAAGATGATTCCATCTAGGTTTAGTTATGAGGAAGCTACTGGAAAAATTAAGTAATAATAAAAGTACAGAATGTCAGTATTTGCTGTTAAAAACACAATTTCATTTTGGAAAATGAGAAGTTACTCAACTCACTCGGCTTTTTGAAGGAGACCCAGCACACGTGTGTGCACGGCATTAAGCGGATATGTGCAGAGTATAAATCTGTCCAACGCGGGAGTGCGGTGCCTCTCCTGCCGTTCTTCCTGCCCTCGTCCCAGCCACTCACTTGACAGCCTTGATGGAGTGGAAGACCTCGAGCATCTTTTCGATGATGAGCGGCCGCAGGCTCTCGAAGAGCTGCACGGCCTCCCGCACGAACACCAGCACGTCGCCCGCCGCCAGCTCGTTAGTGTCGCTCAGGAACTCCATCAGCTGGCACGGGGAAGGTGGAGACGGGTCACCGTGGGGAAAAATAAAGTGGAAAGACATTTGAATGAAAACTATCAATTTCTATCTTTAAACAATTGCATTCTCCGAAAACTCGATTTATACAAAAACTTAAAAAGCAAATTCAACTCAAATGAACAATTGCTACCGATCTTAACCGATAAGGCTGTAATGTTTCACTCCTTCCATGACAACCTTTTTTCTTTCCCAACGCTCGCCCAACACCCGTGTTAGCCGAGTGACTACAAGACAAGCGGGGTCAAACGAGAGGTCATAGGGGCTACAGCAGAGTGGGGTCACAAGAAAGGCAGCCGCACCACGGGGATAATGCTGGCGGCCACGTCCGGGAAGCGCACGCTGCACGAGTGTAGTGTCCGCACGAGGAGCTGGCGGAACTTGTCCGTGTCCTCGTGCTCCGTCACGTTGTTGGTCTTGATCACCTCCTTCTTCAGCACGATCACCAGCTGCGTCGGCATGTGTCCCGGGTGGTGGCGGGGGGGGGCAAGGAGGACACGAGAGGATCAAAGGTGGTGGCTGTGAGCAGTAGCTTTGTTTCCATTTCGGTGTCCACACCGATGCCTGTCCATGTTCCCAAAGTTGGGATGCCCTATGCTGCAAAGGATATGCAGCGTGTTCTTGAATCCAGGGAGATGCCCCTCAAAAACAATGTTTGAACACTGGCTTGGGGCTTACAGCTGCAATCAATATCTCCAGACCTCCATAGCAGTTTAAATGCCCATTTGACTTCCCAAATCCCGGCTCCCAGATACAGGACTGTGAGTGTATGCAATTTAATTTCCCCTCCATGTGCCAGTCTTCCTAGGTTAACATGGAAAGGTTCTCAGCATGCACCACGTGCATCGCGATGGAGCTATTCATGGGCCTCCAGCGTGGCTGACATCACTGGTGGACGCTACTGCGGCACCGCTACCAAGGGAGCGCTCACCTCCTCGACGTTGCGCGAGGACACCAGGTCCAGCGCGAGCTGCAGAGTCTTCCTGCGCACCTCCAGGTCGGGAGTTCCCAGCACACGCAGGATGTCCATCACCAGGTCCTGCGTCGGGTCAAAGGGCACCCACCGATTAACCTTTACCTAGTCAATTATTACGTTGGTTTTTTTCTGTTTACAGTTTTTCTCCAAATGATATGCCAATCGTGTTGCTAAGAGCAGCAGATTGTCATGCACTCGTCTCAAACAGTGTTAAACCAGATGACGCCAAAAGGCGCCAAAAGGCGTCCTCTGGTCTAACACCGTTTGAGAAGAGGCTCAAAGAAAGCTGTCTCTGGTGTGGACCAATCAGTTTCAAAGACAATGCATATATTATCAGAGTATTTTTTTTTTTCATTTTGACCACAAGTATTGTGGTTAATGCAGACACGATTCCTTGTAAAAAGTTTCAGTTTGGTGTATTAACAACTTAACACCTATTTTGTTGCCAGATAAAAGGGAAAACCCTATTCTCACTCCAAAAATCTTCTATAAACTATTGATTCTCACAGAAAGTATCGAAAGTTTTACTGCCAAGTGACATAAAATAGGCTTCAAACGCCCTCGTTCTGCAAAGTGTATACTAGATGTTGGCTATACCGAGTGCCCTACAATGCATTTCGCTCCCCTACCCTCTACTGCCCTTCCCTTTCCCTCTGCTGCCCTTTCCCTCCCGTTCCCAGTTGTGCACCTGAAGCACTCGCTCGTGGCTCGGGTGGTCCTTCAGCTCGATGAGGCGATCGAGCACAATGAGCTTCACGTTGTTGTCACTCTCCTTGATGATGAGGTCAATGTAGCACTGGGCCGCCGCCTGCACACACACACACACAGACCATCCCTCATAGCATTAACAGACTGTTTGGGCAAGTGCCATTAGCAAGCACATATGAAGGCCGGCATGGCACACAAGGGGGTAGGTGGCCAACACCATGCCTGCCCACCTTTGTCTCCCTAGCGGCAATGTTACACACCACACCAGGTAATAATTTGAGGCTGAGTCGACCTAGGTGAGGCCCAGGGCAGCTTCAAATAATCATCACCGGTGGTGGCTGTGAGCGGGAATGGAACCCGGGTCGCCGGGTTTGTAGTGCAGCGCGCTATCCGCTACAGTAGGACAAACGTTTAGGCACGATGCGAGAACTTTGTTTGTGGTCAATTACTCTGAGCCCTTTAAAAAAGGTGGTCTCCCCCCACACTCTCTAAACTATGTTTGGGTTATCCGGTTAATCAAGTAACTCAAGCCAACACTTTGTAGTGTAATCCATTAGCTAATCGGATAGCCGAGCTCTACAAAGACAACTATTACTGAACATTTTTAAGAAGGATATTTGGATAATTACATTTTCTCAATCTATTACACAGACTTTGCTATCATTCATATCTGGAACGATATGGGTAACATTCCAAAAATATGTGTTGGTGCCATTTGCCAACCCAGGTGGTACCGACCAACGGGCTTGGCTCATGGGGGCCGCTTGACAACTGGTTTGCCGTGTTCCCGGCGAGAGGGGCCCGGCCCCGTACCTTGACGGCGGTGGGGGCGCTGGAGAGCGTGACGAGTGTCCCCGCCGCCTCGTACCGCACCGCGGGGCTCGACGACTGCAGCAGGTTGTAGATGCAGCGTATGAAGCGGGCGCGCTCTGTGGGGTTGGCGTGGCACACCTACGATGGGCAGCGGCCATCGGGGGGGGGGGAAAGGCGAGCAAGGTGAGCGAGCATCATCAAGCGGCCAGAGTGCAAACGAGATTGAGGCTTTTCTGCGGCACTTGTTCCTCAAGGCCATGATGCACAAGGACAATTGTTGCCGGAAATTGTCACGTGCAACACATTCACTTACTATGAACAATGGCATCATGTGGCAGAATTATGTATGGCCAGTGAAAACACATTGTTGAAAAGTGGCTTTGATAATTTAATCAATAATTGGTCTTAGGAATGTACAGTTGAGATTACAATCAAAGTGAACAGATTTGTCCATTTTGGAAACCATTTTGTTTTATTCAATAGAACATGGTATCACCACCACTGCTGGTGACAATTGCATGCAACAATAGCCCTAAAAGTGCCTGAATGCATCACAGCTTGGCGTGGCGGAGACTTACCTTGTAGATGAGCTCAACAATGACGAGTTGCAGGATGTCGCCAAACGTCTGCACTTGGTCGATGCAGGTGCTCAGATAGTCCAGGGCACGATCCTATAGTGGTGCAATAAACAGGCCCCGGTTAACGTGAAGAAAGTTAATGTAAAATTTAAAGACACACGGTGGGTGCGAGATATGCGCTGCAGTGCTTTATACAGCTGCTTTGAAAAATAGCGCTGCAGACGATCAGTAGCCATTAATTATCCCTCCCGCCAAACTCGACCCGTCCCCCTATTCCCCTATACGTGGGGGTATGTCACACGCAACCCCCCTGGGCTCCAAAACCAACAGCGATCGACGGTAGCGTTTCTTTCAGAGCAGTGCTTTGTTTATCTCCGTGGTGCCATGCCTGGTCGGCGTGGATGAGCATCATGAAGGCGTTACGCTTGCAGCTCGCATCCTTCTCGTTCACCAGGAAGTCGTGGATCAGCTCCGGGGCGTCCGGGATCAGGTGCTCGAAGTTTCTGATTTTGAAAAATGCATGAAAATATTTGACGCGTAATTACAAGGACTGTTTTTGTTGTTGTTTGTACTCGGAAAAGAGCGAATATTTAAATAAATTCACCCCACCCCTCTGTCTCCTATGAAAAGGTAAAATCCCACAAAATAAGGCCACTTGCTCAATTGACCTTGATGCACATAGCCCTTGTTAGGAGTCCTGAGATGCAGTCGCATTAGACACTGTAAAGACCAAAACTGTAATGTAATACATCGTAAACAGAGCATCAGGTCATCATTGAACTAAGGGTATATATATATCACAATGCCTCTCATCAAGACAAATAAAATGTGGGTGGCCAAAGTAGGTGCAGAGGGGCTTTGATTAGGGAATAGGGTTGGAGATAGTATGAGGGGCAGCATGGCTATTGTGTTTTGTTTGGGCTAGTGCTAGTACTAGTGTACGGAATGGCTAGTATGGTTAGGCTTTGGGGTAGGAACACATCTAGAGCAGATTGGCAGTAGTTAAAGCTTGTGTCTGGTTGGGTCGTGTATCAGAATTAAGGGTGCAACTGGTTGAATAATGTGGATAGGGGTATGGGTAGGAGAAGGGCCTGGTTGACCAATCTGAGTAATGCTAGCATTAGGGTCTGGTTTGCAAGTGTAACTAAGGACAAGTCTTAGAGTCTGGTTTGATGGTGTGCTTCACCTCTAAGGTTTTGCCCCGCACCTTGAACACCAACTAAATCCCTTATTCTGCTGTTTGGTTGTTGTTGCACTCGTGCTGCAGAGGGTGCAGCCTCACCGGTAAATGGTGTAGATGGCGAGCACGGCGTTGCGCCGCACGTAGTTGTGCCGGTGCTCCAGGCACGTGCGGATCGCCGGCATGAGCGGCTCCAGCAGCTCCGCCTCCTTCAGCTTGCACAGGAAACGCAGAGTGGAGCCACGGATGAACTCGTTGGGATGCTGCAGGTCCTGAGGGTGCAGGGAGCGAGGAGGGCGCAGCAGACGTCAGCACGAGTCCTTTAACGATTCGCCCGTCCCGGCCCAGAGATTTGATTCGACGCAGCGTGGAAATTTATGGATGGGATTCGATCAAAAATGTATTTGTTTCGTGTTGTTTGCACTGTCTTATTTGTATTGTTTCTCATTTTATTCTGTCTCGCTTTAACAGTTGTGTTAATTATATTTGCCTCAATAACATGAAAATATGAATAAATCGGAAAAAATGCATTCTTATATGTTGCATTCAATGGATGTAATATCAGTGTTGAAACCCATGTTAATAAATGCATCCATACAACCATGTATGTCGAGTCAGCACCTACACCTGTGCGCCTCTTGCCCCAATGGACAGCAAAGAACAGCTCACCACTGTCAATATTAACAACACTGCTTCAGAAAAAAAAATGTAAGAATTCAAGCAATGGACACGATTCCTTCCCAGAGATCCAAATATAAAGACATCTCACCCATGTCTACATCCAAAAGTCAAGATGAGCATATGAGTATGTGGGTGGGTGAGTAATAGACCATGCGCAGATGGCTAAACAGGTGAGTTGATGGACGAACTAGCAGGTGGGGTGGGCATGAATTTCAGTGATCTAGTGAATAGGTGATTAAGCAGTTACGTACGCATGCACAAACACATGCACGTACCTTCCTGTAGGCATCGCACACAAGGATCATCTCTTGCAGCAGCTTGCCATCGGGCGTCGTCTTGGGCACAATCTCCCAGAAGACAAGCAGCAGCTTCTTCAGTGTGTGGTCTTGCAGAGGCAGCACGAAGCGGATGATTGTCATGAGTAGCCCCGGCAACTTATCGCCACTCAGGATCATCACAATCACCTTCTTCAGCGCCTCTGTCTTGGCACGGATATCACCCTTCTCTGTAAGTCAAAGGAGTAAGGGGGAAAAAAATGTATTCCTTTTCGAACAAGAAAACTGCATCTGTTGTTACAAACCATTCACAATTTATAGATATTACATGGATTTCTAATAACCTTTTAACTTTCTTGCCAACAGGTGGTTGAATAATATGAAAGAGATGGCTCAAGACAGTAAAGACCATTTAAAGTTAATAAGCATAGTGAGGCTCATGGGAGACATGCCCAGGCTTAAAAATATAATTTAGTTTTCTCTATAATTTTTGCATTATTTTAGTGGGTTATTTTAGTGGGTTATCTATAAATCGATTACCCTGTATATTAAGTATATTTAAAAATATAAATGATAAACCATAAAGTAATGTGTCCCTTTGTATTTTCAAATTACAAGTTAAGCAAATTAAATATTGGCTTTTATGTGCAGTCATTAGTGACTGCTCAGACCATCAACTCACTACATTTGAGAACCTGGTTTTAACAACGGGGCGGCCGATACCTGGATTTGAACCCAGTACACATCAGCCGGTGCAAGCTCGGTGTCTGACACGGCCATTATGAAACCTACCCTCTACACCAGAACCACCGGGCAAACATACACAGGTCATTTTTGGGACTAAGATCTCAGCCGGTGCCAACTCGGTGTCTGACACGGCCATTATGAAACCTGCCCTCCTTTCTCCCCAGCCATCTTACCCAAGTCATTCTTGAGGCTGATCTCAGTGGGAGGCTCTGAGTCGCTGGGGATGTTGATGAGCGTGTAGCACACATTCTCGGCGGCCGTCATGTCTCGTGACGAGCCTGCAGCGCACGTCTGCGTGCCAGACACAACCTGAAGTTGGATGGGACACAAAATTCCTTATTACTGTGACAAAAACCCATTGACTTGATACACACTGGAAACTTCAATTGCAATTCGATAGATGGGTGGGAATTACAAATACATTTTAGATTAATAAAGTATGCAAATGTGACCTAAAGTCTCAAGATGCTGTATAAACAGGGCACACATGCCAAAATATTACATGGTTATTTACTGCTTATAGTTATCATTCACACAGAAAGAGTATTTATGGGTAAAATTCTACATGTCAGAAGGAAATTAGAGTGCATATGAAAAGATGTCATAGACAGAGTCATCGGTAAACGTACAAAGTCTTGATCATAAAATTGAAAAGTGGGAGTCTCAGGTTGTACAGTTAACAATGGGAAAGGTATTCAAAACAGTGGTCGAAGCAACAAAGTATGAGCAACTCCTCATGAAGTAAAGATTGACAGTGCAAATTAAAGTTAGCGAGCTTCTTTGCCGAAGTAGAACAGCCCTTCAGAAGCCAGAAGTCTCAGTGCACCTCCTCGTTCAAACATGCATGTGGTAGCGCACATCTCTGGCTGGTGGCTTTGAGTGGTGGAAATTCCATAATCCTCTGGCAAGATCCGTCTGTCCACAGTCCTACAACTGTGTGGTGATGTTCCTCGAAGTGGTACTCATTTTATCGACGTGAAAAGTCAGCCCCACACTGAATTATCAGCCCATTACAAGGACTCTGGGTAGTGGGTAGCAGGGCATGGCTCACTCATTAAGCCTAATATTTATGAAGACCAACCTATCACTCTTGGATATTCTGGACAGTTCTGTAAATGGGTATTGCGAGAACTGATGTAATAATGAGCTTTTACTGGCAGTCTTTAGCAGGGCATTGAATTGTTGACGAGACCTTCGGAAGGCGACATTTGCTTATTCTGGACTGTATATGCCAAAGTGTAGTATGGCCCTCAGCGGCTAGTCATAGCGATGTTCCTTGTTAATAATCGTTCAACGAAGAACGAGTTCAATAAGTGCAACACAGCAAGCTATAACTTGTATAAATATGGCCACTGCCAAACAGAATAAAGGAATGCATAGAAGCAATAAGAGACGCATTATATAAGGTTTCATTTGGAGGAAAAGGGGAGCGCTTGCAAAAGAAACGCAAAAAAAACGATAAATGTTAAACTCTTTCCGATGCGGTGGCATTTTAGCGAGCATGTGCCCGGCACGGCGTCGCCACGAGAACGAAAATGAGCGAGACTGGTGGTGGAATTGAAGCTAAAGGAGGGGAAACGAGCCCGACAATACTAGCCCCACACGGCGAAGGAATTCCACGGATTGAGAGGATTGTGGCATCGCAAGACTCCGAAAGATGGCAAAGGCGTGAGAAGGGACGATACGTCGCGACGATGGTGATGTAAAATGTGGTGGTGATGAAGACGATCACGGACGACTGCTGACACAAAGGTGATCACAAAACGACGATGGCGATACAGCTGTGGAGGTAATGACGTCCCGTTGTTAAAAGATTGTATGAAGACGGTGAAAAAGCTGACGATAATGGCTTTTTAACTTATTTCGCACCACCAACCGCGCTCACCGGAGGTGCGGCGGCGGGCGGGGCGGACAAGGCCACAACTTAAAACACAAAAATCTATTTATATAAAAATTAAGCTGCGACGACGTTTTAGTAGATGAAGACGACGATGAAGATGATGATGGGAACGACGACGACGAAGTGAAGGCGCACAGCGCCTCCGTGTGGAAATCTCGTGAAACCCGCTTCGCACACGACTGGCGAGCGGCGTCTTCCACGTTACACCTCCAGCCCCACCTCCATCGCGCCACGAACACCACCAACACCACCACGAACGTGACCCACACGATACACACGTTGGGTGCCTTCGCCGGGTGACAATCCCACCGCAGTGCGTGTGCCCGCTTTAAAGGCTCACGACGACGACGAAGATGATGATGAGAGTTGAGCGACGATAAGAAACGTCGTATCCGAGGGCCTAGCACCACCACCGCCACCTCGACTAGCCGCCCTCCCCCCCTCCTCTCGCTCGCTCCCTCCCCGCCAACGCGGAACGGACCCCGCGCCTCCGATCGCCGCACAAAAACGTCGGCGGCCACCGCGAAACGACAACGTCTCGGGCCACGTCTCTCCCGTGGGATGAGACGCGGCCACCCCCACCTGTTCGCGGCGCTTTCACCTCTCGCCCGAGTGGATTTCGGTGCTGCCCGAAGCGCCGCCAGCCGCTGCCGCCGCTTCCCGTGACGTGGAGGGTGCCCGACGGCTCGATTAGATTCCGCACTGCGCTTAGGCGCGGCGCGGCGTCTACGTGGGGCGCGGGGGTGGGGGGTGGGGGCGTGCACGCGCCGCGCCTATCCGCGCTAAGGAATTTGAAGGCGCGATCAGCTGACCTCCCTCCCCCCGATCCCCATTCGATTGATTCAGTGGCCACGCCCCTCGCTTGTCCTCATTTACATAACCACGCCCCCTTGTATTTACATAACCCCGCCTTCATGTATTAATCCCGCCCCCTTGTATTTACATAACCCCGCCTTCAGGTTTTAACCCCGTCCCCTAGTATTTACATAACCCCGCCTTGAGGTGTTAACCCCGCCCCTTGTATTTACATAACTCCGCCTTCAGGTCTTAACCCCGCCCCTTGTATTTCGTTAACCCCGCCCCTGGTATTTACATAACCCCGCCTCCTTACATGAAGCTGCTCAAATTTCGATTTAAAGCTTTCGTGACTGCAGGGATTCATCTTCTTGGTTCTTTCGGTAAAGTCACGTAGAAGGAAAGTAATAAAATAATAAAAATAAAACATAAAATAATTATCAGGTGTCTCCCCGACAGACCTGGTCTTCACCTGAGGACGGCTGCTTGCGTTGTGGCCGAAACGTCGTGAGAATTATTTTATTATGTTTTATTTTTACTATTTTATTACTTCCCTTCTACGTGACTTTACCGAAAGAACCAAGAAGATGAAGCTGCTCGTTTATTTGCAAAGCCTCCGCCTCTAAACTGCATCTTCCCCGTCGTTAATTTACAAACACAACCAATACCCGCCATTCGCCACTGAGTGACGGTGATTGTCAGGTCAGGTGCACATTGATGCCACGTGGTGCTGTTGGAAGGCTCGCTGACAGGGGAGGTCACGGGACAAAACGCAGGTTGCCCCAAGGGTCGACTGACTTGAGATGACTGGCAGGCGTGCAACCAGCTGTTGCCCCTCCCCCCCTTACTCTGCCAACTTACTGCGATTTAGCCGCCGGGCGCCTCCGCTCGTCCCCCCCCGTTGTTGTCGGAGGGCGACTGCCTCCAACTGACCACAGTAGTAGCAGCGTTCTAGATTTGAAGCTTTCGTGACTGCAAGCATTCAAATTCTTAGGTTTTTTTCGGTAAAGTCACGTAGGTAAAAAAATTAAATTAATAAAAGTAAAATAATAATAAAATATTAATTTTAATTTTTTACCTACGTGTCTTTACCGAAAAAACCTAAGAATATAGTAGCAGCGTTCTTCACGAGCCTCCGATTCATTTACATAGCCCCCGCCCCTAAACTTAATCTCCGCCTTCGCTAATTTATATAACCCCGCCCTCTTATGTTAATTACCCCCCTCCCGCTATAATGTACATACTCACCGCCCTCTTCCTTCCATGGCTTCTCCCTCTCACTTCGCTGCCCCCGCCCCTCCTCCTCTCCCCTATTTCTATTGGGTGATTGTGCTGCGTTGGCAGTGGTTGCCACTGGCACGCAATTAAGCTGAAGGACTATCGTGCTATGGATAAGGGGGGGCCATCGCCCGAAACTTCGCCGGTTATGTTTTTTTTTCGTTTAAAGTAGTTTTATTGACGAACGTGTTGAGTTTCATAATACAGTTCACCATTTTTTTGCGATACTGAATTCGCAGTCGTGCAAAAGCGCGGAGCAAAAATTCATGACATCCGTTCCTCTTCCGATGCCAATTTAAAATGCATTCATCAGGAAATGTAATTCTTATCAGGCCCTATGGTGTAAAGTTTCCAAGTTTTTCACAATGGCCAAAGTACTATGAACAAGGGTAATTGCCAGAAACGTCGCTTATTATACACTTCTCCCTTTAAGGCGGTGTTACTGACGAATATATTCAGTTGTATGTTAAAGTGAGTGGTCAAAAGTCTTTAAAAACCACCTATCGAACGAAAAACGAATGATACGGCCGAAAACAGGTCAACGCGACGATGACGTCACCACCGCCACGTCTCACCCAGCCGCGATGACATCACCCTCAACAACCCGTGTCAGCTCCATTAATGACGTCACCACCGCCACGTCTTACCCAGCCGCGATGACATCATCCCCAACCCATGTCAGCTCCATTAATGACGTCACCGCACAGCATTTCCACGTGATAAACCACTTCCTTGACCTTTCATACTTTGTAGCCAGGTAACTTCTGAAAAAGGAAGCTAATAGCTCAGTGGACCTTTACCTGGTAAGGTAAAAAATAGTTGGGTTTAATGGTTTTATATATGTCAAGTGATTTGTTTACTTTTCCTGCACTTTGCACTCCTATCAATTATTTTGTACTGTTGTAACGTTCTGAGCTGCCCCTACTGGACATCTGTGAGAAATACAAGCGAAAGATGACGTCACGGATGTGACCGTTGTGCGATTCGTTTTCCGCTCCGATGACGTCAACTATCAACTCTCGTGATGACGTTCGCTCGGCGCGGTGACGTCACGACCTTTCTACGTTCTCATTGGCTGAGCCGACCCAGCTGCTGAATTTAAACTTTTGTTGCCGTGAATAGTCGCTATCGACAATACGGCTCCCGCCTTCGGTCTACCTCAACATACAAGTTACGTTTTATATTTCGTTTATATTTCCATTACTTTTGTTTTGCGCCACCATCGCGTCCACCGCCAGCTCGTTGAGAGTTAAAGTAACGACACGATATCGAGCTCTCGTTTGAGTAAGGCCTGAGCTAGGCCTCACAAGTTTTAATGTATCGTACGTTCGAGTAAATTCGCATTATTAATGTTAATCTATTGCTGTACGTTGTAAGTGTTTGCCGATGCTTCATCTGCTTTGTTCAAAGTTCATTTGCCATGGTTAAATCTACATGTTTCTGAAAAAAATGTTTTAAGCACACGCTGGTGATTGTGAAATCGGTGAATGTGTTCGTTACGTGTTTACTTGTGGAAACGTGGAGTCGCTCTGCGATTTCGGGGGGAAAAATCACCGCTCCCACACTCGCCTGAGCAAATTCTTACAGTGGGAATTCACAATCGACTTGTGACCACACAACAAAGTTCAACGCGTGTACTTGCGGTTACGCAGGGGTCGATCGCGATGTGCATCGTCAGGTTTCGCTTTAACGCGTCGCTTTTTCGGGGCGGCGTGACTACAGGCGGAGGAGGAGCACGCGATGGACGCCGCGGCTTCGTTCGCGGAGTTGCTGACCTCTCTCAATGAGATGGTGGAGCAGCGGCTGCAGGAGATGGTGCGCGAGGTGGAAGAGAAGCACTTCGTCTGGCTCGATGAGATTCTGGGAGAGGCCAAAGGACGCTTCTGCTGGTGCGACCGTAATCCTGGGTTCTGTGTGTCACTGAGCTGCGTTATTTGTGATCCTAACACTAACCCCCTTAAAATCGGCACGCAATTGAAATGGTAAACATTCAAAAATAATTTTTATCAATTATGTAGATTGTAGTGGAGCGTGTAATTGCATTTGTTCACTGGAATCTTTCGATCGTGATTCAAGCTTTGCACTTGTAAATATTCGCAATGGTTTTTATTTTCAGAAAAACTAATTTGCCTTCTGAAAATCAAAGGTTGCCGCAATTTATCCAGGATGGTCTTTTTTGCGGCATCCATCTTTGATGTTGGTGGTGATGTTTGATTTTTTGGTGGCTAAGGTGTCGAATTTGATGAATGTATCACCATTTTGAACGAATTATGTTATCTGTTCCACTGGGAAGCCATCATTGTTTGCCGCTGAAGGCTTAGAGGATGCTTGGACTTCGAAGCAGCTAAGTGTTTTTATAGTATGGTCGAGTGACTGATGCGTGTGTTATTTTATTTTTTGTCGTGGGCATGTGTTGTATGTGTGTGTTTTTGTAGGATGTGTGCAATTTTTATGTTGTGTGATATGTGTATTAGATGTGTTTGTGAGGTTCTTGTGTATATAATGTGTATTTGTGATATGTTTGTGTACATTGTGTCTGTGTTATGCATTGGTGTGTGACACGACTACAGCGGAGAGCCTGAGTTATTGCCAAAGACACCGTCAGCCAAGAACCGCCAAAAGAAACGCAAGTCCCTTCTCGTTAAAGACCCCAGGAAGTACGTACCAATATCGTTTGTCTGCATTGCCAAAGCCTACATAAATGAGTAATTCCAGTTGTGTTTTGTTTGCCAACTACAATCCGCTCTGGTGCCATTGTGATCAGAATGCCCGACTCCCTCCGGGAGTCTCAAATGTAAATCCCAGTTGGGGAATGACTCTGCATATCTTTTCTCTGGGGCTGGCAAATTGAGTACAGCTTTGCTTCTTGGAAAGCCAGGACTAATTGTTCTGTGTTGTGATTGGCATGTATCAAAGAACGTGTAATTTTTTGGTCTGTATTGGATAGATTCACAGAGATTTATTCTTACCATCGAAATTAAGTAGATTAAATCATACACGTGAGAATAGATTTTTCAAATTGATGGTTTAAAATCATTGTATGTGGTATGTAGTAGATTCACGTGACACCTGCATTCACTTGAGGGCATTACAATTCAGAAAAAATAAATAATGTTTAAACCTTCACACTTGAAGAGGTGAGCTTTGCCCTACTCGTTGGAGCATGGACATATTTGCCGTTGACTGTACGAGCATAACTGCACGACACAATGCACTGCGTTGAGTGCACGTATGTGCATTTACATGTATGCACGTTTGCATGCTTCCGACTGTCCCTGCCTCCAGATGCTCGTGGGGGTCCGGCCGCAGAAGCAGTGCTCGCCGCTCACTCCTCAAGACACACCCTTACCCGGTGCTTGCGTCCCTCACAGAGAGTGGGACAGCAGCACCCTTGGTCAAAGCTGCCACACAGGCCACGCCGCTGGGCGAGCCGGTACTAGCCATTGTCACTGGCAAAGTCGAGTTGGCAGTGGCATCTGCGAAGGAGAAGTTTGTCTTACAGTGTAATGACGGTAGTGGCAGTAGTGACTTGGAGACGCAGGTGGGACCTGGAAAAGTCCACAAACCAGAGTCGAGTGAAGTCGCAGCGGTGGAGCCTGGCTTTGACAATATCTGCCGCACCCTGATGAAGGATTTCACCAGCCTGACTGATTCACCTACCCCTCAGCCCACAGGTGTGGCTGTTTGTACACATATCACTTGCAACTGCTGTTTATTATTTGCTTTTCGTTTACATTCTCCATATGTTATTCTGATTGTGATCTGCGATACCTTCAAGCGATCTTGGTCCATTGCGAAGGGGGTAACACTGTTGTTAGGTTGATGGCTCACACTTTTGATCTAGCACTTTGACAGTTACGGTTGGTGGATAACATGAAGATTTGTGAAATCCCCAAGCCTCCTGGGCTATGAGGTGGCCAGTAGATATCGGTACAAAGTGAGTTCGTTAACCTGCCTTTAGCTTTGAGTGATATGCTCTCATGCACATGGTTGGTTTGCTCTAGTTTCCTCCAAAAAGCAAAACAAAAGCTGTTAAATACAAATAAATAATGCAGCATCCTACTAAAGAGGTGTTTTGAAACTTTCCTAGATAGATAAATGGCATTTAATGTTATCTAAGCAATGGCCTATGCATTGCGTCGATGGATGCTGCTTTAATCACCAACCTTTCGCCCTATGTTGCTGTGTTGGTACTGTCATTTGTCATTTAGAAAATGCTGACAAGGTCCCAGAGCGACTGCAGGTGAAGAAAAATGAAGTGAAGCAGGAGGAGAGACCCCACTGCACCCTGACGAGGTAGGCAAGTGGGCTATGCACAGTGTCCATGCCAGCCAAACTCTGTAGAATGTCTTAATTAAACCTGGATAACAGGGTGAATCTGTCTGCACTGTTAGGTAACTATTATTCGTGAAAACGCTTGCATAATCACCTCTGGTGACCAACCACTTCAGGTAGTGGACAACATGAATTGGATCAGTTTGCCATGTGACTCATTCGTAAAACAGGTGAATACTAAGGGTTTTTATATTCATGAAGAGTCGTGTATATTTACTCAAGCCAGGTGTGATGGTGCACACCTGTAATCCAACGCTTAGAGGCAGGGATGTGGATTTCATGAGTTATCGTATGCTGCAATACTCAAACCCATGGGTTTCTAAAGTATGTAAGAAATGGAAATATACCAAATTGGTTCATGACCCATCTGTCAGCCTTTGAGTTACCTCCTCATGTGCACGGTAGGTATTCTCTCTGCACTGATTGGGTATTGATTTCTTCCCACATGAAGTAAAATATTCTATCTCATGTCAGACAGTCCTGGACAGCTGGGGGAAGGGAGTTCCAGACTGGTTCGCAGAGGAGATTGAGTGCCTTCCTACTGAACAAAGGTTGATTGGGGGCTATGTTGTTTGTGTTGTGCCTTCCAATAAAATGAATTGTCCAAACATCCTAATGTACAACCCAACTGCAATAGTCACGCAACTTCCTGGATAGACAAATAGCTGTAAGTGCTCTAATAATGTATTACATTAGTCAGTAGGGTATTTTCGTCTTTCAATGCTGTTGATCTGTGCTGTTGATTTATGATTGTGTGATCCGAATGTGTTACTGCACAGGTTGCAGAAGAAGAAATCGGAGAAGAGTACAGCAGAGAAAGAACAACCACAGAAGGTGCGTGCTTCTCAAATGTGTGGTGTGAAGCCTCCATTGAAATGACATCTTGCTATTAAAACCAAAGAGGCTCGTCAAATAAAGGACGCTCTTTCGATTATGATGTGCTTGTTAAATCGAGGACATTGAACTTGACACACTGGTTAGGAAAAGGTTATTGGTTTTGAACATTGGTTACATTTATTGAATGTATCGCCCTGGTTAAATGAAGGATTTAATTGAATGTAATGTTTAATACAAAGAAATTCAATGTGACACTGGTTAAATGAAGGACAAATAGAATCCGACTTTTGGATTAAATAAAGGACATGAAAGTCGATATGATCCAATAATCAAAATGGGAACACATTTTTATTAGATTGTATTGGTTATATAAGGTACATTACATTTTACAAATTGGAGAGGTGGTCGCATGTCCGAGAATTGAGCTTGAACTACTGAGATCCTTACTCTCCTGTATTAAAATCCAGGTTTCAGCAGCCCATCATTAAAATGGATCCTTAAATGTGGAGACGTTATGGTCTCAATGGCTCCACACAAACACCTTAAGTTTTAGGAATCCATTTGATAAATTTCTTCAGTTTTTTCTATAGAGTAAATACCATACAGCAACACAGTTTTATCCTAAAAAAGCATTTATATTTGATCATCTTTACCAAAATTAACATGACCCTATTTTACAGGCAGGCAGACGGACTCGACAAAGCTAATGGATTAATACTTTACATCTTTTTTGGAAAGCATTAATAAAAGTCACTGAACTGACTGTGTACGCCTTCAGAAGCTGGCCAAGGTTTTGCGGAACGCATCCATGCGGTCGATGCGCAGGAACCCCACGACCCCCACCGGCAAGGACATCGTTGCAACCCCCACGAAGACTCCACTAACGAGCACACGAAGCAGCCCTGCCGTGATGTCCACCACCCCTTCGGCCCACTGCTCTTCAACCCCCGTATGCTCGAGCGCGAGAGGTGAGAAAAGCACCAACCTACACTAGGGGCCACGGATGGGGAAATTGTGGGACGGGGTGTTTGGTGGTTGTTGTATGCACTCACTGCCCACGCCCTCTTGCTTACCAGCCTAATTCATTCTGGAGACCCATTCGTAAGTTGAACAGTTCGTAAATCAGAACACTAATGCACTGTATTTAAATGACAATATGGTCGGTGTTATTAAATGTGTTACGGTTCAACAAAATGGGAAATATTGTTAAACTTATTACATATTGTATATTTGCACGTAACACTAAAAAAAATACTGTATAGTAAATAAAACTAAATAAAGTAACAAATAAAAAAAAACTGTTTTATTTTCACTTAGCTTGAGTCCTGATGCTGGCTTGCATGTCGGAAGTGGGGTCAATGAGAGGTTACAATTGCACACATACAGGGCACGTGCACACTCACACATATACACAAATGGAAGCATGCACACACATCCCAACAACAACAATCCCCCTTATGGCCTTAACAGGCTGGTGAGGCAAGTGCTCTTAGCGAGCAGCACCAATGAAGGCCCGCACGGCACACAAGGGGTGAGTGGCCAGCGCCACGCCCGGCTGCCTTTGTCTCCCCAGTGGTGATGTTTACACACCGCACCATGTACTCATTTGAGGCTGAGTCGACCTAGGTAGACTCGGGAACAGTTCATATAATCGTCATTGGTGTTGGCCGTGAGCAAAACTCAAACTCAGTCGCTGCTTTCGAAGCACAGTGTGCTAACCACCACTACCGCTCCCCAAACACACGTTCACACTCATTTGCACACGCAAACACTCCCAGTGCGAGGCCACCTCGTTACATCTTCCGGAGGATCGCTCTTCTGAACAAAATAGTTCCACGGTTCAGTTTGCAAGTGTGAGTTGGCGTTTTAAGTCAATGTTATATTTTTATCTTTCATGGATGTTGGTTCGTAAGTATGGGTTTTAGTAAGTCGGTTGTTCATAAGTCAAGGATTGTCTTTATAATAATTGTGGATCACATGAATGTAGGTGTAACACGGTGAGCACGTCAAACTATCGTGGGGTTTTGTGTATGAAAGTTTTCATTTAAAGCAAAGCAATTTGTTTGTTACAGAGACTGGAAACGATGCAGATGCGATGCAAGTAGTAAGGTGAGTTTTCTTGCCAGGCAAGTGTGAGTTTCACATTTAAGGCTCAAGTTAAGAATCGGAACTAAAAACAAATATCAGGTGAGTGCTGTACGTGGTTAACATTTTACTACAACCAATGTACTTTGGTAAATTTGGTAATGAATGTTGTGATAATGGAAGTGATGGTGACTTCAAAGGTCATTGTAACAAGGGCCATTGTGTTGAGGATGGTAATAGCATTAAATAGTAATGTTGACAGTAACATTAAAAACGGTAATTTATATTCGTTTATTCAAGTAACACAGAGCAGCGGACATGCTGCGGCTTCATACATCAATTAAATAATAGAAAATAAAATAATATATAGGGGGAAAGTGGTGAGGGTAGCAATGCAGTGTTATAGAGGGGAGAGGGAAAGATTATGATGGTAGTGATTAATGGTGATGTGGTCAGGGTAATTCTGATAATGGTAAAGCTTATAAGTGGTGATGATAGTGATGGTAATGTTTGTGATGACATTGGTGGTGTTATTGGTGATGGGGGTAGTGATGGTATAATGAAGGTAGTAATGTTGCTGATGATATCCTCCCTATGATGCAGGAGACTCAGCCTCAAGCGAGCCCTGCTCATCGGCTTCAACACCACCCCGATGAAATCACCGCCCAGGAAGAGACTTCAGACCATCCCAGCCAAGGTGCTCAAGGTATAGCTCCTGCGCTTGATTGTGAAAGCACAGCAGTTGTCTTTGTATCGATTCAGTCATCACCATCATCAGCAATTATAAATTCTCTGCTGGATTCTTAAGGTCCCCACCCCCAAGTCCACCGCCACATCCCACAGTCCTGTGATGCCACAGTCCACCCAGCACTTGCACATGAGTTGATTTCATCACTCCTCTCGGGAGCGTTATCTACCTTCGCTACCACACCATAGTTATTTTCGACCACTGGTCATTATGCCTTCTAGAGACATTGTACCTAAGGTCACTTTTGTTAAGTCAATATATCTATGATTTTCATATGTGCTTTAAGCCCCATGTGTCCACCTTCAGGTCTTTTAATGTAAGATGATGATAAATTGCAGATGTCCAAATAACCCTTGATGCTCCTTTTCTCGGATCTTGGAAACTTATCAGGTTTTTAAACCTGAGTAGTGTTGTACAATAGGAATAACAGGCGCTGTAAGCTTGGGCTGTGACGTAGCCACGAAATGGCAGAGAATTTAATGAAGGGGGTATGCTGCATGCTGTATCATTCTGCATACTGTATCATTCTGCATACTGTATCTTACTGCTCAGCCGTGTAGCTCACGAAAGTAGCTTGTCGACCGCTCAGAAACCGCGTGATAATGGGCGCGTTCCAAGTTGTACAAAAACTGTTCCCGAATAGAATAACCATGTTATAGCAATAACGCGTTGTGCGAACACACATTAAGTGAGGACTTGCCATACTCCAGTTTCCTCCCACACAAAGTAAAACACGGATTGAAAAGGAATTGGTGAAACATACCAATGCATTACCTACCTAAAACAAAGGCATCTTAAGACTCATTAAGGCTTTTTAAATAAATGTGACCATTATTGTGATGACATCCCCTCCCTACCCCCCCCCCCACACCGTGAAGCGTGCAGTGACTTTTGCAGAGACCGGGCCACGCAGCTTCGTGAGCCAGATTTGCAAGGTTTTTTCACCAGGGAGGCCACTGCTGGTTGGGCATCCCGCAACCCCCAAGGCCATTGTCAAGCCCGACGCCCTGCGCAAGGCTGACTCCAAGGTTTGAGGATGCCGGCCCCCTCATGCGGGGGTGGTGGAGATAGGAGTTGTGGATTGAAATGAGGAAGCTGGCAGGATTTCCTGTTACAGATTGCTGTTGTTGATCGTCTATAACCAGTTCATTTGGATTGTGTCCAATCTCGGGAACGAAGCAGGGTTGAGCCCTTTGATAGGTGATGACCATGCATAAAACAGGTGCCATAGATGGTTACATTGACAGCAGAGTGGCATTGCAAAAACATGCAATATTTTACTGAACCATGCTGCAACGTCTACGCTGTCCGCCTTCACCAACCCACACTGACGAGTGGTGGTGAAGTATCGTCAAACAACCCTGACGATCCACATGGTGTGGGGGAGGTCCTCATCCAGCAGTGCAATGCCAAAAGGAGCTGTTGAGCATGTGACAAGAGTTTTAACAAACTGCAAGGTAAAACAAACTGAAATGTCAATTTCATCATGAGTAGACCGCTATAACGATGAACAACTAGATGTTTTGGGCAAAGTGGAACTCGCAATTGGAGAGTTGTGAGTTATGTCCTGGTGAGGGAAACTCGGTCTGTAATATTTAAAGTGCCAATAAAATGAGAACCATTTTAAACGAGAACCATAGAGTAGACAGCCATTTTGTTGGAATTGAATAGTTATCCTATGGATAGACTGACCCACACACCTTGCAAAGGTGGAATTCACATCACTCGCTCATGGCCATCAATGGAGACAATAACTACCTCGTTTCTCACATAAGCAGGGAGGGAGACACTTAGATGTTTCACTTGGATTTCCAGTTTTTTTTGTTATGAACAGAACCAGCCTGCCCTTAATCACTGTCATTCCACGTGTCTCTCCTTATCGTTTTTGGAGGAGTTTGTAAAAATGTTAATGAGTAACGTTGATGGATCTGAATGTAAATCGGGGGTATTTTCGTAAGTCATTAATTAATGCTCCTGGTATTCCATTGCTTGATGGAGGCCATCCCACAGTTAATCATTGGGATTATTTTGTCATGCTTCACCAAGCTGGTCAGTAGAGGCTTGCCCGACAATTGTTCATAAATCATTCACCACCGGTTGCCAGGTTCATAGTGCAATACGTTAACCACTGCACTACCGCTCCAACCCACTCTGGCTTGTGTGGGTTGCTTTGTCAGTATATCCTGCTTCGCTGTACACAATTAAACCCAGGTCTCTCTTTTTAAAAGAGACTTCCCATCTTGGTGAGCATTACTTGGTTATTACTCCAGTATTGTTTTTTCACGAAGTTATCCACGATTTTGGCTATCTGCGAATCGCATTTGGAACTCTACACAACTGCATCAAGAGAGATAAATAAAGTAATAAGATAATCTTGATTTGAAGCTTTCGTGACTGCAGGAATCCATACTCTTTGGTTCTTTCGGTTAAGTCACATAGGTAGAAAAAATAATAGATCACGACGTTTCGATCGCAACAAGCAATCGTCTTCAGGGGAAAAGAGAGCAATTGCTTGTGTTGCAATCGAAACGTCGTGATCTATTATTGTTTCTACCTACGTGATTTTACCGAAAGAACCAAAGAGTATAGTGATGAGAGAATGTGATGTGAGACAGTGATGGGACAAAGTGATGGCGTGTTATGATAATTTTCATGGATTTAATAGCTTATTTATGTGTTTAAGGTAATTAATTAATTATCCACAAATGTTCGATTCACGTGCATTTCTGGAACGTATCCCTCACGACAGGATACTGTAAACATCGTCTGTTTTGGTGGTTGTGGCGCAGGAGAGTGAGCGGCAAGCGTTGGCTGACCAGCTGAAAAAGAAGCAGGAGATGGATGAAGAGCGCAAACGCAAGGCCGAGGAGACCAAGAAGCAGAAGCTCGAGGAGATGAAGAAGTGAGACCTCAAGTGCTACGGCATTAATCATCATTAATCATCAAGAAACCCCCCGCCCACCTACGCATTTCCCATAAATATGGAATTCCTTCATTTCCCATAAATATGCTAAATTCCTTCTAGATTTGAAGCTTTCGTGACTGCAAGGATTCATATTCTTAGGTTTTTTCGGTAAAGTCACGTAGGTAAAACATTAAAATTAATAAAAGTAAAATAAAATAAAAATCACGAGGTTTCGGAGGCAACACAAGCTTCCGTCTTCAGGTGGAACCGTCACAGCTGTCGTGGCTGTGACGGTTCCACCTGAAGACGGAAGCTTGTGTTGCCTCCGAAACGTCGTGATTTTTATTTTTTATTTTACTTTTATTAATTTTAATGTTTTACCTACGTGACTTTACCGAAAAAACCTAAGAATATGCTAAATTCCTCTTGATATGCAAATTCTTTTGTCAAGGTGCTCTTCCCCCTCCAACCCAGCTTAAATATACGCTCCAAGCTTGGTGGTGTTTCATTCTTCACCTGAGGACGGCTGCTTGCGTTGTGCCCGAAACGTCGTGAGAAATATTTTATTATGTTTTATTTTTATTATTTTATTATTTCCCTTCTACATGACTTTACCGAAAGAACCAAGAAGATGAATCCCTGCAGTCACGAAAGCTTTAAATCGAAATTTAAAAGTTGCTCAGTATTCAATGCAATACACTTTGATTTGCACAAATCCTCAGAATTGCATTGCGATACTCGATCAGGAATTTCCCGCATCCAAATCAGAACCCTCCTAAAAAGTCTCCCCCTCAGGGTTGCTTTACTTGAATCAATAAAAGGTATCGGTATTATTTTTCCAAGGTCCCCGTGGAAAAATGTAATGTGTATACCGTGTTTGATTTCATGATTACATTGACTGTATACATTTGTACTCTTTGGTTCTTTCGGTAAAGTCACGTAGGTAGAAAAAAAAAATATGACGACGTTTCGATCGCAACACAAGCGGTCGTCCTCAGGCGGAAAAAAGAATCCAGCAGTGGAACTCTTGAACCAGTAAGAAACACAGCGAGAGAGCTGTTACAACAAGACGTTATTTATGTGGCGAAGGGCAAGAAGGTGGGGTCTGCTAATCTCCCTAATTTCTCTCTCCCTAATCTCCCCCATTAACACAACCGACGTGCTTTGCGTGCTTTCCAGCTCAGACCCCGCCTGCTTGCACTTCGCCACATAAATAACCTCTTGTTGTAACAGCTCTCTCGCTGTGTTTCTTCCTGGCTTAGCAGTTTCACTGCTGGATTATTTTTTCCGCCTGAGGACGACCGCTTGTGTTGCGAACGAAACGTCGTGATATTTTATTATTATATATTTTTTTCTGCCTACGTGACTTACACCCGAAAGAACCAAAGAGTATGGATTCCTGCAGTCACGAAAGCCTCCAATCAAGATTATACATTTGTAATTCAGAAATGTTGTCTTTTAGATGCTTTTTGCCACTCATTCCCACAAGGAAAGTTCATTTTTGTTTTGTATTATTATGAGTTAATACCAGGAGCCTGGTTCATTTAGAAAGTGGAGAGGTAAGATTCCACATTTTTGCCAGAATAACAAGGTTGGAGAAATGGAGCAGTATTTTGTTAATGTATCTGTCAAACGTCACTGCAAACTGTCTTTCCGTTAAAACCGTATCTATGTGGATCAATGTGGCTATGTATGTATGTATGTTAAGCTTTCACAATGCGCGTAGCCAACCATACAAATCGAAGGTGCGGGCAAGTACAAATTAAACACAAAAGCAGTTGTAAAGAAATATTTTTCAATTTATATTCCGAAGTGCATAGCTCCAGCAGCTTCCTAATAACGGAAGAGCGTTCGAGATGGCCGCAGAAGCGCATCTGAAAGTGCACAATGCGGGGTGACCATCTTTGTTTGATGGCTAGCGGCAAGAAAAATGCTATCATCATCATGAGGCGCAAACCGATCGACGTATCGGTCCCCCCCCACGAGACACCAAAGGGCGATCCTACCCTGCACTTGCCGCCACGCTGAGTAGACACGAAGGGCACGGTGGGGAAGATCGACCTCAATTGACAGTGCGGTATTGCGTGGCATTGCAGTGTATGGCAAGTTCGCCGCAGCAAGCGTTTTGCATGACGTGCCGGTGTCTGGGAGCGTGCAGGAAGCGTGAGGCGCGGCAGCAGAAGGCTCGTGAGAAGATGGAACAGCAGGAGCTCAATAAGAAGAGGAAGGCCGAGGAAAAAACGGAAAAGGTTCTCAACGCCACGCACGGCATCTGCATTGTTTAGTCTCTTGGCCACCGTATCCTGAGAGTTGCAACGATTCATCTCTGCGTCTCGATCACATTGGAATGTTGGAATGCAATTACAAAAACATTTTAAAAGGAATATATTAACTTCGGATGCTGCGCAAGTGAACGTTGTGTTTCAGTGCCGTCGTGACTTTGCTTCCACGTGCGCAGGAGGAGGAGGAGCGACTGCGCAAGGCAAACGAGGCGAAGAAGCTCCCCAAGACTCCCGTGCCCCTGCTCAGGTAACGGTGATCACATTGTCAACAGCACTGCTCCGATCTGTTTCCATCCTCTCGGTTTTGCCTTGGGAGAGTTTTCCTGTTCGATTGTTTTGTTTAGTGCCATACCATGCTAACCACTCATGCATCCGGTGACGCGAGTTTTATTCCCGGCCATGGCTAACATTAATTCCGAACGAGATCAGAACTGATCCAGGGCAACCCTCTTTCAGCGCACCGACTACATTGGAGAAGTACGGTTAAACAACCCCCTTGACCAACACGGCGTGGGAAGGTCTTTATCCAGCTGGTAGATTTACAGGAATGAAAATTGTTAACGTAAAATTAGGCAGCCCAGGCATGGTGCTAAACCCACAGCACCCCATCATGGGGCATGAGTTTCTTAGTAGGTGCTTTCTGATTGTAATTACCCTTACTGTCTGCAAAGCTAAACAAGGGCTGTTTGTCGTGTGTGTGTGTGTTGCCCAACTGTTTGTGATGCTGGGTTTAACAGGGCTGTCAAGATCACCTTAAATCCTGGATCCAAAATTCTTCTCAACCAATCGATAAAGGTGAATGCATAAGCAACCTCGTGGCATTGCGTACAAGGCTGTGCCCTTGTGTGCACGCACGTGTATGCGAGTGCATGTTTGTGTTCGTGAGGAGATGGGGTGGAGTGTTTGATACAAAACACCAAAAGCAGTTTGGTTTGTTGTCCTTCCCCACACCTCAGATTAGTACGGTTGGCTACATATTGTGCAAAAGAAGTTCTACATACATACAAAAGCACGTACAGTAAACCCTTCATATTAGCGGGGGATACTTTTCTGGAGAACAGTGCAAATATTACATCCGCGAATATTAATACTTGCAATTGTATTCATGTGTGTGCATGTGTACCTGAACGGAGAGCGGTAGTGTAGCAGTTAGTGCCGTGCGCTACGAACCCGGCAACCTGAGTTTGATTCCCACTCATGGACGACACCAGTGTGACGAATGTTTGTCACTGGTACGGTGTGTAAACATAGCCACTGGGGGAGAAAAAGGGGGCCGGGCGTGATGTTGACCATCCCCCCCCCCCCATGTGCCGTGCCGGCCTTCAGGTGCTCACTAACAGCACTTGCCCCAAAAGTCTTATGGCTATACAGGAGATCTTTGTCTTGTACCTGAATGTAAGTGCATGTTGGTGTGTGAATGTATGTCTTGCGTGTATGCAATTGTATGCATGTGTACGAGTGCACTTTCATTAATGCACGTTTGTGTACCTCTGCGCATGTGCTTGTGTGCACTTGTGTGCATGCGTGTGTGCGCACTTAGACCTCTGGTTCTCCTTACCACCTCTGCTACCCTCAGTCTGAAATGTTCTTCCCCCTGCCATCCATGCTGTCTACTCCCTGCCCCTTTTCAAGACCGTCCTATGAGTAGCTCCCTCCACCTATAAAATATGCCCAGTTTCTCTACAGAATCTTGAGATTGGTCTTCCTTAGACACTATATAAATGTTTTGCTTTGTATTATTGATTGCATTTCCCTGTTTAATTCATTCCCATATGTTGGCATGCAAGCTCATCATCGGCTAGCAAGGTCCTGCTTGTTAGGTTCTCGCTCACCCATGTCCCCCCCCCCCCATCTGGTGGCAGCAGCCGCAGATGGTGGACAGCCCACAGACGTACGAGATGACCCCACAGTCCGCCACGGTGCCCAAGCCGCCTCAGATAATAGGCGAAAACTACGGCATAGACCTGGAGAGCGGGGACTCGACAGATGACGAGCGCTCGCCCAAGAAGTCCATCCCACTCTGGGCCACAGGTAGGTGGGGCCGCAGGTCGGCCAGAGGGAATGGCAGGAATGTTCTGCACTAGGCAAGCAACTGGGGCAGCATGAGGATGCTAGTGGGGGGGTTACATTTCTTTGTACACAGTGGCCATCATGCATGCAACAATGCATTGATGGATTAAAATCGATTACCATTTATTTCCGTGCTCATGATACACACAGAAAATGATGCTCATTATAATTATTTGTTTTATGCAAATTATGAGCAATTTACATAATACATTTAATTTAGGCTAATATAGCTTAGAAAGCAATGTAAACAAGACAAATTAAGTAATAAATACAAACTACATTAACAAGGACATAAAAAATTACAGTATTGAATCTAATAGCAACCCCGAAATTCATTGAATCACCAGGAGGGGTAAATAGTTACTTACCTAGTGCATGCGTGCATGCATGAAAGTGTACACGTGCACCGCATGTGGAGTTGTAAAGTAGAGAAGCATGCACAATGAGCAATGCGCCGAGCGGATAAATTAGAGCAAGGCAGGACAGGTGGGTGCGTCAGCCGGTTATCTCAGCACTTGGCCAAAAACACTTGGGTCTTGTGACCTACCGACAAGCCTTGGACACTTCACATGGCTCTCAAAAGTGCACCCAGCTTTGACGATGCCACCATCACTTATGGCGGCGATAGTTATTGTTGTTTTGCGTGTATGCGTGCTTTTGGCGCTCCACGCCACCTACAGACAAGAACCTGGCGCATACCCTCCAGGAGCAGTACGCCACCCCGCCCAACCTCGACGAACTGTTTGATGTGATCGAAGTACCTGACCTGGAGGTGATCTTCAACAAGCGCAAGAAGTGTTACGTCAGTCGTTCCAGCTCGGCCAACTGGAACTCACCCCCGCTCAAGAATACCAGGCTTGGCATCCTGGGACACTAGTGGGGAGCGTGGGCTGTCAAAGCGCAGCACTGCGCTCGCGACAGCGGGGTGGTTGGGCTTAGGGATAGGGTTAGCAGTAGGGGGGCTGCTGATATCACGTCTGGTTGGCTGGCAGGCGCAGGGGTAGGGTCTGGTTTCGGCATGTGACAATTCACCCGCCGGTCATGATTAGATTTCAGAAATTATATTTTGACTGTTTGCCTAAGTGTAACACTGGCCTGTCAACTGCATATAATAAAAAAATGCTTTTTTTAAATCCTAAGCTTCATTTGTGAGCATAATAACATTTTAATTGATAAATCGGTGCATTGTTACTTGCATAGTCTGGATGGCCCTTTGGGTGTAGTTTATGACTTGGGATACTGCTAGGGTCTCGTTGACTATTATAACTGGGTTAGAAGTAAGGTTAGTGCTGTGGTTAGTGTTATGGTTATGGCTAGTGTTGGAGTTTGAAGGTCTAGTTGGATAGGATCAGATCCGCTGGTGTGCTCCGTTCCTGTAATAGGTTTCCCTACCTCCCCCTCCTGTTGCCAAGCGTGCACTTTTAACTTGTGTTCTCAGCACCTGCTAATTGTCCCATGTTACTGCTGCCCCCTTGGAGATCTCCTGATTTACACAATGAGACTCTCGTGTACATTCACGAACATTCGCCAATACACAGTCGCTACTTGGTGATTCACATTCGGGGGTTGTGCTGTTAAAACAATATAAATGTGTGATCGAGTTAAAACAATCTATTTCTATGATGAATTTTGCTGAAGCGACACGTGTGCACGTGCAATGCGTGAGCCCGGGGACTCAATTGCGACGGTTTTTGTGATGTTTTCCCCTCGTTTTGTGACACCAGGCCAGTGTCTGTCTTGCTTTAGAACTGCAAATGAAACATCGGACACTGTTGGCAGTTGCACAGGAGCCACTGCTTGAAAGTATACACCACTGTGATCCTGCTTTTACAGATTATTTTGGGTGATGCTCGTTCTTCAGAGCGGATGGTCGGAAATTGTAATTCTAAATGCAAGTCACAATCTTTTGCATGCCCTCTATACTTTGTTCAGAGGGGCCATTGAATGAAATGTTATCTGAATACAGATGTTTCACTTGTAAGCCAGTGTTAATAACAGTAATTTTAACAGCATCTTCACTCACACTGGTTCTTGCCAATTGATAGGCAGGCTTAAGGTTTGAGCAGTCACATGTAAGTAACTGCCTTAAATCACTTGTGCACAGAAATTAGTCATGGTCATGAAGGATTTTTGTTTATTAATGCTTATGCCAAAGTTAAATATAGAAGCTAGTCCAGTTTCCCAGCTAAAAATATTCCAAAATTTACCGTTTCACAATCACCATTGAGATAAATAGGGTTGTATTTTCATTGCAGACTCAACCCGTACCATTCTGTGCTGCCAAAATGCTTCCAATAGGCGTAATTGGCCTCTAGACTTTTAGACGCAACAAAAACTGCAGTTCTTTAGAGCAGGAGGTGGCAGTTTGTGTCCAACGTTGACGCACAATGCACTGCTGTTGTTTGACGTAGTTTTAACTTCTGTGCTGGCATCTTAAGGTTAGTTTGGCAATGCATATTTAGATGTATTCCACCTTGACCGGGTGCCTTATACGCAGGGTATCGGCAAAATCCAAAAAACCCTTGCTCGCTCTGAGCTTGGGCTTAGGCCCTGTGCACAACTAGACCGTTTATTGGCTAACAGTACCAGAAACTGATGCGCATTAACAAATAATGCCATTACTGCATGTCAGAATTGAGCATGTAATTAATGTTCTCGCTTTGCTTCATCTTTGGCAAAGTTCCTAAAACCCTTCTCCGCCCCCCCATCCACCCCCCATTATTGCAGGAAGGAATGCGATGTACTGTATTACTGTCGGTGTGCCTCTAAACGCTTGCTCAGGGCTTCCCAGACTGCACTGCTTGGTGCGAGACAAATTTTCAACAGTATTAAGGTCTGTAATGTGCAGGCTTACATCGCAGTGAAGGTTGGAGGACATTAAAGGTGAAGTGAGAACTGGAGTTTGGGCAGCCCTGTCTTAATCACTGCCTCTTATGCAGGATTGTGGTGAATATTTAGTTTGACGTTTTGTACAGAAATGCATAATGAATGTGTTGGTGTAATGCTTTGCTGCAATGCCTTGTATGGTACTTTATTTACCCCTAACCATGGATACGTTGATGTGCCATTGGTCACTTGGAAAACCTCTTGTCTGTAAAATTATTACTTTCAAAATATATATTCGCAATTGTAAATTGCATTCATAGCAGCCTCGTTGACAGGTGTGGTCGAAGCAGTCTACAATTCGAGATTTTTGTTAACCCACTCGTGTTCATATATCACCTCGCCATGAGAATTATGTCTGTCACAGAAACTGCTTTTGAATTTCTCTAACGCCGTGTGCCACTATGCTCAACCTAGATTGCATCACCCTTAATCCTTCACCCCCCCCGAGCTGCTAAACTCGCCACTCTCCGGCCTTGCCGCCTCACGACAACTCAGTCTTTCAAGTCTCCTCCCAATCGATTAATGTGAGCGGCATTGTCAAAACGTTTTAAAAGGAACCAGTGCCAAAGCAACAGAGGTGATGGCAACTGTTTGGGCATTGATCATCACAGCAGACTGAATTTGCATCTCTCATTCACAATGTGTGCCACGGTTTTTTTTTATTTAATTCCCCCACTTGCACCATTCGCAATCTTCGTTTGTATTTTTTATGTATCGTGATATTTAAAATCTCGACTGCCATGTATAGCGAGTTTAATAAAGATATCAAATTTTGTTTTTGCTAAAAGGAAAGCAATATGTTTTTTGGCCAAAAAGCCTCTTGAAAACTAATTTGTTTAACTGCTTTCTGTGTTTAGTTTGTCCTTCCCCTGCACCTCCGATTAGCATGGTTGGTTCCGTACGGTGCGAAAGAAGGTCAACATACATATGTAATGAGGGAGCGCCATCCGGGGGCTACCAGGGGGTAACGAGTACGGGCACGATGATGTCATCGGGGTCCAATCCGAGAGGGGGGGGATATGATTGGGGTGGTGAGGCGTTGGGAACCCTCGAGAAGGTTCCCTGAGGGGGTGTGGCCAGATGCGGGGCTTTGCTCCGCCAAGGGGGATAATGGAGAGCAGGGGAAGGTTCGGGGTCAGTGTGGAAGCCTGGGTTGCGTACGGTGGCGCTGCCTTCTCCTTGCCACGGGCCACGTGGCGGGTCTTCCCTCGGAGCTTGCCTCCGCTCCCAGCGCGCCGTCAGCCAGCGACGAGGCCGGAGAGTGGAGTGAGCCCCCCGGGAACGTGGAGAGAGAGAGGCGCCTCGTCCACGGGTTGGGAGAGTAAAACCATCGGGAGGGAAGTAAAGCTGTGTGTGGTACCGTTTTGAATAAAGAAGCATTCAACAAACTCCCGTTGTGGAAATACTTTATTACACGTACAAGAAGTTTAAAACAATCCTTCAAGTTTGGTAGAGAGGTTGGGTGGAGTCAGATTGATTTTGTGGATAGAGATTGGATATGGATTCATTGACATTGTATGTGTAATCGGTGTGAATTCATTTCTAAGTAAAATGACTAAATGTAATAATTAGGCATGGTGTATTGGGGAGAATTAAGAGCTGCTGGATGAAGTAGAAAAGATATCCCACCATTGAGGGATGATTAAAATGATGACGTCTTGTACAAAGTAGAAAAGGCAATAAAACGTCTGAAGGAAAACAAAAATCTAGGAGTGGGCGGTATAAGCGGAGAAATGATCAAGACTGGAGGGAAGTAACTTATAATGTATATCCATGAGCTATGCAAATTCCATCCTTGTGTAATGAGCGACTTCCACGCCACGTTGTGCAGAGGGTACTTTTATTTCTCACACTGGGCATAACACAGGCCAACACTATTCCTCACACCGAGTACAACACTCGATATTAACGTCTCTACTGGCGACACCACCGATCACTCGGCGTGGTCCCCTCGGCCACGCCGCTAGCTGACGACGACGGCGATGGAAACCACGCAGGAGATCTTCCACGTGGCCAGACGACGGAGAGATGTCGGCGAGCAGCGACACAGCCAGGACCCAAGACCCCACACACGAGCCCTGAGCTCTGGGTCCACTCCCTCTTATATCCCCCCAGGCGTGGCTCAGCCCCGCCTCCGGCCACGCCCTCTCGTGGAACCTTCGAGCAGGTTCTCGGAGTATCGCAGCTAATTCCACCTGTTACCTTTGCCCCAGATACACCTCCTTCCCTGATTGGTTGTTACTTCTGTGCCCGTACCCGTGAATCCCTTCCCAGGCCAGCAGGTGTCACCCTATCATTACACTTGTGACGATACCCCGATTGTAAAAAATACACAACCGTCGCATTAATGAGCCACATGGGGGAGATACGATAGTACTATTAAATCGATTAAAAGTGCATACTGAGGGTTATTTGGCAGATGAACAGAGAGAAATTTGGAAAGATAGAAACACAGTAAAGCAAATATTGATGTTAAGGCTTATAGTAGAGAAAGCAAAGAGAAATAATAGACTGATCTTCAACTGTTTCATGGATTTCCAGAAAGCATTTGGTGTTCGACTAAGCAAGCTAACGTCGGAAACATTAAGACCATAAAACACTGCAGGATATAGGTGAAATGTCAAGAGTTGACAGTAAAATTTGAACAAGAAATATGAGAATGGTTCCCAACAACAATAGATAGACAAGGAGATCCACAATCACCAAACAACTTCGTCACATGAAAAGAGTGATAGATGCCATTCAGGACAACAGCACGGCAACATCTCTGCAAGGAGAAGGAATAAGTAAGCATAGATTCGTGGACGACATAGATCTGATGGAAGAAAGCGGCGTAGTATTGCAGGAAAGTGCCCGTACACTGTCAGGAAAGGATGCAGGGCTGAAGATTAACGTGGAAAAGATTATGGTGTTCGGAAGGGAGGACATTGAAAAAGAAGTAATAATATTAGCAAGATTGTGAATGTAAAGGAAAGTCTTCTGACATGGGACGACTGCACAAAAGATGTAAGAGCGAGAATCGCAAAGGTAAAATCAGTAATGGCAGAATTCAATAACATCTGGAGAAGCAATAAAATCGGCTAAAAGATCAAACTGAACATCATAAGAACATGCGTGTTCAGTATAGCTTTATGCCTTTGAAGAATTAAAAAAGACTAACAGAGGTAAGATATTTCGATTTAAAGCTTTCGTGACTGCAGGGATTCATATTATTGGTTCTTTCGGTAAAGTCACGTCGAAGGGAAATAATAAAATAATAATGACTACCGAAAGAACCAAGAATAGGTAAGATATTGGCATCAATATTTCTACAAAATGATGCTGCATCTAAGCTGGACCCAAAGACCAATGTCTAAGTCAGAAAAAGGTTTCAAATCGAAGACATGTTGCAGGCAGTAATGAGAAGGAAACTGGAACTATTTGGACACTTAGGATGGGTAACAATAGGAAAATGTAAAGTGTGTTTGGAGAAAGGGGCCGTCCATAAATGACGTCACGCGATTTGGGACGATTTTGACCACCCCCCCTCGTCACATGGCATCACAAAAAGTCAGACCGCCCCTCAAATATGACGTCACAAAGCTCTGCCCCCCTCCCCCCAAACCATATTTCCATTTTGCAACATGCTTCAAATGGCTTTAAACTATTGTCATTGTAGTGCGTATTTAATGTGGCGCTACACTCTGATGTTGTAGGAGAAAACATTTATTAAAACGTCTATTTAATTAAGTAGAACGTGTTGTCTATATTTATTTAAAGTTGTGTATTTTAATGTGACGCCACATTTATCAACCCCCCCCCCCCCTCGTCACACATCGTCACAAATGTCTAACCCCCCCCCCACCCCCAGGTGCATAACGTCATTTATGGACGGCCCCAAATGTAAAGAGAGGAATACTTAACAGAATGGTGTGATGACGACAAGAGATTGGTACCAGAAAGATGTGCACTACTTGAGCATATTGGCACAAGACAAAATAAAAAGTTAAACCAATACCATCACTTTACCATACATAGCAGGGGTTACCAAAAAGATTTCCAAAACCTTAAAAAAAACACAAGATCCAAGTTCGTTTCAACACAGTACACAAAGTCTGTGATTTGTTCCCATCTGTAAAGGATGTGATTCCTGATATGCAATACCCTGATGTCTACAAACTGAGTTGTGGTTGTGGCAGCATTTACATTGGGGAAACGAAACGACATGTCTCGGACCGTGTTCGCAAACACAAGGCAGATCTGAAACACGGTGGGACTAATACCTCTGCCATTGCTGATAATTGTTTGAATGCAGTGGGCTCACACGAAATTTACTTTTCCAAGACGAAGGTACTTTGGAAACCCACCGGCTATTATCAGAGATTTGTTCATGAAGCCATCCAGATATTAAAACACAGACACAACTTCAACCGAGAAGATGGGTACAAATTGAGCAATCATTGGAAGGACGTTATTAACCAGGTAACGTCTTAACTGACAGTGATGTTTCCATCCTACCTGCCTATGTCAGCTGTTATTTCCGACTCTCTGTGTGTCTTTCTCTCTCTCTCTGTGCATCTCCCTCCGATCTCTACTCCAGTGACCCGGGTGCTGCCGCGGGCTCCACTTTTTGCCCCGCCTCCTCCCCCCCACCCCCCTTCTCTCTCCCCCCTACTGCCGAGGCCTATATAACCTCGTGCCACGGCAGATCTCTCAAGACAATGCATATATGATCAGTAGGCTACTTCAGCAGTTTTTTTCTTGCTGTGGTTGACCCACCTGATGACGATTGCTTGTGTTGCGATCAAAACGTCGTTATCTATTCTTTTTCTACCCACGTGACTTTACCGAAAGAACCAAAGAGGATGGCTAAATGTGCAGTGGACACCGACGGGCGATCTGCCCGTAGATCGTGATGATGTCGTATTGGGGACGCTTTTAATGCGAATTATTCTTTGAACATCAGAAGACAAGTTCTGCACGGGTGTTTCATATGCCTAATATATGACAATTGCACACTGAAGTAAGCTCATGCAATTAACCCGTATGTTTCATTGTGATTCGAAGCAGGTATGGGATGTATTCAAGTGGGTGGCTGGTTGGATGAAATCACCTTAAGTAAAAATGTAGTATCATTTAAAATATCTAGATAGAGAATTCATGTAATGTTTTAATTCATGAATCGACACCAGTCCTATTTGAGCACTGCTCTACGTGATGTGTTGAGCGGACGTCACTTTAAAGAGTGGACATGTCCACGTGGCAGCTCCCATTGACCTGCCATGGGGTAGAGCAGTGAAACGCACAGGGTTGTTAGATACGAGAGCATTCTGTAACATATGGGTTGTATTGTGATCGCAGGGGTCAGTTCAACATACTTGCTGTACTGCTAACTGGCCAACTTGTATCCCATAACGACCCCGAGTTCCGCAGATCAACGTGTTATCCGCCAGCGCACATAGCATTCGTCTCATTTAGATCAACCCATTCCGCTATAATGCAGATTACATCATATTAATGATGGTGTGTGAGCCACCAATCCTTGTCTCCATAGGTCTTGAACACGCATATATATCTACACTGTCCCACACCTGTGCGTCGTGCTTGCTCCGCTGCCCTGTGCGGAGCGGGACGACGAGGCCATCGGAGTGGCCGACGGCACACCCGCAGCGGCGGCCCCTGGGTGGCGGTGGCGGCGGCAGCGGCAGCAATGGCTGCGTGCGTCTCAGCACGGGCGTTTGTGGCGCGCTGCTCCAGCCGCGACGATCTGGCGCTGTCGGTGGCGGCAGGGTGGCCGCAGCCAGCATGGTGAGCAGCGAGCGGGAGCGCGACGGGCCTCCCCTCCCCGCTGGCGGCACTGCCGGTGGCGACAGCAGCAGCGGTGGTGTGAGGCTGCCATCGCTGGTGCCAGCAACGCTTGGAGACGAGCATCGCTCGGCTTCCTCCGAGATGTGATCCAGTCGCTGGAACTCCATCTCCTGTGCAGGAATGCTGGGGCGGACGGCAAGGGGGTTGCTGTGTGATGGCACATCTCGTCATGATGTGGTTAGGGGGGGGGTGTTGGGGGTGTTGCCCATGGGGCGTATGTATGTATGTTGAACTTCTTTCGCACCGTACGTAGCCAACCGTGCTAATTGGAAGTGCGGGAGGGAGGCTGGTGTGCAATTAGCAGCAATATTTTCTGACCATAATTTTCCAGGATTTAGTTGGGAGATGGTCATTTACAATGTGAGGAGTCAAGAAAATCCATAAGCGGCTCGTATGAAGTCAGTGTTTCTTTTCTCAAATAGACATTGAAGTGGTGCTCCTTTCCATTGACTTTCATAAGCCAATGATCGCAATTCCAAATTGCAATGTCAGAGATCACACTTGACATTACAACCACGACTAGAGGTAATGTTGATGTCGAGTAATTAACATTTTCAATCCTGCGTCTGACTCCGTGAGTAAAATAAACGCGAGCGACCGATCCACGCTTTGCAGTCGAGTTGAACTATAAACTTTGCTATTTTTTATTTTACTAGCTAAGACCCACTGAGCTATATAGGTCTTTTTCATAAGCGATCTGGCTATCACAAATTATAGCTCAACGAAGCCGCTTATGTGGAAATGTATAGCAGCCAAATACTCTAAACGCATTTTGGTTCTAAATGTGAAGGGAAAACCGGAGGACCCGAAGAAAAATCCACGTGACCAACCGGGAGAGAAAGAGATACATGCAAACTACAAATATACAGGTGTCAGGGATCGAACCCACGACTTCCTGCATACCAGGTGATGGAGATAACATCTCGCCACCATGGCGCTTTAGTTCTAGTTGCCAGTGCGAGCCCCTGGGGCACCTAATTCTAGATTTGAAGGGGCACCTGATGTCAAAGGTGGAGCCCTGGAAGGAGGCTTTGTGGTGGACCAAGCTGGCGCCGGTGTAGGGCGGGCACGGTGAGATGTCGTCCCAGTACACGTCGTGCTCCAGGGGCGGCAGGTCCCGGTACATCTCGTCCACGCCCATGAGCGAAACCTGCGGCCACCGCGTTGTGCCCGTTAGGGGAAAATGCAGCCCACAACAAACTTTCAGGCCAGCTCATGGGGAAACGTGCAACTGCGTGCACCCACATGTGCTTGCATTATTAAAACAAACTCGCTCACAGCCACCTAATAATCATGCTGGTGTGCAGCATAAGGTATTTACTTTAAATAATAAAAGATTTGATGTTTGCCAATCATGTCCAAAAAACTCAAGTGGACAGTTGTGCAGAACATTACAGGGGTCGTGGCGAGCGCTACTCCTTACCTGCAGATTCCTGTCCACGCACCAGTTGGCTTCAAAATCATCATCGTCCTCACCAAATGGGTTTATAAGCTGCTCTGCGACCTGCGGACAGAGGCCGTGATGGAGGGGAAATCATCATCACCATGAATTTCACAGCCAAGAATAAACATGAAAATAACCTTGCATAAATACATTGCAAAAACTAAAGAACTCCAACATTCCAAGCGGTTGATATGGTTGGCTGTAAAATAACTTAATCACGTCGAGGGAAGCCTCCTCAATCCCACGTTCCATGGCAGTTGAACCTTCACATCCCGTGTTCTCCCCCACTCGATACTTCTTCTTTCATATGGTTGATGTAGATGCAGAGCAACAACTACAATTTCACATTCAGGTGGTCAAACCAGACAACCACGTTAGAAGCAGCAGAGTGTATCGCTGTGATATTTCTGGATTGGGCATTGTATCGTTATATGTTGTATGCTCTGTTCTGGATGACCACAGTAGCACACTGTAGAGTTTTATCAGAAATTATTTATACACCAAGAGAGGAGCACCGCACTATTGCATTGTGGGAATATGGAATTCCCACCACTGGCTTAGTGTCATAATTGTCAAGGAGTACCGCACTATAGCTCGACTGAGCAAGGAGACACTTTGATTCTTGACTCATTGGACAAGGACAACTCGGCTGAACAACACGGCTCCTCAGCCGTGGGGTCGAGGGTTCAAATCCCGGGCAGCGTGCACCTCCCGAACCTTGAGCCAGCCGGCGTAGAAGAAGAACTGCAGGAGGGTGAAGACGGGGATGTAGAGGTCCAAGTCGTGGCCCGGGTAGCCCTGTGCTGGGTCCAGGAACTGGCGGCCGATGAGGCAGGCGAGGAAGAAGCTGTACACTGCCACCGTGACCACCTGCAGCACCACGCGCACCACACAGGCGAGTCAACTCGGCACCACACAGATGGTTCATTGTCGTGCCACCACACACATTGGCGGCACACACCGCACATGCCATGAGCACCATACAACTTCATGCACCATACTGCACAGGCAACATGCACGAGCCCACATGGTGTGGAACAGCATTGCACATGCTGAGCAAGGTATAGCATGACAGTACGACAGCACAGGGCAGCACGATCCGTCACAAGGACGATACGGGCATGCAAGTAATGATACACATTACCTAGCAGCCACCAGGGTTGGACTGGACCGCTGAGCAAATGGCACTTGCCCGTTAAGCAGGTCCTGGACTCGGGCCATGAAAGCTTTTAAACCAAATGTTAAATGCATCCACAGTCAGCTGGTGGAGATATAAGTTGGGCTGAGTGTGTGGTGGTCCCACCTCCAGGACAACTTAAACGACACATTATTGGTTGATCGATGTGAAATTGTAGTTGTTGCTCTGCATCTATATCAGCCATACGAAAAATGAAGTGCGGTGCAACCGATGTGCCGTTAACACGTCTAGGTGTGCTGCAGTATTTTCTTTTGAATTGATCGGCAGAAACACGGACAATGAAGTAAATGAATGAACAAGCACGTAAACACACAGGCATCAACAGCAAGCAATACGCACACGGTCATTGAGACGAGCACAGTAGATCAGACGCAGAGATCCAGATGGACGAACAAAGGCCAGCGTATTACTTGAGAAAGCAGCGTGCACACACACACACAATGACCATCATCGTCATCAGCCACGATCAATCTACTGATGGATGAGGGGCCCACTGTGATGTGTGTGGTTGACTTTACCGCGTGAAGATCGAGCAAGCACGAGAGGTGTGTGTGCGCTGTGGAATGTTGAACTTCTTTCGCACCGTACGCATCTAACTGTGCTAATCGTAGGTGTGGGGGGAAAGACAACAAACTAAACACAAAAAGCAGTCCTAAAGAAGTTAGTTTTAAATCTAGATTTAAAAGTGCATAGCTCCAGTGGGCTTTCTAATATGGGAAGGAAGAGCGTTCCAGACGGCCGCAGAAGCGCAATGGCTCGCCAAAAGCCGCTGCGAAAAGTTAACCTTGGCCGTTGCGAATACTACCGGTATACTGTCATGGCCACACAGGTCGAGGCAGACGGGGCAATAGCGTTTGTGAATGTGAGTGAAGCGCAAGGCACGTGGCAGCCTTTGCGTGGCGAGGAAGAGCACGGGGGGAAGGGTGCAGGTGAGAACGGTTTGCGGCAGGTGACATTACCTGCGTACAGTAGTAGGTTTTTACCCTTTTAAACTGGTACAAAACTGACACCTTTATTCAAGGAATCATGTTTGCAATAACCACAACACAAGTAGTCAAAAAAGCAACTCTGATAATGATAATAATATGCACTGTCAGAGTTGCTTCTTTTTGTTTGCTTTTTTGACTACTTGTGTTGTGGTTATTGCAAACATGATTCCTTGAATAAAGGTGTCAGTTTTGTACCAGTTTAAAAGGGTAAAAACCTACTACTATATTTTGCCACTGGTAAAAGAGATCTCATAGTGTACCTGCGTGTACACCAGGGGAATGCTGACCCAGTCGTAGCTGTACAGCATGCTGCAGCAACTCCTGAAGTTGTTCAGGTCCTGGAAATCGGCAAATAGCCTATGTTTAGGCTATTTTGTTCACTTTTATTGCAATCTTCAACTTGTTCGAACTGTTTTTTTGGGATTATCTTGCACGGTAATGTTTTTCAGATGCAAATAAAATCGTGGCCAATGCCTATTTGCCACCACGACGCCCACACACTGATACCACAACAATCCCCCGTCACCGTTTCTTCCTTCTGCCGTATCCTGCCATATCCTGCTATTGTTGCAGAGTTTACAGAGTCGACACCCAATCTCCTGGGTACGCTCTAACAGCCGCCCCCTTGGTTACTGACCTCTGGGTGACATTCCAACGCCAGTCTCAACGACCTGTCATCCTAAAACAAAGATCCCCCGTGTAGCCTTGAGCACACTTTTGGGGCGAGTGCCTTTAGCGGGACAGTGTCGATGAAGGCCGGAACGGCACGCCAGAGGATGGGTGGCCAGCACCACGTCTGGCCGCCTTTGTCTCCCTCCCTAGTGGCGATGTTTACACACCACACTTAGTACTCATTTGAGGCTGAGTCGACCAAGGGTTCAGAAAATCGTCACTGGTATTGGCCGTCAGCGTGAATCGAACTCGGGTCGCTGGGTTCGTAGTGTAGCGTGCTAACCGCTACACCACCGCTCCCCTGCACCCTCCCTCCACACGCACATCGTTCATCACAACCTCCTCCACATTCTCTTCCTGATTACATTTACAGTATAAACACATTCCAGCCATGTTCTACTCTGAGCCTCCAGTTGTTTACCCTATCTTTCCATTGCTTTCCGTGTTTTAACCGTACGTAACTTATCATAAATAGCCAATAGTTCATTATCTTATTGCTTTGTTATCGTCCAGAATAGTAACATAGATATTGGTCCTGCCTCATTCATCCATCTCTTAACACAAAAGTTGACCTCTCTGCTTTTCCAAAGTGGTTAACGTCGACCATTAGAGGTGATCTTTATCAGAGGCTACATTCTTTTCCGAATGAGCGACCCAGAAAATATTCCCACACCCGGCCACCACATCCAGTATACCATTCGGTATGGACATTGCTGCAGGACACGTGCCTACTGCAGTCTTACCAGCGACCCAGAAACTATTGGTGAAAAAATTAAGACCCTGGTAGCAGCGGTTTTCATTCACTGTTTGGGGTGCCGTGGTGGCGAGATGATAGCTCCCTTGCCTGATATGCAAGAGGTCATGGATTCAATCCCGACCTGACGCCTGTCTCTCTACCCTTGGCCGCGTGGATTTTTATCTGGGTCCCCGGGTTTTCACCTCCACATTTAGAATCAATACACGTTTAGCTTCATTGGCTGCTATAAATGTCCACCGCTAGTGTGACCCCAAGTAAGGCCCACTGAGCTACGTAGCTATTTTTCAGAAGCCGATGTGGCCACACATTTGTGATAGCAAGGTCACTTCTGAAAAAGAGCGAATAACTCAGTGGGATTTACCTGGTGAAATAAAATAGTTTAGTTTAACACGGAGGCTTTCACGACCAATATCCAAATGGGTTAGACTACGTATATATAAATGTGTCGTTAAACCTGCCACCACCCGACACAGCCAATTAGTTAGGTTTTTAACGTAAATAAAACATTCAATTCTTTACTAGTTTAGCGCACTGGTGTGTTGGGCAGTAACCCCACTCGAATGTACTCGAATGGTAAATGTTGTGGGTTTACTCTCCAACACATCGGGTGTGTGCCGAACTAGTAACGAATTGGCACGTTTTATTTACATGACAAACCTTGCTAATTGGCTGTGTCGGGTGGTGGCGGGTTTAATGGCACATTCGTATCTAACCCCAAAAACCCCTATTGTGGATCAAATCGTTTTTTTTCAGTTTTTCTTAGTTTGTTGTCCCCGTCACTCACGTTGAGGATGAGCTGCAGCGACACGTTGTCGAGAATGCGTCCCTCGGCCTTGGCCTGCGCCGCCAGGTTCGCGAACCACACGCACGGCACCCAGAACTTGTTGTGCGGAGAGCGGAGGCCGTCGAACTTGCGGCGCTCCGCGGGCGTCATGAAGCCTGCGGGTGGTGGCACCTCGCGCGCCTAAAGTCCGCGTCTCTCGCCCTCTTCACTCAGTTAGTTGGTCATTGCGGATGCTTTGGCAGTGCTGCCTTATAAAGGTATGGGCATTGCTGCCTTATAAAGGCAACACTGCCAACGCAACAAAAAATACTGTGTGTGTGTATATATAATAATAAGATGAAGGGCCATTGCCTGAAACGTCAAATGTTATATATTTTCCCATCGAAGGCCACCGTGAGATTGACGAGTGTGTCGAGTTTTTCGTGTCTTTAACTGGGATCTGTGGACTCCGCCCGCGCCAGCAGCTGCAGACTCAGCCCCCATTCTTAATTAATATTGCCAATTAGGCGATGAGAGGTCACATGGCCTTTCCTGGGAGTGAGAGCAGTGCAGGATGCACTGGGAGACAAATGTAGATGGTTATCGGCACTCATTTGTTTGGCGTTTAACAATTGTTTAGAGTTTATCTGGGAGAGTGAGAGCTAAAGGCCGATGGTATGATGGAGAGAGAGGTAATCAAAGGCTTGTCTTGCAAAGTGCCTCACGGCACTTGACAACACAGTCCCATATTCTTGGTTATTTCGGTAAAGTCACGTATTTTTCCTTCTACGTGACTTTACCGAAAGAACCAAGAATATGAATCCCTGCAGTCACGAAAGCTTTAAATAAAAAAACACAGTCCCAGTAAAAAATAAACCCTTAACATTAAAACTATGAGGGGAAAACAATAAACCCTTAACATTAAAACGATGAGGGAAAAACAACCCTATACAGACGGATATACGCAAGAATGTATTTTAAGACGAGCCCTTAAAAGGTGGATTGACAGAGCGACCCTGACGGACTAAGAGGTAAGACGTTCCACAAACGAGGTGCCCGACTACTGGAAGCTCTGTCACACAGATTTCTCCTCGGTACGCTCAGGTGCAGAGGAGTATAAGCCGTGTACATTTGCAAGCTTCAACTTTATTTTGTTTTACCAGATGAAAGCTCAAAAGACCAGGATGTTCCTCATTTGCAAGAGTAAGCTGGGTCATCACGATGACAACTAAAGTGCAGGAATCAACTAAATATAAATCATAACAAACACAAAACACTATCCCATGAGGAATCAACATGATTTCAAACTTAAATAAATTAAAAAATATGTATTTCCCTCCAGCACATGTCGGCTAAGGTACATTACCTCCAGACTGATCACATCACAATTTACAAAAATAAGCTATAACAACATTTAACATTAAACAAATATATGATGATGATTATATACTGTCATACGGATGTGTAAACAGATGACGATATTTGCCGAAATTCAGACAACTAAATGAGTTTCAGACAGAGGAACAGCAGAAGAGAAGAAGCAACCGCCCAAGGGAAGAAAGCAGACGACCACCCTTTCGAGCAGAGGTGGACGTGTGGGTGTCCACTCAATGTGGGCAAGCAGAGGAGATGAAGCGGTCACCCACCGAGAGAGAAAGTCTCGTGATAGTACGATGGAGAGACGAGTGTAAGCTCTCGTTCAAGGACTTGACTAAAGCCAGAAATGCAGACAACCACATGAGTTCTAGACCCGGGACCTGCAGAAGACGAGAAGCAACCGCCCGAGGGCAGAGAGCGGACGACCAGCCTCTCGAGCAGAGGTGGACGCGAGGGAGTCCACCCACCGGCTTCAACGACGTGGTCCATGGTGGGGAACCGCTTGTAGACGGCCGTGCTGACGGAGCGCAGGATGAGCAGCGCCGATTGGTTGGCGTAGCGCATGAGCGTGCGGCGCAGCAGGCGGCCGCGTTCGTCCGCGCCGTGCACGTTGCACGCGACCAGGTGCATGAGACGGTCGGGCCACGGCAGGCTCTCGTACTGGCTCCACCAGCGCGACACCACCAGCGTCACGTAGAAGCCTGCACCGACAGCGAGACGCACGGGGGGACCCGCGTGTGGGCAGTGAGCGGGCCACCAATCTGTTGAAACGATTCAACTGTCTTCTTGGTTCTTTCGGTAAAGTCACGTAGAAGGGAAATAATAAAATAATAAAATAATAAAACGAAATCAAATATTTTTTCACGACGTTTCGGCCACAACGCAAGCAGCCGTCCGTTGTGGCCGAAACTTCGTGAGAATTATTTTATTATGTTTCATTTTTATTTATTTTTTCCCTTCTACGTGACTTTACCAAAAGAGTGATTTAATTGAGTTATTTTCATTTATTATTATTTTTTATTATTATTTTACCTACGTGACTTTACCGAAAAAAAACCTAAGATTATGAATCCTTGCAGTCACGAAAGCTTCAAAATCTAGAATTTACCGACAGATCCAAAGAATATGAATTCCTGCAGTCACATCAAGATTTATCTCTCGAGCTCCTGAACACGAGCCAATCGCATCGCTCCACATGCACGGTGGACATCCTCACTGGCACGTGTCCCTCCTGTGGCTGCCTCAACGTCGCTCGCCTCGACGACCAGCCATCAGCAGCCCTTCTTGCGACGTGATCTATCCAATCCCACTTACTCTTCCTAACAGTCATTCCTCTTTCTCTCAGTGCAGTAGCATAACTATCGTGGGGGCAGGGGTGCCTTGCTCCCATCCTGGTGGCTAAAGCTATTTGGAGCCGCCTTGACAACCACCATGAGATGTGTTTTCAGCGACAGTGTAAAAGAACAAAAACTTACGTCATAATGTTATTAGACAAGAGGAGTCGTGATATGCAGCCTGGCTGCGAACGTGTGAGACAAATACAAATTTGAGGCCCCACTTGACCGATTTCCACACCCCCTGAGTTGATAACGTAGTTACTACGCCACTGTCTCAGTGTAATTCCAAGTGTGCATCCATCTCTCAGACACGTATTTGCACTCTCAACTTTGATAACAGACTCTGCACTGACAGCCGTGGTCACTGAGACACCTACCCAACACGAATGAGACAGGAATGAGCTCCGCGTATTTGTTGCAGTACATCGCGAGCTTCTCGAAATATCTTTTCTGATTTTCCGGAAGCATGTACCTAAAAAATATGAAACCAAATGTCAGCATTATCATTATCATCAAAACAGACATCATTCCTGGTCTTATGCTGCTCTCCCTCCCCAGTTAAATCGGCAGGGAAGTCTCTGGATTATCTATTGCGCAGGGCTGATATTGGTACCTACATCTAATGGAATTAAATCAGTTTTATAGCCACAAGTCACTGGCCTTTAATCAAGTGATAGCTAAATAATACGATGTAGTGACCAGCTGGAATTGACTTGAATTTGATTTTTGTTTTTGCTCTCAGGACAATACTGTATTTCTAACAGGCTTCAGACAAAATACTGATCTCTGATGAGGTCTTCACGCCGTCGACCAGAAGATTAACATTAAGTACTCGAATGAAGTCTTAACACCAGTCTTTAATGGGGTGTCTATACAATACACAGACTTATCTCTGATGAGGTATTCAGACAACAGACTGATAAACCAGTTTCTAATTGTGTCTCTAAAGCATACAATTTGATAGACCAGTCTCTGATGAGGTCTACTGGATAACAATATACTGACAAATCTATGTTTGGTGAGATCGTCAGACTATTATACACACACAGCCGCCAATGGTATCTAAACCCAATACTATACTGACAGGCTAACCCGCAAAACTATCATGCTGCCCAGACTTTGAATGATTTCTAGACAATAAAAAGTCAAACCAGTGGCTGATAGGGCCGTTTTTTCAATACATAGATTGGTCTCTGTTGGAGTCTTTACACAGACTGACAAACCAGTATGTGATGTTCCGCAGTGAATACACCAACACCGCATTCTCCGAACGATTCACAGCATCTATCCCCCATCTTCGGACCGCATCACCCGAGCACCTGTAGATGCTGCTGAGCGTGAAGAACAAGGCGAGGAAGATGCAGAACTCCTTGTAGAGAAGCTTGTAGATGGACCCCTTCCATCTCAGGAGCAGCTGTGAGAAGCCCCCGAGTCTTGCATTGGCCACCTTGTTGGAGTAGGTAACCGTCATGCCGTGATCTTACCTAACCCTCACCTGACTCCGACGTGGCCTTTGCTTAACCCGACACCTGGCTCAACATGGTCCAAGTCTGACCTGACCTTGATCTGGAACAAAAATATGACCTGACCCTGACCCAGATGAGCTTGATTGGACACAATGTGATTTGGCCCGGACCTCACCCTCACCTGACCCGCTTACACCTGACAACACTTGACCTTCATGTCGAAATGGAATTGCAAAATAAATCGGACAATTTATATTTGGATTCCTTTTTTAAAGCTTGTGGAATAATTTGCACATGATCCCAAGCTTTATCAACAAATATACTCACCTTTGGATTGTTTTATTGTATGTTTTTACACTTGACTACCTCAGGAAAATGTAGTTAACTTCCTTTAAAACGTATAAGATACAAAAAAGCAATTGTCTGTAGAAAGAAATATCCTACAATGATACAAAAAAGGCTGGCTTTTCGTACAATGTCAGTCAAACAAAAATAATAACACGAGCTATGTTCAAATGGCTTACGCACAAAAAAATCCACCACTTTTTCACGCACAATTCACTCCCCTTTACTAAGCGGAGACGACAAATAAAAAGCAATTGCGAATTGTGTTCATTAGAAATACGCTGATGGCAGCCCTGACTGCCGCCAGTAAAACGATTCGCCTCGACTGCCTGTGGTCAGTTTTGTCGTTTCTTCTACTTGCGAATGTTTGGGTGGTGGGATCAGGCCACGAGGGCACAATGGGTGGCATTGTGCCGTCCACACAACGGGCACGTGGCGTGAATTTTTGGAGTGTAAATCCGGAATTATGTTGAGCGCAAGAGCTTCGCGCAATTGTGAAGGTGGTGGCGATGACGACTTGAGGTTTGGTGATGTTGGGAAAATGGCACGATTGAAAAGTACATCTTAATTGCAATGTTACATTGAACTACGGTTCAAAAAGTGCTTAGTGCTGCTGTGCATAATTGCTCTTACAAAAGCCGAGTTTTTAAAAATAAAATATAAAAAAACAAATAACTCTTTATGTATTAAAAAGCTTAATTTTATTACAAAAGCAACACATTGTTGCGGTTTAGCGTTCGCTTGCTATATAACGCCCAAAAGATCACGTGACCACTCCTTCAGCAGTTTTTTTTCCGGTATGCAAAGTCTACCTGCGTATAATTTTGCAATAACGTGTAAATATAACGTACGGTAATCGATATACAGTAATGTATTATTAATACGTAGTATTCTGAATAGGCATCTTATTTGGAGAGCAAGCTAGACCCGACATTTACAGAAGTTTAATGTGAGTTATGAATTAACATTACAAATCGCGTTGCCCAAAATATAAATTGAAGGCGGTGTATCTGCAATCCACCAACTCCCAAACCAAAAGCAATGTAATCGCTATATGACTGAGAATAATAGTTGCGAGTATTGGTTGCCATTATTGGCCATGCATAATCACCGTCAATGTCGTGAACATTGTAGATTGTAGTGAACAATGTATAATATGCCCATCTAGCCCTTTTGTAATTCCAATGATGGATGAGGGCCTCCCTACGCCGTGTGAGTCTCAGTGGTCCTTTGACCATACTTTACCACAATGGCTAAGTGAACTCGTAAACTATAGCATCGTAAAAGATTAACTATTATGGGATAATTTTTTTACACAATTTCTGGGTACGGGCCCGTGAATTGAGCAAGTTTATGAGAGCTTGTGGAAAAACAGACGAGGGGAGGGAATTACAAAGTGGAATCAAAGCAGAAAAACACGTTGTAATCTGCGGTGTTTGTGGGGTAACACAGCAAGGATGGCACACACGTCTGGTAGACCGAGCCCTCGACATGGTGGACGAATCGATGAGTGAAGTTGACAGGAACAGTAACCGCGATTGTAGCGATGGAATAGTGATAAGAAGGCGACTGACTGCCGGTGAACGAGTGAGTGCAGCGAATCAGTGAGTGCTGGATCTTCCATGAACCTGATTCACGTAGACTTATAATAAGTGTCGTGAGGAATAAACTAGACAAAGTGGAGGTGCTCCACTTTGTCGAGTTTGTGCTTCGTGTACAGAAAAAAAGACAAGCTTCCTTCCAGTACTGGCTGGCAATCGCAACCAGGCATAAGCAGGGTGGTGGAGCCCGTTCATAATACCTACAGTATGATCTGGTGGTACAGCACTTCCCCGGTGATGTATAAACACACCGATGTTTCAAGACACCTACCACTTAATCTGAAGAAAACGTGTCGAGTGACTGACTGTCTGTGGAGTGATTCTGTGTGGAGTGAATCTGTAGTGACCGTGATGACCGACTGCTGAGTACATCTGTGCGCAGTGATCTCGGAGCTGTGCCTCTGCGTCGTTAACCGAGTGAATATTACGAGAAGAAGAAACTGAAGTGAATGTTCCGAGTGAATCTCCGCAGATTGCATTCGTACGGCGCATGTGGCGAGTGAACGTGTCTCGGAATGAGTGTGACGAGTGATTCCGAACACAGCCGATCCCGTAAATCTGCCCAGAACAAATATTCGTAGGTTACGAGCAGGAACGGATTAAGGCACCACGGGGGCTTTAGGGGCTGCAGCCCAGGGGCCTCCACCAGCTGGAGGGGCCTCCAGAAATTGAAGCGAAAAGTGATTTCGTTTGTGAATGCTGAATTTTATTTGTTGTTAGCCTTGTAAACAAATTAAAATGTAATTTTTCTTTACTGGGGGCCTCACAGAACCTGTAGCCCATGGGACCTACATAATCTTAATCCGGCCCTGGGTGCGAGATGCTGCGGGGACCGATCGGGGGTGGCCGCAGGGGGAAGAGGGAGGACGAGGTGGGGCTTCACAGGTGGAGGAGGACGGCGACGGCGGTGGTCACGATGATTTCCCACCCGCACCACAGCCACGGGTCCAGGCGGCCAACGCGACCCACGCTGCCCGTTGCCGGCAGCCGTGCGGTCTCATACAGCCACGTGTCGGTGGTCAGCAGGTATTGTCTCACGTCGTAGTCTGCGCTCCGCAGGAGCCGCGAGTACTCCTTGACGCGCTCCTCGCTCCACTCGTACTCGGCCATCACCGACTCCAGGGGCCTCCCCTCGTACTTCTTCGGCGCCGAGACCACGTATCTGTACTTGTCGCTCGCCGTCACCTCGCAGCCGAGCAGGTCGCGAGCGAGCGTCGGCACGTGGACGGTGCTGCGGCAGCGCGCGAGGCCGACGCGCGGGTAGTGGTGCAGGTACGCCAGGCACATCTCCTGCCGCATCTCGAAGCCTCCCGTGGTGATATCACTCCTCCCCTCCGTCGCGTAGGTGCACTCCACCACCAGCATGTCACCCGCCATCACCTCTACGCTCCGCGGGAAGTGTTTGTATTTGTGAGAGTTGACGTCGTAGACGTCGTCTTGACCGAGATGTCCGATTTCCTTGCCATCTCGGAATTGGCGCACGTGGATCTGTCGCCCGGCCACGTGCGCGTGCAGCAGCGCGTCGAACACCCGAACACTCGACACGGGGCCCTTCCGCAGCACCTCCGTGCTGCACAGGCCGTAGGTGACGAAGCCGGACACGTTCGGAGGGATCATGTGGTAGGGGCTCGGGTCCGTTCCCACTTCCAAGATACCCGCGTCGTACCTCCGGAGCTTATTGGTGCAGAAGAGCCGGAAGCCAGAGTTATCCACGACGCCCTTATCCAATTTAGGGTTGTTGTAATGGATCTGCAGCAGGACATACTTGGGGTCGTCCTTCATCCCCAGCGAGTAGCCGACGTCCTCGGGGTACTCGAACGGCTCGCCACCGATGGCCCAAGCCGCCACGATGCCCTGACAGTGCCCGAACGCCAGCGGCGCGTTGGCTTGGTAGCACTGGCTCTGCTGATTGTGCGCCCCCTCGATGTCACCCGTGCAGCTGTAGAGCATCATGTGCTGCACGTACGACTTGCTGACATCCGCCAGCACTGCCTCCACCTTGATGAGATGATGCTTCTCCGGCAGCTCGGGCAACTTGAACATCGTGCACGAGTAAAAGGTGTCTCGATCGGATGGGATTGTGAAGTTGCTGGTGAGAAGCTCGACGGTCTCAAGAGAGTCGGGTGGTGGCGGCGGCGGCAGCAGTAGCACAATCGCACTCGTGCCGCGTTTATCTCCGTGGTACGAGATCACCTCGTCAATCCCGAACGCAAACGTCAAGTTCACCGTGCCGCGCGTGATGTCCACGTCGCGTGCGTCTCCGGTGCTGAGCTGCCGTCCAAACCTGACGACGCGGGTGTCGTCGACGACGTCGACAGCGAAGAGGTGGATGTCCTGAGAGTCGTCCTTCACGGGGGTCGTGTCGTTCACCGAGTAGCGGTCCGTGCACAAGTAAGGGTCACCGGCACGGTCGGCCCCGCACACCAGCATGTCCGTGTCCTGCATGCCGCCGTGCCTCGACACGCCGAACCCCACGTAGCCGCGGGTCTGCACTTCCAGCTTGAACACGATGTAGGAGCTGTTCCAGTTCCACGACACCACAAACATATCGTGCAGCTTGGCCCGATGCTGGAATTCCTCCAAAGACAGGTCCGTAGCCCCGCTGGGGTCCGTCAGGGCCACCACGACCACCGCCGCTATTTGGACCACGAGGCACAGCCGAGCAGGAGAGGTCATCATGATGCACCTTCACTCCGACCGGTCCACGGGGAACTGGATACCTCTGGCTCCGGAGAATGGTCAGTAGTTTAATTTGACTGAACGATTGCGACTATGGTTGCGCGAAAAATCACCTATGGTTAACCACCAAATACCAAAAACCTGACGATGATGAGACCTATTTAACGAGCCTGAATGAATACGCAGCCTAAGATAAGCGAGTAACGTGCACTGCGAAATGCAATGTTAAGTCACGTGTATTTTCTATTTACTGAGTGCAGTGATTAGCTGACCTCAAATTTGTCGAGTAACAAATCGCGCTTCCTCTCACTCCAACTTGCGTTCACTCCGAGGGTATTTGGCTCAACTTGTGACGGCTTTAGTCGGCTAGACTAAGCGAATGACCACGCGAAATCCACAGACCGAGACTCGCCTCACAAGCCACAGGTTTTCGCCCACCCCACTAAGACTGTATGTAGCTGGAGACAATTAATGGTGCCTGAGCTGACGGAACAAGCCCGGCTCCTCGTCCGCTAAACCCCGGGCGCACAGAGCACAGAGCGGGGCTGGCGCTATTAAAAACAGCGTTCCCGACAAAGTGAAACGGGGGCCCGGTCAAGTTATCAAAAAAAGAGGGCTTGGTCCAATTACCAAGGGAGCCTCCAGATAAGAGTCAGGCAGCGGCGTGCGAGCGGTGCACGCACAACTGGGGTGCAGCGGAGGGGCGGGCTGCTGGCAGTCACTCAAGGGAGCGGTGGCGCAGTGGTTAGCACGCTGTGTTACGAGACCCGGAGATTCTCGCTCACGGCCAACATCAGTGACGAATATCCGAACCGGTCCTGGGCCTCCGGAGCAATGTGTAAAACATCGTCACGGGGGAGATAAAGGCGGCCGGGCATAAAGTTGGCCACCCACCCCCTCGTGTGCTGTTCCGGCCTTCATAGGTCCTCCTCGCTAACAGCACTTGCCCCAACAGTCTGTGAAGGCTATATGGGGGTTTCGATTTAAAGCATTCGTGACTGCAGTGATTCATCTTCTTGGTTCTTTCGGTAAAGTCACGTAGAAGGGAAGTAATAAAATAATAACAAGTAAACCCGTAAAAACAAAGTTTTTCACTATAAATCCTTTATATGCGTGGCGGCTAGAGTCTTCTCGTCCTCTGGCTTGAGATGGCTGCCACCTATGGGTCAGATGATTGTCTGCCAGTATTAAATAATTGCTAATGAAATATTTAATTTGTTTTCCCTAAACAGTGTAAAATTTTGGAAAAAAAATTTCACGAAAATTAATTGTCACACACAACGAGTCTGTGTGGAAAATGTCAGTTCGATTGGATCACGGGAAGTGGGTTAAAAAACGAGCGAAAGATTTGCACGGTCCTAAGCAAGCAAGTGAACTTAATATAAAGGATTTAAAAATATATTCGCCTGTGGAGGACGCGGGGATCGATCCCGCGACATTTGGCATGGGAAGCGAGGGTGCTACCAACTGCGCTACTCCGCCAGGGCCTGTGGAGGGGTTACGCTATGGGCTCCTACACTGTGACGTTCAGCCAAAGCCATGAATGAGTTGTATTTGAATAAATGTAAAATATTTTTTTTTGCCTAAAAAGTGTAAAATTTTTGAAACATTTTTTCACGAACATTAATTGTCTCGCACAACGAGTCTGTGTGGAAAATGTCAGCTCGATTGGATCACGGGAAGTGGGTTAAAAAAGGACCGAAAGATTTGCACGGTCGTAAGCAAGCAAGCACGCAAGCACGCAAGCAAGCGAACTTAATATAAAGGATTTAAAAATAAAACATAATAAAATAATTCTCACGACGTTTCGGCCACAACGCAAGCAGCCGTCCTCAGGTGAAAACCAGGTCTGTCGAGGCGACAGCGTCTGAATGAAACAGCACCATGCTTGGAGCATATATTTAAGCTGCGTTGGAAGGGGGGGGGAAGGGCGCCTTGACAAAATAATTTGCATATCAAGAGGAATTTAGCATATTTATGGGAAATGCAGGTTTGTGATTAGTACTACTTATGCCCGTGCATTATGCAGGATTAGCAGCATCAAAGGGAGGGGATATGGGAAATGCAGGTATGTGATTAGTACTACTTATGCCTGTGCATTATGCAGGATTAGCAGCATCAAAGGGAGGGGATAGGGGTAGCATTAATAAAGGGAAGGAGTGTTAATAGTATGTAGCTGCAGTAACTAAAACAACCACGTAAACAACTAAAGTATAAACTACATAGTATCATCAGTATACTAAATATACTCTACAATAAGCTGAGTTACTAACAGTAAGTAATACATTACAATTCTACGTCGTAAAAAATATAATATGCTTCCATCTAAACTTTATTCTGTTACATCACACGAGTCTACACCGTACTACTACCTCAGCCGTGGCAGATCACTGTTATAATTCAGTGGGCTCACTCAACATCCTGGCACCAGACAAACTCCACTCTACATCCTGGCACCAGAAAAACTCCACTCTACATCCTGGAACCAGACAAACTCCACTCTACATCCTGGCACCAGACAAACTCCACTCTACATCCTGGCACCAGACAAACTCCACTCTACATCCTGGCACCAGACAAACTCCACTCTACATCCTGGCACCAGACAAACTCCACTCTACATCCTGGCACCAGACAAACTCCACTCTACATCCTGGCACCAGACAAACTCCACTCAACATCCTGGTACCAGACAAACTCCACTCTACATCCTGGCACCAGACAAACTCCACTTTACATCCTGGCACCAGACAAACTCCACTTTACATCCTGGCACCAGACAAACTCCACTCAATATCCTGGCACCAGACAAACTCCACTCTACATCCTGGCAGAAGACAAACCCCACTCTACATCCTGGCACCAGACAAACTCCACTCTACATCCTGGCACCAGACAAATTCCACTCTACATCCTGGCACCAGACAAACTCCACTCTACATCCTGGCACCAGACAAACTCCACTCTACATCCTGGCACCAGACAAACTCCACTCTACATCCTGGCACCAGACAAACTCCGCTCTACATCCTGGCACCAGACAAACTCCACTCTACATCCTGGAACCAGACAAACTCCACTCTACATCCTGGCACCAGACAAACTCCACTCTACATCCTGGCACCAGACAAACTCCACTCTAAATCCTGGCACCAGACAAACTCCACTCTACATCCTGGCACCAGACAAACTCCACTCTACATCCTGGCACCAGACAAACTCCACTCAACATCCTGGTACCAGACAAACTCCACTAAACATCCTGGTACCAGACAAACTCCACTAAACATCCTGGTACCAGACAAACTCCACTCTACATCCTGGCACCAGACAAACTCCACTTTACATCCTGGCACCAGACAAACTCCACTTTACATCTTGGCACCAGACAAACTCCACTCTACATACTGGCACCAGACAAACTCCACTCTACATCCTGGCACCAGACAAACTCCACTCAATATCCTGGCACCAGACAAACTCCACTCTACATCCTGGCAGAAGACAAACCCCACTCTACATCCTGGCACCAGACAAACTCCACTCTACATCCTGGCACCAGACAAATTCCACTCTACATCCTGGCACCAGACAAACTCCACTCTACATCCTGGCACCAGACAAACTCCACTCTATATCCTGGCACCAGACAAACTCCACTCTACATCCTGGCACCAGACAAAGTGGGCTCACATGATTTTGACTTCTCCAAGACAGACGTTCTCTGCAAGCCATCTGGCTACCATGAGAGATTCGTTCATGAGGCGATCCACATATACAAACACAGAGACAATTTCAACCGAGAAGATGGATTCTGTCTTAGCAATCATTGGACGGACGTAATAAACCATTTCGGATCTTAAATGATTGTGTTCACGTTTACAGTGACTTTCAGACCGCGTTCTACTCACTGGCATTGCATTCTCCGCAGGGAATGGATTCTTTGCTCCGCTGCAAGTTTCTTTACCTCTACTCTCCCATTGACATATTTCGTTGCTTCCTCTTAGTATCTTTCACACGACGGTCAATGGTACAGTGTATAATGACAAATAGTATAAAATGTATATGCTTAATACAATGTACAAAGTAATATATAGTATCGTAATTGCATGGTGAATATACATCAGTGTGATATATATTAGGGTGGGTAGAATAATACATATTACAATGTATAGCAATACAGTATGTAATTAAATGTTGGGTTTGTCTATGGCAGTATATAGTACGGTGTGATGTAAGAGAATAAAGTTTAAATGGAAGCATATTATATTTTTACGACGTAGAATTGTAATGTATTACTTACTGTTAGTAACTCAGCTTATTGTAGAGTATATTTAGTATACTGATGATACTATGTAGTTTATACTTTAGTTGTTTACGTGGTGGTTTTAGTTACTGCAGCTACATACTATTAACACTCCTTCCCTTTATTAATGCTACCCCTATCCCCTCCCTTTGATGCTGCTAATCCTGCATAATTCACGGGCCTAAGTAGCACTAATCACATACCTGCATTTCCCATATCCCCTCCCTTTGATGCTGCTAATCCTGCATAATGCACGGGCATAAGTAGTACTAATCACATACCTGCATTTCTCATAAATATGCTAAATTCTTCTTGATATGTAAATTATTTTGTCAAGGCGCCCTTTCCCCCCCTTCCAACCCAGCTTAAATATATGCTCCAAGCATGGTGCTGTTTCATTTAGACGCTGTCGCCTCGACAGACCTGGTTTTCACCTGAGGACGGCTGCTTGCGTTGTGGCCGAAACGTCGTGACAATTATTTTATTATGTTTTATTTTTATTATTTTATTACTTCCCTTCTACGTGACTTTACCGAAAGAACCAAGAAGATATATGGGGGTTCTTTGTTATTTGCTCAAACACGGGGGTGGCATTGTGACGCAGGGTGACGGATCTGACCGTTTGCAATGCGTCGTTCTGGGTAAAGGCCAAGAGATCTCAGCCTTGATCACGCATTCACACGGAACAAAGCGACACGCTGTGGGTTTGCAATACTTTTGAGCGTTTGGCTCCGCTTGAATTTCCTGCAAAAAAACGAGTTCATCGCATAATGCGATGACATCACGCATAATGCGTTCACTCCGCCGCATAATGACATCACGTCACGCATAATGAGGTGACCCCAAGCGGAACGCGATGACGTAATGCACAATTAGATGACGCCACCCATAACACGAAGACCGGTCATGCTAAGGCAAACGTCATGTCACGCGTAACATGACGTTCGACGGGGTAGTGACGTCAGTTGACGCCCGGAAGAACGGATGCAAATTTACGCGGTGACATCACGCAGCAGCCAAAAAAAAAGGGGGAGGGGGGCACGTCACCTTTTTGCGCAATGACGTCAAGTGACCGTAATGACGTCAGCAAGGGCAGTGACGTCAAGACGTCGGCAAAGGCGGCTGATGCCGCTCGTTGGGAATGAGCGGCTGGCTTCGTTGAACAGCGCGGGATTAATCACCCCCGGTGAGACGCGTCACTCGCACCTTCAGAGCTGCTCTGCTTTAAAATGTCGCAAGCGCGGACGGGAATAAGCCCCTGTGCCAATTAACATACATTTAAAAATAAAATTTTAGACCGACCCGTCGAGGCCTAGTCGCCCAACCGGGTGAGGTGCGCCCTTCCCGGTGAAAAAACTATCCGAGCAGTGGTCGGGGCGTAAGGACCCCGAACTCCCGTCGCTCGGGTTCAGAATCAGAATATTTATCCTGGAGAATTCCGACGAGCTACGTTTTCACAGACGTCCAGGGTTAAACACCGGGCTCTGCTTTGAGTGTCGCTTGTTGTTGCGGTCTTTTTTTCCCCTAAGCGACAGACGCCTCGGCGGCTTGGTCATTGACGGTCCAGTATAGGTCTCAGGCGAGAGTGAATGAACGTAAGGCTACCCCAACAGTTGTCAATGATGTGTCGGTGTGGTTGACGTGAAGGAAGGGTGCCGGTTGTACGGGGAGCAGGGGAGGGTTATGTTAAGTTCGCGTCGGATGGTTACATTTCTGTGAGTGATAATTTATCGTTGGTGTACGCGTGAGTTGTTTGGTGAGCTTGTGTGATGTGGGACGGTTGATGGGCCTCTGCCATGAGCTGGGGTTGCTGGTGTGCTTGTCATGACTCATGAGTAGCAGCGGTTGTTGGTGTGCCTTTGAGATGGTTAAGGATTTCTTCATCATCATTGTCAGATGTTGAATTGCGGTTGAGAGACTGGTTCACGCCACATAAATGAGGACATTCCATTTGTGGTTGAGTCAACAGTCGCCACTTATTTAGGTGTGTACGGGATCTTTTTTTTTTATAAATAAGTGGAATTTCCACAAAATCCAATTCATAACTGCATTGAAGATAGAAACTGCCCAATGAAAGGTATTGACACGCCTTGAATTGTACATTAATGTTATTTAGAGTTGGCAGAGTGGCATTATATGTGCCTCTATATAGCATATGCATTTGTGGGGTTGTGAGTGTTTTTTTACTGTGCATGAATGTTTTTTACTGGGTAGGGTTCGGTATACAGTATATGAATAATAGTTGCTTCGGGGCACTTTATAATTCTATTTTAGTGCACGTTACTGCGTATACTTGTGCATTGTCTGTTAATGTGCTGATGTATGGTTTTATGCTTTTTTTACTGTGCAAGAGTGTGGTGGCAAGTATGTGTTACTCAATAAATAGCTGATGCTGTACCTAAGAGCATGTGGTCCTGTGAATGTGTGACTGGCTTTTAAACGCTTGTATATGAATATAAGCTGCAGTGTTGAGAATGCCACTCTTAATTGTGTAGTGCACTGCGCATAACTGGAGGAATAGATGGTGTTCTTTGTTATGTATGTGTCGGTGTATGAACATCGATATATGTTTTTACAGAACTATATATACTGATGAAACAAAATGCCAGTAGTATAAATGCACACGCAATTCGCATGTGCATTACTCACACTGCTAATGCGCATCGTTGAGAGCTTATCGCTCTACATGACCTTGACTAGTGATCGTAGCCACGTCTGTTATTGGTGTTGTGCAGTGTGCAGCCCGTTCAGTATCCACACCCTTGCAAACGAGTTGGCCAGCCACTGGTCTGTGTTCTACCAACTCGGAGGAAATTATAACTAATGTTCTTCAGCAAAGGAAATCACGTTAGTCACGACTTGTAATAACGTTCACATCTAGGGCATTCGCTTTTAAATTGTTTGGTTGCAATTTGATTTATTTCGCCCATTTTTCCTAGAAGTTTATTGTTGTTTGAATTCTTGTTCTTGAATAGCACAGTTGCTTTATCAAATCATTTTTTTAAACATCTTGTTCTTTAGCACCTGTTATGTACATGTTAAGCAAGTAGCCTGATTGCCTATGACCAATACCCTGAATGTACCCGATCTCATGACATCTCGAAATTAGTGGTTTAGCGCTTGGAATGGATTTGGGATATTTCTATGGAAGATTTGAGTGTTATTTCCTACAATTACTCCAGTTTACTTTCATGTGTCAATCAATCAAATGGAATTGACCAAGCAGGACCCTTCTAAAAAAAGACCTGAGTCTATGAAGTTTTCCTGAGTAAAGGTTATTATTTAAAACCGATTGCCAATTATTATTAAATATATACCTACGGAGGTAACACATCTTGCCTAAAATAAGCATAAGATGAATGTAACAGTTGGGGGCCATTACAACATAATATAGAAATAGTAACTGCAGTATTAATTATTCTTAACCATGATCAATCAGCTATTTGTTATGACCAATGGTATGGCAGACCACAAGCCACCACGGTGCAGTTGCATATACTTAGCTTCATGTCTTAGCAGTGCGTTCTTAATTACAGCGATATGAATGATATATATTGGTGTTGTTATATCTACACAATTGGAAGGAAATTAGTCGAAGCATAATGCGTTGCCATGAATTATCACGATCTGGGGTGATGATTTTCACTTCTAAATATTCCTGTTGTAATAGTGCAGTGGATCGTAGCGCAGCCAGTGGTCTCAGGAGTCGTGTATATGTGACATCTAAAAATTGAAAAACATCGATTCTTACACCCGCAAATATATGGATGCATATTGATCTTGACAATCAATGTTAATTAACGGATGCATCATTCTACCCTAAATAAAGATGATATAATCATCCCACCAACATTCCTCGGAGATCAATGAAATGAGGAGCACTTTGTGGAACGTCAACTGCATTTCCTATTGAACACCTAGTCTCTGCCATACAAATGTGTAATTGTCATATTGGTTTGTGACCTGCAGAGACAATAATCGCTGACCCATGCTTGTCTAAGTAGGGAGACACTGTTGATTATTCGCAATTGGTGTTTAAGGTCCACATTTGTTTTACAGATAAACTAAGCCCCGAGGGCTTTATGAATGATACTACTTTGAAGCGTTAGAGTTTAACAGATTTTTCAGGTTAAACTTTAATAAAGGAGTGCTAGAACAAACACTGTAAAGGCAATACTCATAATGATTGCTAAGCAAAATATCATCTGGGCTATAAAGGTTAAGATTCCTTTTTTATAACAAAACTTGTGTTGACTTTGCACATTGGTCCCTTAGCGATTTTCAGAGAAGGCTTCTGTTTTGAAGACTAAATACATTCAAAGTATTCACGAATGAGCCTTCCGAACCAATGCTTTTCAGCAGCATTTGTTTAAATACACAGTTGAGAACTGGCACTTTCGAGGCAAGGGTTGGTGGATCACACAGACTTGTGAAGCTCCAAAACTTTAGGGCCTGAGATATTAGTACAGCAAATAGGTTGTACATGCTCGTCAAAACGCACATTATCATGTACAGCAAGTGCTGTTGGAACTCTGACCTGCATCTATGTTTCTCTGAGGTTAACTGTAACTAAAATGATTACCCACGGTGCTTTTGGAGTCTTGAATAGCGTATGTGTCTCGTGTGTCATGCCAGCTTTCGTAGGTGTGTGCTCACCAACAACTTTGCTCCATAGTTTACAAAAATTAAATGGAGGTTCTTTGTCTCTGTGTGCATGTGAAGCAAGCCGTTCTGAGTTCATTCGGAAGCCAAGGATTTCATTCTACATTCAGTGTGCTTAGCCTCTTTATCTTCTGTCAGACTTCAGCCTTGGAGAGAAAAAAAATACCTGACAGAGTTGTAATTTCACCTACTCTTCTCATTGCCGGGGTTGGGTTTGCTTGGTTTCATTCCTGATTTTCCTACTGACTTTTTTTTTTATATCTCAGTTGATCCCTTCACTCCGAGCTCTTAAAATAAAATTTGACTTGGGTTTGGTTGGGAAGGGTGGTTGAGGGTTCTCTGTGCCTTGGCGGTTATTTGTCAAACATTTACCTTTGCATTGTGCCCTTGGGAACATTTAATGCTCTGGTGGTTTTTGTTCACCCGGTACAGCCCGTCAATGGAGAAGTGTGTGCCAGGCATCATAGGATTAAGCCTTCCTTGTTTGTGGAATGTGGCTTGCGTGTATGGATGCTTTGTGTCTGGTCACATGAGTGCCATGCTCACCATGCTCGCTGTAGTGGAAACCTCGTTTCGTTGCCATTGACCTGTGTCACACACTGTGTCAAAAGTGAAGTCGTTTTGTATTTTTGTTGTCATGGGTTGTTTTTTCCCCCCACCAAACCAGTTGTTTTTGGGTTAAACGTTTTGACAGACGTTGTTGTTGTACATCAGTACAGAATTGCTCTTGGTGGCACGAATACAAACGGGTGCATTTGTGCTCAGTAAGAGGTTTTATTTTGGCAGTCGCGAGGTTTTTCCGGATTGTTTGCCTTCCACTTGCGGGATGCAATTGTTTCCATGTAGAAAAGCAACGTTTTCCTGTTTAGATATTGCGCACGTCACGTCAAATCGATTTAAAGTAGATTCTTCAACTCACATAGATTGAATCATATGTGTGGGAATGTATTAATGCGGTGTTGGTAAAATATTTGATAATTAGTTGCTTATGTTATATTGAGGCTAATGATTAGGACAAAGATGTACAAACGAGACATTTTCAAGTAAAAACGTAAAAAAGTGATGTCATTTCTGGATTAATTCGAGGCTCAAAATTTTGACAATTCATTAGATCGCTCGGGAGGTTTTTTTCTTATATCCCTACATACAGTACAATACAGTTTGAGTATATTTAGCCTAAAATATGAATGCATCTCAAGACGCTGTTCATATGGTGGCATATATAGGCTGTGTTTACACCGATAGCATTGAACATGATGAGCCCTTGATCGTGTTCATATTGATGGTTGATAGTGTTCATATTGATGGTTCACCAGTTCCACTGCTGGATTCTATTTTTTACGCCTGAGGACGACCGCTTGTGTTGCGATCGAAACGTCGTGATTTATTTTATTTTATACCTACGTGACTTTACCTAAAGCTTCAAATCAAGATTGATGGTTATGATTTTAGTTATATTTAACGGGGATACAAATACTTTTATAGCAGTGATAGTCACGAGTAATAACACACGTACTGAAGCTGATCGATAAGCCAATAATGCCATTTTAATTTTAAAACGTTAGTTCACTCGAATTATTTTCATTTAGTCTGTGTACGGCGAGAACATTTGTGTCGTTAACAACAGCCTCTGCCCTCTCTATCTCTATCCCTCCTCTTCCTCCCCCTCTCCCCGTGCCACTCGTGTGCCCCCACCAGGTGTGGCGCATGGCGAGGAACGCCCTGGAGGGCTTCCACGAGGTCAACCTCTCCTCGCCCACCACCCCGGAGGAGGCGGTGGACGAGGCGGAGGGGGTTGGCCCGCGCCGGGCGGCACAGCTGACCCGGCGTAACGCCGCCGGCATCGCCGTCTACGTACCGACCATCGCACACGCCCGCCGTGCGCCCCCACGCACCTCGCCAGGCCCTGGCTCTGGCCCAGGCAACGCTACCGCCGCTAACACCTACGTCGTCTCGTCCGCGTCGCCCCGTCCCGCGAGCCTCGCCACCACCGCTGCTGCTGTGCCGGGCACGTGGCACACGGGCGCAGGGCTCAGTCCAAAGCCGGCGTACAGAGCCCTCAAGTCGACCCCAAACGGGGTCGCTCGGCCCGCGAGGTGAGGGGGAGGCTGATGGACATGATTTGTGTAGCTATGCAAATGCAGATAACTGCGATCTGGATTACACAGATCAGAGGAGACTGACGAAGAGGACCGTGCAAACTAACTTATGTTGTCTATATTTGCCTGGCAAGCTTTTAGTACTGGGGTTCTGGGTTTGGTATGAACTGGAGGTGGAACAGAATGCTTGTTACACTGTGCACTGTTTATTTGTGATGTATTAGCACCGTATTCTTTGAGCCAAGCGCTTCGGGGAAGCCACTGTTCGCGCAGTCCCTCTGCGTGCACAAGCAGGAAATGCGCCCAAGAGGGGGGTCCCCAAACTCAAGGCTTAATTTCTGGTCACCGTCAGCACTAATGAGCATGCGTTGCCTCCCTGTGACGGCGGTGTGAAAGTCACGGTCGGTGTCCTGTGTCCAGATACAGGTGGAGCAGCTTCTGGAGTAAGTCGGAGAGCACACGTGCAGTTGCTGCCTCGGCGAGATGTCGAGTTTTGCCAACGTTTGGATGGCTCGGGGATGTGCTTTTGAGCAGGGTGTCGTGACAAGTGTGTGATCCAACACTTTTGAGGCAAGGGTTGATTGATTGCATTTAGTTTGGTGAAATTCCAACACGAGGATTTCCTTTCTAATCATGTGCAAAGCTTTTCCACTGTCAATGGTTGTGGCATATTGTCACCGTTATCATAAACATCATATTGGTTTGATCATCATCTATTCTTATGGTCATTTATCTATCATGATAACGATGATATATATTTTTTACTATCATCATCCATCATTGCATCAAACTAATGTAAATTTGTTGTTGTTTAAACAACGTCAGCATCAACGGTAATGTCGTGGTTTTCGTGCCACGAGGTATCCCAAAGCTTTGTGTTGTTTGTTTTGTGATCGAAGAAGAAGGCAAGATAGAAGCGGGGTAATATCCGCAAGCGAAGCAAACAAATTATAACACAGACGAATGGCCCACGAAGCAAAAGCTCCTTTGGCACTCGAAGGAAATCGTTACTCAATCGCTAACGGCGACTGTGTGCTACCCGATGGTACTGCTGTTCATGAGAAAGTGCGTTGTCCAAGGATATTGCCGAGCTGAGGAGGCATCTGCCGCTAATTAATCAGTCGAAGCACACGGGGGATAGCAGCACACAACAAACCCGCCAGCTCTCTCCCGTTCTCTCGGTGGACCACCTTGGCTGATGAATGCTTCTTGTGTGAAGCAGTGCCTGCAGTTGCCTGCGTTGATTTATTTCTCCAGCCGCGGCACTCGCGCTTCACCATCTGCTTTGCAATCGCTCCCATCAGCATCCGGTGCCGTATTTCTCGGAACTGGAGCTGGAGGAACTGAGCGGGGAGAGGCGAGCGCTGGCCACGCAGGAGGGAGCGCTGTCCTTCGGGAGCGCATACATGTGTAGTGCGCGTGAACTTTTAATCTGTAACACGTGAGGGCACGCGGAGGAGAAAGTTGCGTTTTTGATAGGGAGACCTGGGTCATGAGCAGACATGGCTCGAACTTTCTCGGTGCAGAAAAAACAAAACAATGCAGCTATCAATGTCTTGGCATAATACATGTAAAAATAAGATGCAGTATAAATAATAGGCAATCATAAGTGTAGTGGTTCACCATCATGGCGATTCAAGGCCTCGATTCCATCTAAGAATCGATTATTTTTTCATTGGGATGAATGTAGCAGCAACTTGTGACTGCAGACATTCATATTGACCCCATTGCTGATAACAGAAAAGATTTCAAAATATAAATTCTTACACATGCCATTCAATGGTCATGTTTCAAGAACATCCAATGGCCTGGGGTGGAGGCCTTCATTCAGCACTGGATTGAACAAGGCAGATGATGTAGTAGTAGTGGAGAGTTGTCGCACGTCTATTAAGAAGTGAATCGTCGCTTGTGGCATAGGAAGTGAATTGTCACATGGGCAGTAGAGAGTGGCGAGTCACAAGGCTCATTGGCGTGTGCCTGCGCTGGCTGCGCGTGGTTGCGGTGGCGCGTGTGGTTGCGGTGGCGCGCGTGGTTGCGGTGGCGTTTCTTGAAGCTCGTGCGTTATGCTCAGAGCTGCAGAAAAGCATCTCAAGAGATCTGCACCCCCCACCTCCGAGTTTAATGAAAACAGAGAGAGAGAGAGCGAGCATTCCAGATTTCGAGAATGTGTTTTAAATAACAATAACACATTTTTTTTAAGAAAAATATATAAAACAATCAAAGCCAAATAGGGCGATTGACCATAGAACGTTCACGTTTTTGTGTATTTTTGCAATTTATTTTTGTGCTGTTGACTTTTACAAATTGTATTTGCCCAGTCACATAAAACATTTGGAAGGTTTTTTTCGTTTGACCTTTACTGCTTCACGTGACGTTGAGGAAATTATACGAAAGGTATTTTCATGCAAGTGGCCACACGTTGCGAAAATGGCCTTGAGCTGAATGGGATATTACCTGGTTCTAAATTAAGATCATTGATTTGCATAACGTGTGAGATAGAGAGGAATGTGGACAGAACAAACAGACCCAAATACACAGTGGAGAGCGAGAGAGATTGGGTGGAAATAAGAGGCAGAGAAACGGCACCAGCAAGACAGTGAGAGTGCCAGAAACAATGGGGAAAAGTAAGCAAGGCAGCGTGACAGAATCAGAGACAGAGTGACAGAGCAAGAGAGAGGGTGATATGGAGAGGAGGGGGAGGCTTGTAGAAAGGCGCAGAGACGCGGAGAGGAGGGATATGGTGGGCAACGCGAGACACTTGGCCCCGTTGTCTGGACCCGAAGCGAGAGGAAGTGTCGACGCCGTTATTGCAGTGTGCTGACGGCCTCGGCCCTTGCTCTGCACGTGGCAGCCTCCTCCTCCGCCCCCTCCTTCCTGTGAGGATGCGGGACTGCGTGTCGTGTTTCTGCCCTGGCAGGGAAGTGGGGGGTGCAGGGGCAGAGCGGTAGAGTGGGGGGGACCGACCAGCTGTGTTTTCTTCCGCGCCGAGATTCGTGGCACCCACAAAGTTTTCTTGGCTCGCTTAGTTTCCGAATCTTAAAATCTGCCCAGCCTAGGAGGCAGAGTCGTTTATCGCCATCCCATTTCATTTCTCTGCACCGACGTTTTGCCGTGGCGGCGGGTAGCGTAATTTTGTCGTCTCGGCCTGGAGTGCCGACCAGCCAGAGAGGTGATCCGGGCCCCCGGCGAGGTCGTGGTGACTTGAGAAGTGGGAGCAGCGTCGGTGAGTGGGACAGATCGCACGGCTGTGCCCGGTGCAGCGTTTCCATCGAACCGTGACGCAGCGATCGCTCGCTCGCTCGCTCGCTCATGGACGACCCCAATATCAGGTACGGTGGACGCACGGCTGCCTTTGGCGGTGAAGCCGTGTGCAGTGCATTCAAGCAGTCAACAAATTATTATTATTATTGAAGTTGTAATATTGCCAAGTTGTAATTAATAGAAGGAGATAATAAGCCAGAGTTTTGGACAATGTGCCTTTCTCTGAACAGAGGGGGCACAGATTAACAGGCATGTTGATTGGCTGACTTATAGTTAGAAATGATCAATCAGTCAGGCATTGGCTCCGAGTCGGTCAATCTCTTCATAAGTCGAACGTTTTCTGTGATGTTTGTCACTCCTCTGAATAAAGAAGGGACATTTTCCGAAAGCTACATTTTGCATATCTCTTTCTATTTTAATGTTCAGTTTCATTGATGAACGTGGTGCCTTTTTACGTTGTGCCTGTTCGTCACTGAGCCAGATTGATTTGGTTGGCTTGGGGGATAGGCTTAGCCCGTTGTTGTCTTAAATAAGGAACTTATCAATAAGATGTGACCAACGCTCAAGACACTGTACACGCAGTGGGGAGGGGAGAGGGACGTGCATCTGAATAATTTGGAGTGTTTTAAAGGTGTAATGATGCATTCATTATAATCTGTTCTTAAGCTCGCGATACTAGCATCGAATCACGTTTTTTTAAAATCAAATATGGTGAATGTAATGCGCACATCAACACCTGAATGCACGAGAGGCCGCTCTACACTCACCACAACAATGTTTTAGAGAGAGAATTGATGATTGGATCAAATCGTAACCCTGAATTGTGACGATTCAACGAATCGCCGGGGTGGTTGTGGAATTGGTGTGTAGGCGAGAACGCCACCCTGCAGGATGGGGAAATGAGACACCAGTTTGATGAAGGGAGAAGTCACTTCGTGTGAGAGAGAGAGAGAGGAAGTCGGTCATAGGCAGAGAAAGAGGAAAGTTTTTAGACTTTACTTGAACGCGACTCGGTACAAGGAAAGAATGTGCTCTGCGCAAAAATACAAGCGTGCATTATTATAAATCCCAGACGTCCCTCGGACATTTCTGGTTGTGAACAACAATGCATTCCGTCTGTCTGGCCCGGGACAGTGTGAGAAGGATGCTGGAAAACTATGAGCATCTTCCACGAACTAACACTACGATGTTATATAACAATTTTTATAAACCAGACTGTTAGGAAGCAATGCTTCTTCCTGGTTCAGCAGTTCTACTGCTGGATTATTTTTTCCGCCTGAAGACGATCGCTTGTGTTGTGATCGAAACGTCGTGATATATATTTGTATCTTTTTTTTTCTACTTACGTGACTTTTCCTGAAAGAACCAAAGAGTATAGAAGCAATGCTTGTTTTCATAAAAACGCACTGTTTTATATATCCTGTAATAATACTTGAAATAATTTATGTAAATATTTTGAGCTTCTTCTGCACCGTACGTATCCAACCGTTCTAATTGGAAGTGCAGGGGAAGGACAACAAACTAAACATAAAAACAAGTTCTAAAGAAATTAGTTTTCAATCTAGATATAAAAGTGCATAGTTCCAGTGCCTTCCTAACATCGGAAGGAAGAGCGTTCCAGGCGGCCAGAGAAAGCATCTGAAAGCACGCGATGCAATGACCGTCTTTGTTCGATGGCTAGCCAAAAGCTGCTGCTGTGAGGATGACCGGAGTTTGCGTGATGGTTTATGCTCCTTCACAAAATCAGCAAGGTATTGGTGCTTCATTTGTAGCAAGCACTTTGTGTGTAATGAGTGCGACTATATAATGAATTGGTTCTGCAATCGGAAGCCAATGCACTTTGGCAAACACTGGACGGACATGGTCAGATCTTGCAGTACGTTTCTATTTTGAACATTTCGCACCGTATGTAACCAACCGTGTTAATTGGAGGTGAGGGGACGACACGTATCACGACACGTGCCAAAGAATGTCGTACATGCTGCAGCTTGGTAATTTTAGAAAACCATTTCAGTTAAACGTTCAAATAGTGCAGTACTATTATGTAAACAATATTACAAAATCGCACCATTTTATAAAATTGTTTTTATAAAGTAGTACTGTACAAAGAACCATTTCACCAGATGAGGGAACCAAAAAACACAACAATCTTAAGTAGGAAACGAAGCCAAGGAATGGAATGCACTTGAGAGGCGTCCCTTGATGAGATGGAGCAATGGAATCGGCGTGCAGGTGCTTAACCATACATAGTTACATCACAGGATCGTGAGAGGTGGTGTAGCGGCTTGGGGGGGGGGGGGGGGCTTCATCCAGCAGTGGATTGACCACGGCTGATGATGACTGTGATGATGAAAGAAAACACAAATTGTCGCTCTCCTGTCAATGCAACTGAAATCTGGAAGCAATTTTGAAGACGTCAAAACAGTGGTTTCCCTGGACCCGCTCGTGAAATGTAACCCAGATGTGCTGGGCTTTGAACATGTATGTTGAGCTTCTTTCACACCGTACATAGCCAACCGTGCTAATCGACGGTGCGGGGGAAGAGACCACAAACTAAACACAAAAAGCACTTCTAAAGAAATTCGTTTTCAATCTTGATTTAGAAGTGCATAGCTCCAGTGGATTCCTAATATCGGAAGGAAGAGCGTTCCAGACGGCCGCAGAAGCACATCTGAAAGCGCGCAATGCAGTGACCATCTTTGTTCTATGGTTAGCCAGAAGCCGCTGCTCTGAGGATGTTGCGTGATGGTTTATGCTCCTAAAGCCGAGAGCATAGGAGGTGGGAGCCCCCGGGACTGTGGATGGACCGCAGAGGTCGCAATCGGATACCCGTACCCTACCCGATACCCGGGTACCCGTACCCGGCCGGGTACCCGTTTGCGACCCTGGTGCGGCTGGGTACGGGTAGGCCGTGAGTCACTGGTGAGTAACCGTTTGTCACTCATTTCCCAACCTCTTGTCTCTTCTCACAATTCAAGTTCCTAGAATCAACCCACCCGCGCCTGCAACATGGCTTCATCTCAGAGGTCGCAATCGGGTAGCCTTACCCTACACGATACCTGGCCGGGTACGGGTAGCCTGGTAGGGTATCGGGTACGGGTACCCGTTTGCGACCCTGGTACGGCCGGGTACGGGTAAGGAATCAAAACCCGTTTGCGACCTCTGATGGACCGGCAGCGGTGGCATGCGCGTATTTTACTTTCCTGCACGTGGCCGTGAAGCCTGGGCGAGGAGACTCGCGGGTCGAAAGCCTTGGTTCCTGTGGCTCCCTCCGTCTCCGATGTTGAGTGATCTTCCGTGACTGGCTGCACGTATGTGAAGTAGAATTAAATTAGATTTTACGCGACCGATTTGACAAAAAGTGCCCCTGCGAAATTAGATTATTGTGATTCTCTTATCAAAATTGTTGTTGATTGCAACCTGCCCCACGGAGGACGATGATCTTGTTTTGTTAATGGGTTAGGTTTACAGTGGCTGCACTCGGGCAGTTTTTTTTTCTAAATCTGTTCATGACGAGAAAACCTCACTACAATAGAAAGATTAGCGGAGGCTGGAAATCAAATAGGCTTAATAACCAACGCACTAAGATGTGCAATGCATGCACAGATGCCTTGTGCAGACCACCAGCTCCAAGCGACTGCATGTTTGGCCATTTTGTCTTTCTAGAGCACAGTAGTGTACCTCACAGGCTAACACTGGGCCCATAGACTACCTTGGAGATTCCAGGGGTATAATTGATCTGTAGATATTAGCTCCCTTTGACCAACATTCGACTCACAGTTAACATTAAACCCATAGGCAAACACTGGGCTCATAGGCTTATTTAATCTCGAAATGCTAATGCTAGGTCCATAGATTGAGATATAATGCACAGACTGTGCACACAATCGCAAACAATGGACCACATTGTACAACGTTCCCACTTCAATCATGTTCTCGCAGCATCCTATTTACAGCAAGCCACTTGCAAAGCTGTTGATAGTGAGCCATGATTCCTCCACTGCTGAATCTAGGGATTCCCAAATACAAATTCTCACGACGTTTCGGCCACAACACAAGCAGCCGTCTTGCTTGTGTTGTTATTATTTACCTTCTACGTAACGTTACCGAAATAACCAAGAAGATGAATCCCTGCAGTCACGAAAGCTTTAAATCGAAATCGTGAAGCAAACATTTATCTAGCTCCTAAACAGGAGCTGATTTAATTGATCCACCTGCAAGGTAGACATCCTCTCAGTATTATTCTGTTAAGTATTCCACACGTGGCTATTTTAATATTGATGATCACCTCTTGCTATACGAGAGAAGAATAAGAAGGTCTATCGATTAACACTGGGCTCTGAGACTACCATAGAGATCATAGATTAACATGGGACCTAGTGACTTGCACAAGACCCATAGATTTACACTGGCCCCAAAAACGTACGTATCATTCGTAGACTTTCATAGGGCACATTGCCTTGCATGTAGCGCCCACAGATTCACATAGGGCCCATAGTCTCGTATAGAGAGCATAAACTATAACAGATGTCACATAGTTTCACATGAGTCCAATAAGGGGATCTCTGTGTTAGTCGGCTATGCTTTTTTTATTTGCGTGAGTGAGACGTTTAAAACAAACACACGGAGCATGTGTGTCTCAGTCGTGTCATGTTGCACGTACAATTGAGACACACACACACACGAAGCGTGTGTGTGTGTGTCTCCGTCGTTTCGCGTTGCGCGCACTTTTACCAGCAGCCGTGTGTCAGCTGTTGTCAGCGGCCACTGTCAGCTGCGTTCTCCTCCGCGAGGCACGCGATCTCGCACTGGTGCTGAGCGTGCGTATTTCATTGTTGCGATGTCGCAGCAGCATGTTTTTTTCCCTGTTTTCCAATTTTTACTGAAAGTCATTTTGTCACGTTTTAAGAGCGCTCGGTCGGAAATTGCTTAGCAACGTCGGCAGCACAAGTGTAAGCGTTTGCGCCAATGTAATGAGGCCTCTGGTGATTAAAGTATTGGTTATAATCCACATAATGTGATTCAACCGTGAAGTAGTAACATGTACTGAAATAAATGTGCATGTGATGGTCTTGAACGATCCCAGTAATTCTGTCGGTGTTGATTATTGTTGGTGATTGTTATAATGATGACGATAATGATAAGGGCTAGTGTAGTTTTGCACGGTTATGCATTTTACTTGTCAATTCTGATTATATCGATATTAGAAAGCCACTCGAGCTATGCACTTTTAAATCTAGATTAAAAACCCATTTCTTAATAACTGTTTTGTGTGTTTCATTTGTGGTCCTTCCCTCGCACCTCCGATTTAGCACGGTTCGCTATGTACTGTGTGAAAGAAGTTCAACATACATATCGATGATGATCATTGTGATACTAATGTTACGCTGCTGATGATGATTGCAGTGACGATAATGATGATGCGTATTCCGGTGCAGTGATGTCCAGTCAAGTCATTATACTCATCACCAAGTGGATGAGCACTCTACTAACATCCGACCTCCGCGTGCGCGTCCTCCCCTCCCCCCAACAGCGCCCCGGCCTCCACCAGCGCAGCTCAGGGCCTCATGAGGGCACGCGTCCCCGGGCAGCGCGGAGCGGCCGACGGGGCGAGGGGACCGGCGCGGAGCCCCCCGCTGCGGCGCTGTGCCGGTGGCGGTGACTGGGCGTCGGGGTCGCCCTCCCCCCACCGCTCGTCCCCCCACCGCTCGTCCCCAGACTCGGCCGACAGCGACGACTGCAAGCCCGTGCGGCCGTGCAACCCTGTGAGGGTGGATGACGGCGACGACGATGATGACGACGATGAGGATGACGGGGACGACGAGGGGGGCGATGACGATGAAAGGGACGGTGTCGGCGGCGGTGGCGGTGGCGGTGGCGATCGCCCGGCGGCGGGGGCAAGGGCTGCACCGGCTCATCCGGGCAGGGCGGGCGGGAACGAGGATGCTAGCGAGAGCTTCACGTCGGGAATCTCACAACTGCGGAGCCCGTCCGTCAAGGAGGTGAAGGAGAAGGGCTACGAGAGGCTCAAGGAGGAGCTTGCTAAGGCACAGGAGGTGGGGGAAGCGCACACACACCGCTCGCAAATCAAAATCTGTATTCATCCTGGAGAAATCCGATGAGCTAAGAAGCTCTTTTGCACAGATGTCCAGTAGGACAAATGCCGAGATGCTCTGTGGGAGGTTTTGGGGCAATGGTTGCCGCACGACCAAGTCCCTCTGAATGCACCAGGCGCTGGGACTGGTTAGTGCTCGGGTAGAAGATCGCCGGGGCATAATTGGCGTTGTGTCTGTCCCCCTTTGCTTCTCCGTCTGCTCCGGCTTTGTGTGTCCCCCCATGTTGCTCTCTCTCACCCTCCCGCTGAGCAGGACCTGAAGCTGAAGGATGAGGAGTGCGAGCGTCTGTCCAAGGTGCGCGATCAGCTGGGCCAGGAGCTGGAGGAGCTCACAGCCAGCCTCTTTGAGGTGCGATTGCAGAGACTGCATGCATGCCTGCACCAACGCACGTGACCGTGATTAATTAGTGACGTCTAGGGGGGGGAAGGAAGCCTTCATCCAGCAGTGGATAGAGCACTGCTGTTGGAGATGGTGTGGAATATTCACGAGTTACGTGCCAGCTCAAGTCTGCCAACAAACGACGAGGCCCCTCCCCTGTGCTCATTTCAGTGTGATGCCACGAGACATTGGCACAAATCCTCTGGGTCACATTCGCATCTCAATGAAAACAGGTGAAACACAGCGCCTTGGCGTTTTGTATCACTGTTGGTCACGGAGGCACCGGGCACTTCTTCACCAAAAGATGGAGTGAAGGAGCATTTGCCAGCAATGTGTGAATTGGGCACTGTTTGTTATCCACTTAATGCAGGTAGTCAGCAAATACAAAACTTAAATAGCGGCTCAAAGTCCTTGCGACGCTCCATTGCTCATCACTCGTGCCCGCCCGCACGGCTCACTGTGTTGACTCGAGGTTGCTTAGTAGCCCATACCAGTGCATATATATTGCGTTGTATTAATATGGCGTGTGGGAGAGATATAGGAGTACCCGGAAAGTATTTACACAGAACACTCACAGTTCCACACAGATGGATTCAATTAAATTGCTGCATGGCTAACTCCTGGCCTCCTCGGAACCCAACCTACAGCAGATTGTCCTGGCTGGACAGGTTTTCCTGGCTGGACAGGTTGTCCTGACTGAGTGACCTTTCTCCGTGGCTGCCCCCGACAGACATCTGGAACTTTTTCCCACAGCACATATGAAGCATTCAAACTTCGTCTGCCTTCATGAGTGGGCTGAAGGCACCGCACTTGTTCATGCTAGCACAAGCTGAATCACATGTTTAGGTCAACACGCGCTGAACAACTTGTTCAGGCTGGCATTCTGTGAACCACGGGCCTGTGGTCCGCACCTCCGATTTCACGATCACACAGTTAATTGTCTGTTGTGTAAAGTTTTTACACCTTACAAATAGTTTTTACTTATTATAAGTATTATTTCCTGGAGGTGCAGGGGAAGCACATCAAACTAAATGCAAAAAGTATAAACCAGGTTCAAGCACGCTTCTAAGCTTCCAAGACGTGATGATACCAACGCATCCAGGGTGATGTGTTCGTAGGCAATGCACGGTGATTGGCCATCACTCTCTGAACATCGCTGAGACATAGAAGAGCACCATCTCTACTACCTTGTGACAAAGGTGGCCGGGAGGTGAAGCACAACAACTGATACCAGTTGGGAGAAGCGAGCGTGAGGCCAGCCTGTGTTGGCGACTGCACCTAGATTTATTTTCACACATTGTATTCACACATTGTATGCAAGTGTGGAGCGCGTCCGGTATGTGTACACGCAGTGGGCCCCAAACATTATTTTACCGAGGCCGATGTTGAAGTACGAAGTGACACTTGGTCTTGGTAAATTCGTGCTCGGACCTCCACCTATGTTTGGGGCCGACCGGAAGTGTGGGGGGCGCGACCTTATAACAGAATGCCAAGGGTCACCAGGTCAGCCAGCCCCACGCGGTGATGATGTCGATGGTGACAGCTGTTGTTTTGACGCCCGTCGTTTTGGCCCATGTGTGCAGGAAGCGCACAAGATGGTGCGGGAAGCAAACGTGAAGCAGGCAACAGCGGAGAAGCAGCTGAACGAGGCGCAGGGCAAAGTACGTCGTGGGGTGGGGGGTGGGGGGAAAGGGGGTGGGAGGGGTGGTGGCATATGAACCAGAGAAGCGGGGACTCGTAATGTTTGTAATCATTATGATAACGATAATGATTACATTATCGTCGTCATCATCATCTGTAATGACGGTAATCTTTGTAATCATGATTGTCGTTCGGAATCATTTTCATTATCTTCCTCACAAACATTGTAATATTGTAAATCCATCATCGTCTTTGTAATAATCATTATCGTTGTCTGCATCGTCATCAGAATCTTTGTCATCCTGGTCATTTTCGTACTAATAATTTTAACAGCTGTTTATTTTGTAATCATCCTTGCATGTAGTCGTCATCTTTATTGATGAAATGCAGTCACATTTAGACATTGTCAAAAAAACCTAATCGTATTGTATCTACACTGCAGCATTTGCGACCGTCACAATCGCCCCCCTATTTGTAATCATTAGCATCGCTGTCATCTTTGCGACCTGCGTGTGTGATGCGCGCGCACGTGTGCCCCTCGCCACACAAAATGTGGCCTCCGCGTTCCTCACCGGCGTCTGCGTGGCCCCCAGATCGACGTGCTTCAGGCCGAAGTGACGGCGCTCAAGACTCTGGTCATCACCTCCACGCCCAGCTCTCCCAACAAGGAGCTGCACCCTCAGCTGCAGCCGTCCGGCAAGGCGGCGCCCTTCAAGAAGGGACACATCCGAAACAAGAGCACGAGCAGCGCCATACTGGCGCCCAACAGCTTCGCCGAGGCCCCCGACGTGCTCTACGCCTTCGCTCGCGAGTGCAGAGAGGTCAGGGGTCGGGAGGGGGGTGGGGTTGGGGTGGGTGGTGAGAGGCGGCTCGCTGTGGTGTTTCTTCAGTCTTTCGCTCACCTGTTTGCTTTGAAATGCGCGCTTGCTCGTTTATTTGCTCGCTCACTCGCTCGCTCACTCGTTTTGTTGTGTCTAGCTTTTAAAATTACCTCGGACAAATCCCACTTGTAGATATGTGTATGTCAGCTGTGACCTAGGCTGAATGGCAAGAGTTTGTGTTGTCGTTATTGAGAAAAAAAGTTGCGTTCAAGCACGTCGTTATGGCACACCAGTCTTCTTCTTTCGTATGGCTGCTGATGTAGATGCAGAGCAACAACTACAATTTCACATTCAGGTGGTCAAGCCAGGAGCAGTGGAGTTTATCGCTGTAATGTCTCCTTCGTATTTGTGAAGCGAGCATTGCATCATTATATGCGATATGGTTTTTTTTCTGGATGACTACAGTCGCATGCTGCAGAGTTTTTAAATTTCCATTTGTGCATCGGGTATTCGCATCTGCCATTGCTTGTGCGGATGCAGTTTTAAGGTGGACCATGAGCTTCATGGAAAATCAAAACCAGGGATCTTCTGTGTTGGGTCTTTCCCAATGTGTTTGTGAGTTCTTTTGAACTCTATTTAGCTTTCCAAGCTTCATCGGGGTTAAATTCACATTGTTTTCGGTTCAGCACATAGATCCAAAAGGACTTCTGTGACTTCACCCGATGACGAGGGACGTTATTGAGATGCTGATGAATCGGAAGGCGACCGTCACTCCTCGATTTGCAAGATTTTTTGGAGGGTTGCAGTTTCGTGGCAGATGGGGGGGGGGAGACTTGTGACAGCACGGGGAGCCCCAGGGTGTTGGAGTCGACTTGAGGGTTCCGGTAGTTCACCGTATTGCAGTGTTCAGTTGGACATTAACAAGTCGAGTGTCACTACTTCTGGTGTGGCACACCAGTGACAATGGTCCTAAGTCATTTCTGCATATTTACATCTTTGAGCCTGGTCTCACTCGAGTGCGATTGTGGCAAACTTGACTTAAATTTTAATTATTTTTTTTCATCATGAGCAAAGCTTCAAACTTTTGTCGGAGAGCCCAGGTCACAGCCTAGACGTGTATCTCCAAAGTGCTGCTATTTTATTTCCCCGGTGTCGCGTAACATGATCGTGAGAGATGGCGGCAGCCTGGAAAGACCTTCATCCAGCAGTGAAATGATAATTGCTGATGATGATGACGACAGCTGCCCGTGTATCGCCCCAGGTGGATATGCTGGCATTTGCGGAGTTCAAGGCATGGAAGGATGCACCGACGCTGGAGCACACGTGCCCCTTTCTGGAGAGGATCTACCGCGAGGACATCACGCCCTGCCTCTGCTTCCCCAAGGGCGAGGTTCGCTAACGAGCCGAATGCCGGAAAATCCGCACGCTCGCACATCGCATACGCCTCGCTCGCTCACAATCGCTCACTCCCATGCACTCGCGCGCGCGCATGCTTACACACAGTGCTGCTACTCACAATCATGGGTGCGTCCGTGCACTCGCAACATTGCCTCGTGTAACGGCAATATGGGTTACATCAAGTAAACTTGCATACACACGCAAAGACAAAGACCGTGTAGCCTTAACAGACTTGATTTAATTAGCGAGCACCTATGAAGGCTGGCACAACACACGAGGGGGGGGGGGGGGGTGGTGGTTGGCCAGCACCACGCCCGGTCGCCTTTGTCTCCCCAGTGGCGATGTTTACACACCTCACTGTACACATTTGAGGCCGAGTCGACCTAAGCGAGGCCCAGGACTGGTTCATATAATCGTCACTGGTGTTGACTGTGAGCGGAAATTGAACTCGGGTCGCTGGGTTCATAGTGCAGGGCGCGAACCGCTACACTACCGCTCCCCACTACACACATGCGCAGTTTCACAGGCACTCGCATGCACAGACAAGCTAGCGTACAACATATATACAGCCATTGACGTGCATACTAACATGTGCTCGCACGTGTACACATTTGTACCAACACTCACACGTGGTCTCAAACACTTACATGCATATGCATACACGCCACCACACATTCATTTACACATGCTCCCACCAACTTATACACTCACGCACACTCTCACCCGCTCACAAACTTGCATACACACACATGCACTTGTATCTCGCACACGGTAAAATCAGCTCCATGTTGCTTGTGTTCTTAACACATGAAAGTTCGTTCTTAATGAGCTCCCCGGTGTAAATGCGGCTGATGGGGGGAGATCAAAACGCTGTGAAACTTGACACTGAGAGGCCACACGAGACCAGCAATTACAGCTTCATTTCCCATTGCAGCCATTGCCGACACTGACACATTCACTTTGTGCTTGGATTATCACGAGAGGATAGGAATTCAAAATAACCGTAACAGTACATGGTGAGAGCATGGTTTAATTTAAGATATCCATCTCATTCTCACAACCTTTTTGACTTCCTACTAGAACAATGTGTCCAGTGCCCCTCTGGGTTTGTGTAGTGTGTTGCAATATAGATTGCATGTAATACAGTGTGTGTATGTATGTGGGGAGCGGTAGTGTAGCGGTTAGCATGCTGGACTACGAACCCGGAAACCCGAGTTAGATTCCCACTCACGGCCAACGCCAGTGACGATTATCTAAACTGGTCCTGGGCCTCCCCTCGGTCAACTCAACCTTAAATGAGTACCTGGTGCAGTGTAAAAATTGCCGCGAGGGAGACAAAGGCCGCCGGGCATGGTGTTGGCCACGCACCCCCTCTTAGGTGCTTGCTAACAGTAGAGGTGCTCCCTAACAACAGAGGTGCTCCCTAACAACAGAGGTGCTCCCTAACAACACTTGCGCCAACAGTCTGCTAATGCTTTACAGGGAATCTTTGTCTTTGTTAGGGGAGTGGTGGCGCAGTGGTTCGATTCCTGCTCACGGCCAACACCAATGACAATTATATTAACGAGTCCTGGGCCTTCCTTAGGTCGACTCAGCCTAAAATGAGTACATGCAAATAGTAATACTGGGGAAACAAATGTGACCGCCCTTGGTGCCGGCCACCCACCCCCTCATGTGCTGTGTTGGCCTTAGGTGGTCGCAAACGGCACTTTCCTCAACAGTTTATTAATGCCTAAAACAGTCTATTAAGGGGGGATATTTGTATGTATATGTTTGCAAATGCGATATAGAAGTCAGTGTCTACCTGCTAAAGTAACTTGGGGCCAAGTGGTGGAAATTCCATATTCTTATGGTGGGGGGGACAGTCTACATATACCATTTTCACTCTTGACTTATAACATCGTAGTGCTCATATTAGAGAACCGGCTCGCAATTTGAACTCGTAACCTTCCGACTGCAAGTTGAGTGGCCGAATATTAAACAATAAACTCGCACAGCGAGCTCATCATTGGGATGACGACAAATGAATATAAATGATATTATTAGAAATGACAGAATCAATCATATTATTTAAGTCACTATCCTGCACAACCTGCTTCTCACAGTTGTAACAGCTAAAGCAGTGGTTCTTAACCTACGGTGCATGCACCCCCTGGGAGTGCGAGATGCCCTTTCTGAGAACCAAAGCGGTGCAGGCTACAGTAAAGATTAGGAACCACTGAGCTAGAGAAAGGTTCTTTGTTACGTGTGTATGGGGTTTGTTTGTTAGTGCCTTCTTAGGTGCTCGCCCCAAAAGTATTTTGTGAATATACGAGGGATCTTTGTCTTTTTTTTGTGTGCATGTTGGGATGTTGTATGCCTGTGTTGGGTGGTGTACATGTGTGTGTGTATGCGGCAAGAGGTGGTTTATGCTGTAAATCCAGTGAACTGGATTTGATTCCCAACATCAGTGACCCCTCATGTCTGAACCTGTTTTGGGCCTCACCTTGGTCAATGCTGCCTTAAATGAGTAGCTGGTACGGTGTGTGCACACCAACTCTGCGGAGACGGAGCTTGCACGGTCCTGGCTACACCAACCCCCTCTCGTGTGTCGCGTCAGCATGAACCCTTTTTCATTCTAAGACGTCTGCAATTTGCAGGCTGGTTCGTGTTCACTAATGAATCTCGGAATGGGCAAGCGGTAAGTTTTAATTTTATTTAGAGAGGCATAGCGCCGATAAAGTTATTTTATGACGTACATGTACGTCATTGGAACGGAACCGGAATAAAAGCTGATGACGTACACACATGTTGTCGGAATGGGAAAGGGTTCATAGGCGCTCGCTAACATTGCTCGCCCCTAGAGTTTGTTAGGTGAATTGGGTGCCTTGTGTGCTTGTACATCCGTGCCTGCTGCACGCACAGCTGGGCCAGGCCATCCAGATGGCGGTGGAGAACAACACTTTGAGCATGGAGCCGGTCGGGGTGCAGTCGCTGCCCGTGGTCAAGGCATCAGCGATCGAGTGCGGAGGCCCCAAGTGAGTGTCCGGGGATGGGCAGGCGGGATGGCGGTAACATTTGCTCGTCGCACTCACTCGAGCCTCAATGCGCACGTGCGTGCACACGCGTGCACATCATTGGAATATGGCAGGCTCTGCCTCCCCTGCCATACTCCAATAAAAATAGCTGTTACGAAATGTAAAAAAAATTAAGACTTTTCCACTGATCTGTGTTATCTAATATCTGTATGATTCCAATCATTTTTGTCGTCAAAATCCCAAATTTTGCGGAGTTCCGCTGAAAATACAGGGAGAGACAAGAGGTGAGGCAGCGACGAGCTCAGCCTCCCCTCTGATTGCACAACCCCTCACAAACTGGATGGAGTGTGGGCAATAAGCACGTGCCTGTTACTATCTCTCTGTAATGATTGGAATCATACAGAAATGACATTTATAACACAGATCAGTGGAAAAATCTAAATCTATAATTATTATTTGCTTTACTTTTCGGGAACAGCTATTTTCATTGGAGTATGAGAGGTGAGGCTCTGCCTCCCCTGCCCGCACGTCCCTGGTGCACCCACACACTCACATGCTGCTGTAAAAATCGAGTCTCAAAGTAAACTATTTTATTTACCAGGTAAAGGCAACCGAGATATTAGCTATTTTTCAGAAGCGACCTGGCTACAAATGATAGCTCAACAAAGTGGCTTATCTGGAAATTTATATCAGCCAAATAATCTAAACGCGTGTTTCTAAATGTGGAGGGAAAAACCGGAGGACCCGGAGAAAAATCCACACGACCACTGGGAGAACATGCAAACTCTATATATACGGATGTCAGGGTGGGGATCCAACCCAGGACCTCCTGCATACCAGGCGAGGGAGATAACATCCCACCACAGCAAGATGTTATCACTGCTCACTTGCTCTGCTCAGTGGTGTTATGGGTACAATAACCATGCCGGGCCACCACTCACATCCTGTATTTAAATCAAGGTTTTTTACGGAACCCATGATTGGTGTCGTTATTTAATGGTACTTAGCCTGATCACCACAGACTGCACAGTGCGTGAAATTGAAATTTATTTTGGCTTATTCCATCACTGAAAATGAAAACTGTCTGCTCGAATGCCACTATGTGAAGGGTTTCTTCACTGAAGAGCAGAATTTTCTGTGCGGGATTGGTCGTTACAGCCGCGTGTAGAGACGTCGATCGATTTTACGTGACATTTTCTCGACAAACGCCTACACATGCTCAACACATCACAAGACTTCCAGGTTAAATGATTAACGCTGCACTCACAAACATTTGCCTTTTCTTTTATAGCTTCGTGGTCTTAAATGTCGTTGTCCTTTGCTTTTAGAAATCTTTCTTCAAGTTACCTTAAACACTCACCTTTTTTTGTTATTTTAAGTGTTTTGTTATTGTTGCTGTTGGGAACTTGCTGCTGCTGCTGCTGTTCTTTTTGATTTTGGTGCTTGTTGTCTTTGTTTTGCTAATTTGTGTTCTTTTTTTTCATTGATTTCGGTGTCTGTCCCTGTCGTAGCGGTCGGCGGGCTCAAATAGTTACGTAAGTGACTTCACTCTCGGTCCGTTTTCCTGAATCTCTCCACCCTGGATACCCACTAATCCCGCTCGCATTGCTGAAACCTGTCTCTCTCCCCGTCCCACTGCGAGGCATCATGTTGTGCGGAGCCGTTCCGGATAACCACGTCACGAGAGAGTGATCGCTTGGAGGTGTCCAGGTGGGGTCAAGTGGACATCTGTGAGAAAGAGCGTTATAGCTCATCTGGATTCCTCCAGGATAAATACATATTGAGATTTTGATATTCTGATTCTCGATCAGGAGGTTAAATCCCGTGTCAGAGATGCTGAGCTTGGCACTGCAGAGAATCCTGGCTTCCAATTCGAGTTTCAGCCATGAATGAGTAAACCCGGGTTCGCGGATGCAATGAGTTGCTAGTCCCAGCTCGGTGACCATAAATGACTGCACAAAAAAATGCAAATGGTTAAAAACTTGGGTTTACTGCTTATTATATTTAATACCAGCTCTGAGAATGTAAATTTTCCTTTGATTGCGACATACAACACTTTTGCGGACATCATATAAAAGTTGTTGTCCCGGTCGAAGAGAAAACAGAAGTAGTTCTGACATCTTTCAGAAATGTTAGTTACCAGAACTTGTGAACGGAACTGGCCTGACAATCACAGCACCAGATAAGCAATCTTTTTTACTGGCTCAGCAATTATGGAACTCCAAGCCCCATCACTTCTCCGTAACCCCATTAGCCGGAATGCCTCCGCTTCTCGTGTGCCGTGACATGCGTGCATTTGTATACGTGCGTGCGTGTGATAACCTTCCCTTGACAGACAATGCTGATAACTTTCTGTGCATCGATCCACTTTCTAATTAACCCTCTAACACTGTCCCTGCGATCGACATCCCAAACGCTGCTCACGGACGTGTCCGCCGACATGTCGTCGCATTATCGTGGTGGAAATGCGGTGGTTGAGCGGCCGGGGGGGAGCGGGGACGAGGGGGGGCAAGGGTTGCGGCGGTGCCACCAGTGGCTTGTGCTAAGATGCGTGACGCTGCATGTGGACGCAGGAAGTGCGCGCTGAGCGGGCAGTCGCGGTCCTGCCGTCACCGCGTGAAGCTGGGAGAGGCGAGCAGCCACTACTACTACGTGTCGCCATCGTGCCGCGCGCGGGTACGCGCACGCACCTCGCCCACGTTCTCCATCCGCGCGAGCGGCCTAGCCGATGAGTTGTGTTCACTCGCGTGGCCAACAAAGGACTCGCTTAACTACTTAACTATTCACTGCTAAAGGACCCCAGCCGACACATCCAGTCACTTGCAAACTCACTCACCTAACCCCTGACCCGAGTGTTCATTTGCAGCTGACAAATCCACTCGTCCACATACTCACCCAAACACAACACACATCCAGCCGACACATCCACTCACAAGCCTGCTCACCTACCCACTGGCCCATGTGTTCACACCCAGCCAATGCATCCACTCACTAATTTACCCACTATTAACACCCCCAATCACGAACTCGCTTGCCTACCTCTGACAAATGTATTAACACCAACAAATCAAATGGTCAACAAATCTAGCCTTCATGCTAATTCACACCCACCGACCTATCTGTTCACCCTTTCACCCGTCTTGCCCCCTACCCATGAGCCACTCACCCTCCTACCTGTTCCTGCACCTATACTGCCTTCCACGTGTGACTGATGCTAGCAGTAGACAGCGTGCTGAATGTGTCACATCATTTTATTGTTTCAGATAACGGCCGTCTGCAATTTTTTCACCTACATCCGCTACATCCAGCAGGGGCTTGTCAAGCAGGATGGTGAGCGATTGTGCTCTATGAACTTTGAACTCAGTAACCGGATACTGTTGTTCTGTTGGTGCGCACACTCTGGCCGGTATCGAGCAGGAGTCGCACACGAAAAACTTGCAGATGCACACCCTTAAAAGACCAACATGAAAAGCTGCCATTCACCACTAAGTGGCTGTGACATCACCGCAGAAATTTTACCAGGCTGTGAAGTGCCACGTGAAGTGGAAAACCTCGCTGGCAGATCATAGGACAAAACCAAATGTGTTATTGGTTAACTGACTCGGGTGACTGGGAGATGAACCACCCATATAACACACAGCTCCACTTTACCCACATCCACACACAGTCACCTTCCCACATCTACACAGACACACCCACATAGATGCACACTTTCCATACACAGCCGCACTTCCACACACACCTTCATAGTGACACGTCCAGAAAGATCTACATACATACCCGGACAAATACAGGTAAACATAACACGCACACACAAACAGGTTAGGCGACTCCCGGTGGAACCTGACCTCACCGATCAGGCCTAAATAAAACACATGCCTCCTTTTTTGTTTTGTCGGGGGAGCGGAGATGAATAGCTATGACGCGTCACCATGTTCTGTGGGTCAGCCTGATGCCAGGGCTCCGAGGTCAAACAGTGCCGTTTCTCCTCTCAGCCAGATGAGGTGGGAGAGAGCACGTCTCCACGCATCTTCATGTCTCCCTGAATGTCTCATTCTAGGTCAATATCTCCCATATGACCATGCCTTCGTGTTTCCCTTGGTCTTCCAGCTTCTCTCCATGTCTCAGGTCATCCCTGCATTCTCCGTGTCTTCCTTTGCTCTGCTTCTTCCATGTTTTCCCCACCTTTCCTCGTATCTCCCCACGTTTCCCTTTAACTCTCTATTCCCACTCCCCCTCCCCATCCCTCGTATCTCCCCGAAACTTGTCCGTGTCTCCCGCACAGCCGAGCAGATGTTCTGGGAGTTGATGAAGCTGCGCAGGGAGATGTCGGTGGCCAAGCTGGGCTTCTTCAAGGACGAGCTGTGACAGCCACGAGGACTCCCTCCACCTCCTCCGCTCACCTTCCACACCCCTTCAGCCAGGCCCCAGGGAACAACCCCTTCTCCCTGCTAGCCATCCAGTGAAGCGAGGCTTACCAAAGGAGTAGCGCTCCAATGGGCGATTGCCGGTACTTAACGTGAATATAACAGCATTAAAATGTACGATTGGCCATTTAAAGGTTTTGTTTTTGAGAGGCGTGCAGAGTGAAAATGAATATATTTGAAATTCATTTCCAGTGAAGCAGGGTGTTTGGTGGGTGTGGAGGGGTTTTGATTGGTGGAAAACTGACCAAAGTGTTTATTTTATTTCTAGCAGATTGAAACATTAAAAACATAACTATTTAAAATACCCGTGTTCTGGGCTGTCCAACACTTTAAGGCGCTTTTGGGAACGCTGTCATGGAAACATCTTATGAGCAGGTGATGCTGAAGCTACATCATTGAAGCACTTGTAAAAGTCACTTAAGTTTTTGTTTGCACGAATGAAGATTGAAACTCATGTTGGAACAGCCCAATAAGCACACCTTGGCTGCACAGCTGCCACCAAGAGAAGTTGTGGTCAGGTGCATCATTATAGCTCTCTACAGTGACATCAAACCTGACACACTTAACACGCTCAGAAGTGATTATCACGAGAGCACCATGTTGTGCCTGACCATGATTTAAGATTCTTATTTGATGCATCACAACCGAAAACTCAAATTTGCAGTGAACAACCCAGGAGAAAGCCTTGGTGTGCAGCTAACCACGACCCTCTGTGCTTGGGGTTATCTTGTGTGAAGATGCTCAGATTATTGGTACATGGTTTTTTCATGAAGAGCTGCTGTGTTGATAGCCACCCCCCTCCCCCCAGACAGACCCATGGAGTGCTCAAGTGTGAGTGGTCATTAATTCACATGAAGGAAGTTTGCGACGGGTGCAATCGTTTTTTATAAGTTTTCTTTGGAAATTATATTTGATAGTGGTCAGCCAAGTAGAAAACTGGAACGAGGCTCGTACAATCTTGATGAAACCGTGTTATATATGAACGTGACAGGACAACCGTGTCCTTTGTACAGTATATAAAGGCCAATGACAAAACGTGAATACTTTATACGATCAGCTCTGGAACGCTTAATACGATGATGCACTTTATTGCGGAGTGCAGTCATTAACAAAAGATAAACCTCTACACCTGGTGACACGCACAAGTGAGAGGTTCACTTCGGCGTCTCGGTTTACAACTACGTCCTACCAAGATCATATATACGGGATATATTTTTTAAGCATCGCCACTTTCTCTATGCAAAAAAATGATTAAACTTCAGTAACGGCTTGGCAGATGCACCTTCGTTATTTTCACCGCTGCGGGGGAAATGTTAAAACGCTTTCAGGGGCCACAATTCACGCGTCGGCGAATATCTCGTTTTGTCTGTTTTTTTGGCGAAGATGCCCAAAGTCTCGATCATCAACAATGGGACCAAGTGCCATGGCGAAGGGTTTTGGTCACTTTGTTAAGACGTCAATCTGGCCCTTAATGAGCTGTTTAAAAACATGGTCGGCCACTGTGGGGGACGGGCATGGAGAGGTGATTGTACGACGTTTAACGCAGGTGCCACGGCCGATCCCTTTGTGAGCAGTGGCCTGCAGGAGTGGTGCCTTCTCCGGCAACTTCATGGCCAATTCCCACCCCTGATGAGACTCCTTATGTATTTACTGTAAAATAACAAAAATAAACAGCGTGTTGTATGTTCAACTGGCCTGGTGCGAGGTTGTAATCTGTGTTCATGTGACGTCAGCAACATCCACCACTGGGAATGTCACTATGATAGTTATGCCACGCGAGGTGCACATGGGGAGGTCTTCGTAAGGCAGCAGACCACAGTGCAAGGTGCACAAGTCAAAGAAATATTTTTTTATATACAAATTTTATTCCTTGTGATGAAGTGACAAATTAATGGTTCAGTCGGTCCACAAAATCGCAGTGAAAACCCCTTTCCATCTCCCCTCGACCCTGAAAGGAATAAAACAGCAGTGTGAACATAATTTATCGACCAAGAGCAGAAATCAGCAAAGTACAGAACAGACAACTTTTATCCACTGCCTCTGCTGTAAAGAGGCATTGCCCAAAACATCACCTATCACATACTTTTCCTTTTAAGGCAGTGTTATTTAATGCGTTGAGTTATTTGTGCTTATGCACCGCCAACCCAGTATTGCCGTATAATTAGTTCAAGAGGCAACAAGACAAATGAAATGATCGAATATGAAATTATCACAAGAGAAGTTTCAAGGAAGATTCAACAAAAACGGTGCGATTCAACGTTCCGGCAGTATCACTGCACCGCGTACCAAGCGCCGCCGTCATCGTCCTCCCCAGCTACACGTAGATCCCGACCCAGAGTAGCAGGAAGAGGACCCCAAAGCCCATGAACAGCGACGCCACCAGCGAGATGAGAAGCTCCTTGTAGATGTCGCGTGTGTACTTGGTGGACGTCACCTCGTATCTGCACCATCGTTTCCACCACAGGCATCTTCAGTCAAGGCCCAAAGCAGCAACGAGAAACGGCACTTTCCTGGTGCATACCATCATTAGCCACGATCAATCGACTGCCGGGTCAGGGCCTTCCCCATCCCCCGCACTGTTCTGAAACGTAACAATCCGTCTAGTGCCTGCACATCGCTGATTTCATCACTCCATCTCTATGGTGAATGTACTTAGGGCACGTTTCGTCCTTTGGCTACCACTTCGTCGTTAATCTCATCGACCCTCTTTCTAGCAAGCGACGTGTTCTGCCCAAGCCAACTTTACTCCAGTGACAACACCAGTACTTGTGATTTTAAGATTGAACCTGATTGTATGCTCAAGCTTGGTAGAGCGACGACAAAGATCAAAACTCCACCTTTCCTCGCTCAAAAAGCCGACAAAACAGCTCAAGCGTCATCAACTTGACGGTGGTAGTGTTAAGGATACACGAAGAACCACGCGGTGAAGAAGACGCCGATGGCGAGCAGCACGACGGTGAGGTGCGGGAACACAGCCGGATTCACCGGGCTGCTGTAGCGGCTCATCGACTCCAGCTCCTGCGTCACAACACACAACACGGACACGCAGGGGTCACGGTATTGGGAGATGCACATTAAACGTAACATTGTGCTAATGTAGTGAGATTATCAAAGGCAAATACTGGTAATTAATATTACAGCGTTGCTATTGTGCAATCGTATTATTGGTAATTAGCATTTCACCAGAGATGTCACAATTCGAGGGCACGATTTTAATGGCAAATAATTTAGATTTTTGACCTCCTTTGCACGTGAAACTATGGTGTGTAAATTTGTAGAATATAGTATTTTAAAAATACATGTCAATTGGAAACAATTATGCACATGCTTCGATGTGCTTATCCTGCCGTCCAAATACATTTTAAGAATCATTAGATATTTAATGTACAAAATGGTGTAATAATTGTTTTCATTATTACCATTGTAAACATCCCAAATGCAGTGTTTCACCGTAATAACATGAAGCCTGCCACCTTCACCAAAGACGTGGAACCACGCATTTTCAATGACTTGCGTATACATACCCAGTTAAATATACTCTATTAGAACACCGATTAGGCGAGGCATTGAAAATTCACGAAGCTCCTTCAATAAATTGTTCGTTTTCCCAATTGCATCCCGAATTGTCTCATAGGCGTCATGTCATGGAATGAAGAACACAGTCGGATCTCTTGCAGCAGAGCAGTGTCACCTTTCATGCCAGAGAATGACTCGCGGAAGGAGACATTACAGAACTATGAGTGAGATTCCTTCAAGTAACCTCTGGTCCACACAGGAGCGAGCAACACTTACCCACCTGCTCTGACAGCAAAACTTATATATTAATCGTCTACGGTAGTGTATCTAAAGTAAGAGCAAAAACTACATTTAATTAAGGTGGGTTTTTTGCGCGGTCATTTGAGAACCCGAATTAGTCAAGAGGCGGAAGAAACCCGAATTCAGAACCCACGATCTCAGCGGTGCCGGATCAATCAGCGTCTCTGGACTCCTGCACGACCCGGCCACTTTGACCCCAAATCGAACACAAGAGTCGTCAATCCCAATCACTCCACAGGAAATTCCCTGATCCATGAAGTAATTCCCATATTCCACGCTATTGTGCCGGGGCACGGTCGCTCCTTGTCTCCAATTAAAACTGTAACCACCGCCTCATTAAAAACGTCCTTGGCTGCAACAATGAACATTAAATGCCACGTTGCTACAGCCAATTCCAATCGATCCTCAATAAACACTTCAGTGTTTCCATTCAGCAAATACACGGTCACCTCCACGTTATCATGGCCGGATCAAGCAGGACTTCGTAATGAGACATATCCCTGTAACAAATTAAACACGAAGTATCTCCAATGCAACGAGGCATTCAAGCCTCCGCTATGCGATGGCCCATGCCCGTGTCTCCTCATGCAACTCGACTGCCTCCCTCCCTGGCAAACGAAGCGAGCAACTTCCACGTTCCTGTGATGGGATCCCGTCCCCAACCTCAACGACCACAGCGCCACTCATCCTCCATTGGCGTCAGGGCCACGCGTGTGCAGTCACTTCGTCGTTGTCCTTGCAGGATTGTCGACGACAGTGTTGCAATCGACGATAGCCAAGACCGATTTGTTTGATCAAATCCGCATCCTCTCCACGCCACTGGCGTTGTTAATGAATGGGGGGTGGAGGCCTAAGCAGCGCTCAGCGAGGCAAACCCCGCGCTCGCCCATCAACCACAAACCCGAAGCGTTGTGGACTTCGCCGCGACGCCACGCGACTGACGCAAGTTACTCGACATTAAACAACAACAACAAAGACGACAACTGGAGACGGATTGTCGCCTCTGAGAGGCTGTGGGGAGGGAAGCCGTCGCCTGCCCTCACCATGGCGAGTTGCTTGCTCGGACTCGGGACACGTCGACCAGAGAGGAACTGAATTTCCCACACCGGATAAACGCCACCGCTGAGGTGGGGGGCGGGGCGCCGCGTCACGGGAGCCCCGCGCGGCCAATGAGCGACCCGCGTTCGTTGACGTGTGCCGCGCCGCGCCAATGCGATGTGGTAAATACAATCGCGCGCCTCCACCAATCAGTGGCCTCGTTACTTCGAGCCCGTGGGGGGAGGAGGGGTGGGGGGGAGGGAGGTGGGGGGGGAGGAGGGGTGGGGGGGAGGAGGTGGGTGGAGGAGGGGTGGGGGGGAGTAGGGGTGGGGGGGAGGAGGGGTGGGGGGGAGGAGGGGTGGGGGGAGGAGGGGTGGGGTGGGGGAAAGTAGGGGTGGGGGGGAGGAGGGGTGAGGGGAGGAGGGGTGGGGTGGGGGGAAGCAGGGGTGGGGGGGGAGGAGGGGGGGGGGTCACGCGCAAGCGTTGGAGAGCTCTGATTGGACGTTTGGTTTTTCCTTCCGCGTTGCCATGGTAATGCCCAGCCCGCCCCTCGTGTGTTGCTTTAAAACTTAAATCTCGTTTTGCAAGGCACCGAGCGGCCAGCAACAAACAGCACCGACGACCTTTCTTGTGAAGAAGAAACAAACAAAACAATAAGAGAGAGAGAGAGAGACGATGCCGGGAGGGAATTTCATAGTGGAGTAGTGCGAGTGAAGAAGCATCCGTGACAACTACTTTAGAGGACTGGACGTCAGTGTTAGAAAAAAAAAGTTTCATAGCTCATCGGATTCCTCCAGTCTGAATACAGATTCTGATTCTGAAAGGGGAAGAGTTGTGGCCCGCGGTGCGGTGGTTGAACAGTGTGGTGGGTGAGACGAGAGTTCGGACCGATTTAGAGGCGACGAGCCATCGTTTCCTTCCCTTCCCCAAAAGATGTGGCAACATCACAACATCACGCTTTCATGACGAGGCAACAGTGCTCCACTATTCACCAAGACCATCACTGCTCCGCTCCCACTAAGTAACGCAAATTCCCTAATCCCATGGCAAGACCTTCACGGGAAGAAGGTGCGACCCTGAAAGTGCTCACTCACGACAATGCTTGGTGGAAGAAGCTCCCTATTTCACGGAGCTCTAAAGCAGTGGTTCTAGAGCCAAACTACAATGTTTGTTCTAGTAGCCAAACTAACCTTGTTTGGCTACTAGAACAAGAAGTAGCTTCTAGTAGCCAAACAAGGCGACTTGTTCTAGTAGCCAAACAATGTTAGTTTGGCTACTCCAAACAAGGTTAGTTTGGCTACTAGAACAAGTAGCCAGAACAAGTAGCTCAACAACTTTATTGGCTACTAGAACAAGTAGCCAGAACAATACTCTTTGGTTCTTTCGGTAAAGTCACGTAGGTATAAAATAAAATAAATCACGACGTTTCGGGCGCAACACAAGCGTCCATCATCAGGTGGGAAAGCGTGGTCTGCTGCTGAGGCAGACTGTTTATAGTAGCCAGAACAAGTAGCCAAACAACTTTTTTGGCGACTAGAACAAGTAGCTTAACTTCTTTTTAAATCCTTTATATTAAGTTCACTTGCTTGTTTGCTTGCGCGCTTACGACCGTGCAAATCTTTCGGTCGTTTTTTTAACCCACTTCCCGTGATCCAATCGAGCTGACATTTTGCACATAGACTCGTTGTGCGTGACAATTTATTTTCGTGAAAAAAATTTCCATAACTTTACACTTTTTAGGAATTTTTTTTATATTTAATTACCAATTGCTTAATGGTGGCAGGCAATCATCTGACCCATAGGTGGCAGCCATCTCAAGCCAGAGGACGAGAGGACTCTAGCCGCCACGCATATAAAGGATTTATAGTGAAAAACTTTGTTTTTACGGGTTAATTTTTTTACTACGAGAACAAGTAGCCAGAACAAGTAGCCGAACAACTTTTTTTGGCTACAACCTTGTTTGGCTAATTGTTGAATTTTGTTTCAACCGAATCGTAACCCCCCTTGCCCGACCCAACATGGTTCTGAGAAACAAACTTATGAATAATGAGCATCAATAGTTTAACCAAATGCCCATTTTGTGAGGTATGCTCACTAGCTGGTAACTGAAAGCGAATAAAACTAAATCAATGGACGTTTTGGATGCGTGCCGTCATCTGTTCCTGCTCGCTTGTTACACTTTGTTAATGATCATTAACAAGGTGGAAACCACCTTGTTAATGATCAATGAGTCTAAACATATATTTTATATTGTTCTAGGTTACCATACGGATTAAAAAAATGATCGTAGTTGTTTTATATTGGCAAATTCGTACATGATTGTTCACCCAAAGGCCCTCGTGTATGATATAAATTCGCACATTTATAAATCATCTCACGTCACCCCCAGGGATCCACGTACTCCCAATTGTGAACCACTGCTCTAAAGTGTAGAGAGCCGTCCTCCCCCCATAGACTCATAGAGGGTATTTGGCCTACTTTTCAACGCTGGTCACTTTAACCCACCCCACGCCACCAGTAACATCCTTAACTCACCACCCCTGTCTCTCAACAACACTTGGTGGACATGACACAACCATGACACGACCAACTCAGTACACCCCGAGTTAGAGGCATCATTCCTACACCAGATAATGGGAAATGTTTTTGTTTGTTTGTTGAACTTCTTGCACATCGTACGTAGCCAATCGTGCTAATCGGAAGTGCGGGGGAACGGACAACAAATTGAGCACAAAAAAAAGTTATAAATACACGGAACCAAGCCCTTGGTAAATAACTCAAGAAATGAGTGCACAAGGAGATCGGGGATTGGGGGGCAACCCCACAAGATACGTTAGCGAGAAAGTAGTGGTGGGAGGGGATATAAAGTACTACTGTTACTGCTATTTTTTTTATTTGTACCAGATAAGGCCCGCCGAGCTACATAGCTCGTTTTAAGAAGCGACCAGGCCACAAGTAAAATTGGCTCATTGAAAATCCACATTCCTATGGAAAGAGCAAGTCTGCTTCTGACTAAAACAACCTTTGTCGACTTCTCTACTCCAATATGGTGGAAATTACACATTTATATGACGGTGCCAAACATAACGCGTAAATAAACCCACCGCTATTTCTCCCAAACTCCAATCACTACTCATTGTAAAACCATAGGACAGCAGGTCTCCCTTAAAAAGAGACTACACTCATCTCTATTAATCCAGTGGTGAATTCCACATTCCCATGACGCGTCTTCTACACATATCTCTAAACAAAGCAATGTCTTGTTATATACATCTTCACGTGTCAAGCAAGGTTAAAAAACAACAACCATTGACGAGAAACTCCGGCAGACGTTGAGGAGGGGACATTTGCGTGAGGCAGCCACTGGAGGGCGTGAGAAACACGTGGATACCCAAACCCGGGGGCAACGTAGTCACGTGGGGAGAGGTTTACAGACAGATGGCGAAGGGGCGAGGGGATTTATTTCTTTTGTTGGTGACATTTCCCCGCATCTGGCGGTTGATCCACCCAACATTGTTGGTTCGAGCAATCCTTACTGTTGATGAGACACTGAATCATCATGGGACCTCCTTTGCCAGTACAAAAATATGAGAATAGGGTTTCCCCTTTTTTCTGGCAACAAAACAGGTGTTAAGATGTTAAAACGCCAAACTGAAACCTTTTAGAAAGGAATCATGTCTGCAGTAACCATAATACTTGTGGTCAGAATGCAAACAAAAAACTTACTCCGATAATATATGCATTGTCTTTGAAACTGATTGGGCCACACCAGAGACAGTTTTCTTTTGGTGTCCTCTGGTCTAACACCATTTTGAGACTAGGCTAAAAAGAAAGCTGTTTCTGGTGTGTGGAAGCTACCTGGTCTGTCGCTCCACACGAAGCTATGGGTCTTCTCGGCCACGGTCATGCCCTCCCTTCCGTATGCTTGCGCAACGTGGACCCACCTAAAGGGACATCTTCACCGGTTAGAAATATTTCGGCTGGCCTGCCTGGATTGTGTGAGGAACTCACAAATCCTTGAAAAATCTGGACAAAATCCCATCGATGAGCTCCTCCGGCAGGCCAGGCTGTGTTGGCTGGGTAATGTAGCTCGCATGGCCAGCCACCGCATGCCCAAGCAGTTTGGCTGGATTAATTGGGCTAAACGGGCACGACACGAACTGAAAAAAGGTGGACTGATGCGGAACAGGGGGATGTGGAGCTCGGTGGACTTGTTGACGACTGGTACTAGCGGTCTCAAGATCGGCCTCTATGGAGGAACCTCTTGAGGGACGCTAATAGTCAGTTAGAGGCAGTCGCCTTCCAACAACAGTGGAGGGCAGAGTAGCGACGCTCACAATAACGAGCAGAGCGCGGGTTGGATTAAATGCGAGGTGACACAGTAGGGAACACAAGTGGTGCATCTGCCAGTCATCTCAGTCAGTCAATCTATGGCACCTGGGTCTGTCCCGTGACCTCCTGTCAGTGAGCCTTCGACACTTCACGTGACCTCAAAGTGCACCTGACCTGGCACAGGCGCCGTGGTGAGGTCACCATCACTTCGTGGCGAATGACGGCTGTTGTTGTATGAGAGTTGGTGAGTCTAAGTACATGTTATGTACATGTGTGTTGGATAGATAACATGTCTGTGTGTATATTTCTATGCCTGTGTCCCCCTCGGTATTAATCCGGCTCAAGGATGTGAGGTGAGCCAGAATGTGGCTTTGGAATTAATCCCTTCGTTTTGGGCCAGGCATCACGCGGATCATGGCTATTCTGAGATATTTGGCTGATGCTGTAATCCTGCCGCTCAATTCCCAGGCTGGCCGACCAAGTAGCACAAACCTCCCCAGGGTCCACCCACCACGCAAAACAAAAACACCCACCATTCGCCACTAAGTAAAAACTAAACAAAAAATATATTTTTTTTACCAGGTAAAGCCCACTGAGCTGAATAGTTTTTTTCAGAAGTCGACCTGGCCACAAAGGAGAACCGAACGAAGGTGGCTTATCACGTGGAGATGCATAGCAGCCAAATACTCTTAACGCACGATGTTGATTCTAAATGTGGAGGGAAAAATCGAAGGACCCAGAGAAAAATCCACACGACTACAGGAAGAACATGCAAAATCCAAATATACAGCCGTCAGGGTCGAGATCGAACCCACAACCTCCTGTATACCAGGCGAAGTAGTCAACATCTCGCCACCGTGGCGTCATGGCAATGACGCCTATGCAAAACCCATCTTCGAGCACAAACCACGCCGAAATAACCATAGGCGGATCTAGAAGCTTCCCAAAGGGTAGGGCGACCCCAAATTTTCAATCTTAAATAAGAATTTTAAAAATGCAATGTGTTTTCTCAAATAAATTTCGGTAACATTGCAATATTCGGGGTCTCAGGAGTGTAACCAATCCTATAGCACCAACCACATAACATCAATGACGAAGTATCAGCTAACACTACATCAACTGAAAAACATAAACCGCCAAGTAGGAGCCAAGCCTATAACCACAATATGAACCCTACAACACCAACCAACGAAGTCCACCAACCGCATTACATAAACCTTACACCACCAAGATCAATCCACGCCAAATTCTCCATTAAGCCACAATTATATTTCTACGTGCTCTCCGTGGAGTGGATTGTACGAAGTCCATTATCATTGCTGTCCACGGGCTTTCACTCCGCCCTTTAAGAACTCTTTGTCTCACCCCTCAAATCACTCAGAGGTCACAGCTCACGTCGCTTCATCATCACCATAAAGTCGCTCTCCTCTCCGCGTTTGATGCTTGAGCTGTAGAGACATTTGGAAGGCACTAAGAGCCACCTTTGATTGGTAAGTACGGGTTTCGTTTTACAGATCCTTATGGATTTACTGGGCTATGATTTTGCTCGAGATATTTCTGGACTTTTCACATTATTTCTGCACGCACTTTAGATATCTATACATTTTTCTGGTAACATGAAGCAAGCTGATTTTTTTAAACGTGAGCACGTGTCAGGGTTAATCTATTGCTACAAAATCTAGTAGTAGAAATATACAAATAAATGGTTGTCCCACTCACTCTCCTTATGGCAGATCAGGAAGCATTTAAATCAACCCTCGAATGCATTAAATCTCCAACACGAAATCATAATCGCTGCAATCTCCCAACAAATCTCTTAACAGCATCAGCCAGCATGGTCTAAATCTCCAGTTGGCATAATTCGTGAGCTCTGCCTGGCATCTCGGCTAAGGGCATTTATGTAATATTTTACCAAATGCTTTGTTGGTTTATATTTATCGCTCATTCATTCACAACGTTTACATGTTTAGGTTGAGCATTGTCACTTTTGGGGAAATTTGTTCTCAATGCTGAGTATTAGTTTGGTGACTAGGCGAGTGGATGGACGTGAGTGGTGCACTGGTCGAGTGAGCGAGTGACTGAGTAGATGCGTGAGCAGGTGAATGCATGAACGAATGAGTGGCCGAGTGAGTGAGGTTATGATTACGGTCTGTGAGTAAATGAGCACGTGGCTGAGTGAGTCGGTGGTCGAGTAAGTAGGTTGATCGAGTCGACGATTGAGTAGGTGGGTGAGTGGGTGCGATAGTGAGTGGTCGAGTGAATCAGGTGGGCGGGAGAGTGCCGGGCGAGTGAGTGCGCGAACGAATCGGCGACTGAGCGAACGAACGCGCGGTTGACTGATCACACAGGTAATCGAGTACTGTGACCGAACGATCTATCGGCCGAATTAGAACAACCGACTTCCGAACCCAACCTTCGACCACCATCACCGCCAGTCAATTCCTCGGCCGATGGGGCGACACGCGCGCGGCGCCCCCACGTTCGCGTCGGAGGGCGAGGACCGCGCCATCCGCCTCGGCGTGGTCCTCGTCCTCTTCGCCTTCGCCTCCTTCTCCACGCTCGCCTTGTGCTGGATGCGCCCCGCGCTGCAGCTGCGCGCCCGCACCCGGGAGGACAACTGCTCCGTGACGAGGGTGGACGCCGGGGACGGCGGCGCTTCGGGACCCGCCGGGGAGCCGTGCGCCTTCTCGTGCGGCCCCGCGTGTCGCGGCGACTCCCGCTACCCGTGCGTGCGCGTGTTCGCGCGCCTCGCGCACTCCTCTGGCAGGGTCGCGCTGCTCCACCAGGACCTGCTGCAGCTCTCGCTCAACCCCAGGGTGCGTGCCGGTGGACAAGGTGGGTGGGTGGGTGGGTGATGAGTGGGTGGAGAGGTGGGCGAATGGGTGGGTCGTTGGACGGGTATGGTGGATAGGTGACTAGGGCAGGTAGGCGGATGGATAGGTGTGTGGACAGGTGGATGGATGGATGGGTGGACAGGTTTGTTGGTGGGTTGAAGACGTGAGTGGGTGACTGGGTAGATAGGTAGGTGGGTTATTTTAGAAGTAGATGGGCGGATACATGGTAGGTGGGTAGACAAGTTGCCTTATTTAAAGTGTGGTGACAGAGAAGGGGGGACAAGACAGAATGAAACAACTGTTACCTAGACGATAGACAAACACAGCAACACGGGAGATATATAGACATACACACGGATAAACAAAAGCTAAACAGATAGATACATCCAGACAGAGACAAATACACTGTAGGGAGACAGAGACTACAGACACATATACAGGGAGACATAGAGACACAGAAAGACACAGACTGAGATAAAGTTAAGGAGAAACAGACATAAGGACCCAGACACATGGACACAGACAAACAGATGAAGGAAGATAACTAAATACAAGGAGACAAACTGAGACACAGATACACGGCATCACAGAGACGCAGACAGTAACACACACATGTACATAGACACAGAGATACACAGAGACAGACACATCCATGGTGATACACCCAGTGATAGAGACACACACGGTAACGATACAGAGACTTACACAGATATAGAAACACAGTCACAGAGATGAACAAACACGCAGACACTGAGACAAAGACACACACGGAAACACTGTAGGGGGAAAGTGTTATTAACGAGCACCGATGAAGACCGGAACAGCACACGAGGGGGTGGGTGGCCTGCACCACGCCCGGCCGCCTTTGTCTCCCTCGTGGAAATTTTTACATATCGCACCACGTACTCATTTGAGGCGGACTCGACCTAGGGGAGGCCAATAACCGGTTAAGTAAATCGTCACCGGTGGAATAAAAAAATCGGGGCCGGCGGTTTTAGGGAACGCAGCGCGCTACCCTTCGCTAACCCTCCCGCTCCCCACACCGAGAGAGATAACGCACACGGCACGATGCCTCCTCTCCCTGCCCCCTCCTCCTCCTCGTCGGGATCCCTCTCTTGGCGGCGCCCCGCAGTGCTCCTACGTGCCGCCTTCGTGCCACCGGGACCCCTCCGAGAACGCGCGCAACGTGAGCGGCTGGGCGGCGCGCTGGCGGCGCAGTCTGGAGCTCTCCGCTTCCTTCCCCTGCTACTTCGACGGGCAGCTCAGGTGAGGATGATGATAACCTGCAAATCCCCCACCCGCACCCCGCCCCCATCCTTCCTCCCGGTATTAATGAGTTAATTCGTGATCATCAGCATCTCGAGCTCGGAACACCGGGACGCACGCCGTCCGCACTTGCGGTACGAAGCGCGTTTCCACGCTGACACGTGGCGCTTATTTTGCCTCCCATGCCCACCGTGAGCCATGTTCTATGGAGACTCTGGAAAGCAAGACTCATCCTATTCCTGTAGAGAGATTGGGAAGTAAGCGGAGACTGTGGAAAATAATTGTGGACATTATCTGCAGGCAAGATTAGTCTTGTCGGCTATGGAAACCCATTAATTTTCCGATAGCATTTGAGTGGCCCAGCAGCCATCGTTTCGATACAACAGCCATCGTCATCCATTAATTGTCTCCCAATGCCGTCACCATTCTCACGGATCAGTGCTGCTACCACCCATGCCGCTCGTGCACGTAAACTCATCTCTCCATCTCGCTTCCCCTCTCTGTTGGAATTGTCACTTACAGACCGGCCCACCTGTGAAGAAAGAGCGTCAACGCATCGGATTCCTCCAGTCTCTCAATAAAGATTCTGATTCCCTCCCCACCTCCCCAGGCCAGACGATGTCATCCTGGATCGAGACGACAGCCGGGCGGTCGTGTTCCACTGCGTTTTCTGGCCGTTTCTCACCCTGCTCGTCGGCCTGCTCCTCATCGGCCTGGCCACGTGCGCAAAGAGCCTGTCCGTGCGCGCAGAGGCCATGCGCAAGCTCAAGAAGTTGCGGTGACTGCGACGAAGAGGGCAGTGGCGACGACGCCGAGGTTGATGAGGGTACTCACGGCCGTGGCCGGGCCCTAACAAGCAGGAATATGCTGCACACAAAACGTTAAGAATGAATAAACCTAGCCGTGTAAAGTTGTTGGGACGGCTTGTTAATTATGTGGGCATTCTTTACATTTATATGAGGCCGTACGACAGTGGCTCAGATAGCCGTTCAGTAAAATGTATTTTAAAGAAACACGCACACAAAAAATGCATCTAAGTTTATCAAACATATAGGGAAAAAGGCTTTTAAGTTTCTTTCTAAAATGGAAGAATCTCAGCGGTCAGGCGCAATTCTTCAGCCATTGTATAATACTGGTAGGAACCTCCTGGTTACACCAGCCCACAGGGGATTATTGTGTCCGTCCGTCTGGGTGGGGAGGGGAAGGTGGGGAGGGGTTAGGTGGGGAGGAGAGGGTGGGGAGGGGCTGGGTGGGGAGGGTGGGAGGGGTGGGGCTGGTTGGGAAAAGCTGGTTACCCCGTGGTGCCCTTATAAAACTCAACGTTTAACCTACTCACGCCGGCTTGTGCCCGCCCTCACAGTCGGGCATATTTGCGGAATACACCACGCCGCCGTTGACCCTGGCCATTGACCCGAGCAACCCAACGTTCCTACCAGCTCCCTCCGCAGTAATGTGCTTGTACTATTGTGCGCAGAGGCAAGAGAGCACCCTCTGTACTTAACGCGACATGCTCTCTCCAAGAGGCACTCCACTGATAAACTCGCTCACTCACCTGCACACGCTCACCGCAACATTCTATATTCGAAAAATTGCGTTTTCCATCGTATATTTAAGCTCCCAGTCGTCCATATCTGCCGAGTCGAGTGCTGTGCTCTTGCCTCTGCTATTTAGCATGGCCCGAAATCAAATGTATCATTCCGGATGACCGCTGCAAAGTATGATCTTGAGTTTTGATTGTGGTGTGCTGATCTTTAAAGGTGTATTGCGAAATTTGGATTCTGCTACTGATGCTCCTGCTGTTGTGGAGTGACTCATGTAGCCAGCTGTGGCTGCGGGGTTTGGTCGTACATGTTATGTATATCGTTTGTTGTTGGATTTTAATCACAGTTCATATGATCACTGTTACATTGTTTTGTGGCTTTATTTTGGTGATTTTGAGGACGGTTTGGTCTGGCCATGTTTGTTTGTTGTAGTACAGAGTTGGCCTGATAACTTTAATCTACATTGTCTTATGGTTGTTATTGTTTGACTTGCATCTCACTGGGATTTTTGCACAGCGTTGATATTCGGTGTTTTTTTGTGAAAGGCTTTGCTGTTTTTTCCAGGATTTTTCTTTTGCTTGTAGTCACTTTAAGATGTTTCTTGTTCATGTTTTTGTTTCGTTGCGGTTGCACCCGAGTCAAGAGCCGCATGGCTCACAGAGTTATACCTAATAAATGAAACTGAAAAAAAATTCTACTGAAAAAAAATGAAACTGCTGTGTGTGAAGCGATTTGTCTGGTCACAGTTGCCATCCCAAAGCACGACCGTGGGTACACGTGTATTACTGGTAGAAACCACCTGGTTCCACCAGCGCACAGGGGATTATTGTGTCCGTCCGTCCGTCGTGCATCTAAAAATGGGAGGGGTGGGGCTGGGTGGAGAGGGGAGGGTGAGGAGGGGCTGGGTGGGGAGGGTCTGGCTGGGGAGGGAAGGGGCTGGGTGGGGGTGGGAGGGGTGGGGCTGGGTGGGGAGGGGCTGGTCACCCCGTGGTGCCTTTATAAAACTCAACGTTTAACCTACTCACGCCGGCTTGTGCCCGCCCTCACAGTCGGCCATATTTGCGGAATACACCACGCCGCCGTTGACCCTGGCCATTGACCGAGCAACCCAACGTTCCTACCAGCTCCTTCCGCAGTAATGTGTTATGCTGTTGATATTATACTGTTGGTGGACGACCGTGGGTAATAAAAACAAGCGAATAAACAGAAGCGCTCGTATTTACCCACCCAAAACTAAACAAAAAACCCATTCAGGTCCGAAAGCAGTGATTTTCTTTTAGAACTCTTTGGCGGATGGATTTAAACGGTAATTTTGTTTGGGCGGTGAAACATCCCTTTCTGTGTTAATCAGTTTATTTACATGTGAATATATTTAGCCTACAAAACGTGATTTGTATTCAGTGATGGGTTTCATTACCTGCCTTTCATGTTTATGCAATCACACACGAACGCGACCCTAAAGTACGTAATGAGCACGAATGTGCACGTGCTGCATCAACCTATGCACGAAGGGGCGTAATTATTGCATTGGCCGAGGCATTTTCAGTGACAGTTGGCAGAAAATGCCGTTTCCACCGATGTCTGGGCATGATGAAATGTTCAAATCGATACTTTGGCATCTGCCAACTTGGCCATTGCACAACGAAAGTTGACAAACGGCAAATTCCACGTGAATCAGCATTCATACATTTCAAATTGTCATAGATCAAAGTTCCTGTGTTTTTCACTTTAATTCACCAAATAAATCTGTACAAAAAATGTTACGGACTTTGTTTTCAGCGTAATACTGGTATTTCTAATACAAACGCTAAGTCTAACCGTATTTAGTTTCAATGTATAGAACACTTTCGTAATTTCAACGTATCGGGAATTTGAACAGCCTAGGCTAGACACGCATTCCCTACAGATTGAACTGCACCTGCTCGGACAAACCACAAATCATGCGGAATGTCATGTTTAAAGCCTGGTGTCTGAATCTATGCTGGACGTCTTTCCCACCGTACGGAATCAACCGTGCAAACCAGAAGTGCGAAACTCGCGCTCATGGTAGAAATTTGACATTCAGATTAAATTGGCTAGGCTTTTCAGAGAAAAACAGCTGTTGACTTCCATCAGCGGTTTTCAACGACCTGAAGAGAGGTGTGTTATGAAGGGCCATTTCCCGAAACGTTACCGATTGTTTTTTTTCAGGCAGTGTTATTGACGAATGTGTTTAGTTTGTGTATGTTAATTGTGCTTGTTCACCACTGGCAACGCAGCAGCATCATCACCAAATAATTTGTCTAATTCAAAAGGTTGATGACCGAGTGGTATGGAGAAAACCAATGTGGTGAAACGGCATCATGCATGAAAGCTCTTTCCCGACAAACCACACAGACTGCAAGCACACACAGGCACAAAACATGCTCAATTGTACTGTACAATAGATTTACTCTTTCGTTTTACGATAAAATAAATAAATGTCGCGGCATATGCATTTATGTCAAGCAGCATAGCATTGCAAGCATTGCACCCACTCACCCCAACACAATGTCACTTTTTGGATGGGGACGCGACTGGCTGGCAGATTATTTCCAATCATCACAGAACAAAGCACATCGCATTGCATCATCTTAAGTCAAAGACTCAACGCATCTGCCTGCTCAACTAAGCATAGGGTAGTGCTCATCTCCACTCGGGGGCTCGGAGACATTGGTGGAAATTCCACAGTGCCAGGATGGGGGCCCACTCTCTTCCTTGGATGACCACTCTTGACTTTCATACAAATGTTTTCAGCCCCAAAGAGATGATTATGAGGCAAGCACAAACCAGGACATGAACTTGCGCTTTTGAATAAACCACGACGCACGGCACCAACCAGTCACTTAATGCTACTTTGTAAATCACTTAACTCTGTTTCAAGTAAACATAATCACTCAACTCTTATTTTTGTAAAGTAGAATCTTAAATAAAATAAGTTTCCCTTTCTAGGTACGTGAATACAGCGAATGACTGCAGTCTTTGGTGTCGGAGGGGGAAATCCGGCCAGATCCACCAATTCGTATCAATTGAGAACAATCTTCAGCTCGTTTACCTTCCTTATCTCACGACTCCAGAACTTTGTCCAAGTTGCTACCGCGTTGAAGCCTGATGGCCACGATAATACAGCCATGAATGGCAAAAGTGCCAGCAGCACCACATCCAACACCAGCAACTATGGCAACACAGTATGGCACTGGCATGTTATGCCAAGAGTTGTGTTTAGCCAGTGAAAAGTGTTAGTTGCAAATTGGGTTTAAGGAATAATTCGTTTACAGAGCATACAGCCTCTATCATGTGACTTGCCTGTGTGTAAGTTGTCAACCTAGTTGCCCAGTTGGGGAAACGGTTCAATACAATTGGTACCGAGTTGAGCAACTAAAACTTGTAAAGCCAAAACTGGCTTAGCAACAATTGCTGGTGACGATTGCCCTCTGGGTCGCCCAAATTCATCGTGGCCTTCAGGAATCACACGCGGCTCCAAACTACTTCCCATCATCAAGACGCTTCCTATTTACATCAGCTTGACAAGATCATTGCATTGTATAGGTTCCATAACACAACAGAAAGGGGGTGGGGGGACACACATTATTTTGTAACAGTTTTAATTATGTTTGAAGGCCACACGGAGTTTTTCAAGACTCCGTTTTGAGAGGGTCTCAATTTGAGATGATTTGGCCAATTCCTTTTTTGAGAAATTCTACTTCCAGTAGGAAAAAAACCCCCCAGAAAAAGCAGTGCATGGAGAAACCCGACACATAGAAAGGGAAAACACAGAACCCCTAAGAAACAAACTTGCTGTACTGCCCTTTAAAAACAAGCTAGTCTCGCTATATATGTATACTATACGGTAGCAAGGCAGGTCAGTCGCTGTCACGCCTATGCAGTTCTACTGAAATTAAGACAATATCGAGATGCCCTGTGTACACAACAGCTCCTGCTAAAGACATCCAGAGCTTTGGCTTTAGGCGATAGCGGGGTAAATAATAGCAAAACCTACACAGAAACAGAGCTTTAGGCACTTGGTCGATCATCTTATGCAGCAGTAGTCTCCACTTGTAGAGACTGGTCCACGTGTTGATATTAATAACATTATGGTTGAGTGATTATCATTAAGTCCACAGCTCGGTTGCTACCGTCGGAATTGCGCAGCACTGTGTCTTACCATTTCAAGTGCAGATGACGCAATAAAGCAGAGACCTTGACAGCAGCCATCAGATAAGCACATTACTTAAATTCTAATTCGATAACTCACCCATAGTCAAGGTCTTATTCCATCGGGAAGTGAAGTTACAGGAAACGACAAAGGAAATTGTCATCACATCGTTCACTGCCCAATAACAGTCTAGGCTAGAAACAGCACTTCCTACGGAAATGAGAGCACATCGCTAGTTCAAAGCAATGACAATTCTTGTTTCGGGAAAGAAAAATCACCGCATGTAAGTTTGAGTTAGTGCCACAAACTCCAAGGCTCTGCTCTCTCTCATAGCTCCACTGACTGGAACGTAACGAATAAAAAACTCCTCAAACCAAATGGCATGATGAATGCGATCCAATAATCAACTATTTTGTCCCATTTCTTGTCGTTTTTCAGTGTCCCGTTTGTAAAATTAGCCGAAACGTTCATGATGCATATCCTTGGCAAGAATCGTAATATTACTACTTTCATGTTTTGTAAGAGAAACCGTTACGTGCCCAGACTGACACGAAGTTGGGCTCGGGCAATCCGTGTTGCCAGGCACCACAAACCATCCGTCGCTATCACAATGTCAGCAAAGCAAGTTCACACACAGACACACACGGGTGTCATGCTTATTCCACTGACGTTTTCACCACTTAATCAGTTTGATACAAACTGGAACTATTTGGAACAGGTGATGATTAAGGTACTTGTACACAGATGAATCACACATTGACCTCATCAAAGGATAAACCAGACTTCACAGTAACATCCATGGACTAAAGAAAACATTTCTACCACTTAGAAGTACTGAAACTTCACTCCCAATCTCTTTACATGGCCAGTAAAAGAGAATAAATAAAAACATATTCACTGGCCAACACATCTCAGTATAATATACGTTACAGACCTTCATAACACAACTACATTTTCCACTTTCAATGAAATATCTGATCTGGGTCCGAGTCGTGCTGATGCGTGATTGCATTACTCAGTGTTACATGGGAATTCATGTAACCGATGCCACTGCCATTAGAATTAATTAAAATGACTAAATAATGGAATCTTGATTAACTGTACTGAGGGTGCTTGAGGAACAAGATGTAGTTGAAGTGTGCCAGGACACGCAGGGATGGTATCTGGCTTAGCGAGCATTCTTTATTTCAAAATTAGCTATGAGCAATTTGAATTAAAAACCATTTGTTCGCAAAACGAGCAAAATGTGCGCTTATCAAGTGAGAGACCAATCGATAAATATGCGTCCCATGGCGGCAGGGGGCGCACGCACCGTGGCCCGCAGCTATTTGTTTACCAGCTGGGCTGTGTGTTCCTTGTGTTCCGTGTCGGGGAGAGGGGGCCTCGTGGTGGTTATGTAATGGGTGGATGGCGGGAGAGGAGTGGTGGTGTAACGGTTAGCACGCCGACGCTACAAACCCAGCGAGCAGTTTGACTCGCGCTGACGGCCAACACCAGTGACCATTAGTTGAACTGGTCCTGGGCCTCCCTTAGGTCGATTCAACCTCAAATGAGTACCTGATAGTGTGTAAACATCGCCACGAGGGAGACAAAGGTGAGTGGGAGTGGTGCTGGCCACCCACCCCAATTTTCGCGGAAGGTATCTCGCTCGTTAAGCAAGACACGCTTGTATTGCTCTGTATTTGATGACATTTGTCCAAATATTTCAATGAGTCTCAGTATTATTTTTTAGGAGGGTATGGCATTGGGTCGTTTGGCCAATTCCATGAATGAACGTTTGGCATGTGGGAGGAAACCAGAATACCTGGGAGAAAATCCACAAAGCATATGAGGGGGAGAGACTAAGCACTGCCATCTCCTAGCCCCCACGCAGCCCCACAATCTACATACAACACGTGGCAGGCCAACCCTACTTACACGAAAGATTGGGTGAATTTAGGGTTATTTTGTTTGCAGGAAAAAAATAGGAACATATATTGAGCTCACTGACTAATGTAGTCTTAGATTTGTTTGAGTCTCTGTTAATTCTAGGTCGAATTTCTTTGCGCAGGAAAGCCTCTCCAAGTTAAGAATTTTTCAGGGAGATCCTATTTGGGCATCTGGTATGAAACTAGACTTACTGGGAAAAAAACAGGTGCATGAGAGAATACAACTCCCCTACTGTAAAGAGCGCCAACTAGAAACTATTCCAGTTTCATTCGAGTGGGACCACAACTCCCTGCCAGGCAAGGGGGCATCCTTGTGCGTAACGTTATCAGGACTCACCGACCCACAAAACTCAACCAACACGTCACTGGCTTCGACAAAGGTGAGCTTCGCCATACATCGCATCACGCTGCACTGTCTGCATAGAAGGTTCACGCCACACGTCCGTCCAAAGCCTGAGAACACCACAGCGCCTGGCAAACCTCTTGACGATTTTGCAGGTACCGTGTTTTGCATGGAAGGGCAGTGTTTGCATTTGGGCTTTTGTTTAGAAAACTTCTCGTGTCCTTCATTTTAACTTTTTGTTCTTCATATCTTTAAGCATTTTCCTCCTCTTCTCTTCCTCCTCCTCCTTCTTGATATCTTCCTGATCTTCCATGACTCCCAGCCTCAAGCTACATACACGTAGAGCGGGGGGGGGGGAGAACAGCATTCGTCGGCATGCCACCATGGGGAAGCAATAATTTGTTTGCGATTCCCAGCACTTAACATTCAGTGTCATCTAGTAAGATAATAGTAATACAGGTATAATAACAATATGCGGTCATAATTGTGGATGAATTAGAAATTTTTGATTTTACCTAAAAGGTTGATAGTTTACAAGTTTAAATCCGAGTCTAGGCCAAATCTGCCTATCTTCCCCTACAGGTTTAATAAAATAACCACCAGATTGTGAGAAGACAGAGGTCCCCCAACAGAGAGATTGGTTCCCACCAGGGAATAATGTGGAATTTCCAACACTGGTTAATGGCTAGAAATTGCCCCAAGCACTGCCATAATGATCATTTGCACAGGGAGGCACTAACTTTAAATTCAATGCCCTTAGGCAACCCACTGCTGGATGAAGACCTCCACACACCATGTCAGTCATGGGGGTTGTTTGACCCAACTTCATATCATTGGACAGTGCAGGTTGAAGGTGGGGGTGTACAGGACCGGTTCAAATATCACTCGCCACTGATATTAACTGCAGCAGGGAATTGAACTCAGGCTTCATGGCGCGGTTGCCAACCACTGCGCCACCGCTCCACCCAACTCTGGCTCTACGTGGCGCTACGATTTCCCCCGGCCTCCACCTATATGGCAATAAGCCTCCTGTGTGGGGGGTTGTGGGTACCTTCTCGCCTCCTCCTTCTGCTGTTCTCTCCAGCTCGTCTCCATGGAACGCAGTACGGAGTCGCTCTCGTACTTGTACCTTCACAGCAAGCGGGAAAGAGAGACAGGAAATAAACCCAGACAGCTTAAAAACTAAACTAGAAACTCATTTTTATTTTATCAGGTAAGGCCCATTGAGCTATATGGCCACAAATGATAGCGCAACGAAGTGGCTCATCACGTGGAAATGTATAGTGGCCAAATACTCTAAAGGCATGTTGATTCTAAATGTGGAGGGAAAAACGGGAGGGACCAGGAGAAAAACCCATGCAACCACAGGGAAAACACGCAAACTCCAAATATACAACAGGTGTCAGGGGGCGGGATCAATCTCACGACCTCCTGCACACCAGGCAAGGGAGTTAACATCTTGCCAACGAGAACCACTGGGTGTCAATACAGCTCACAGATAGTCTGTTCTCCTATAAAGCGGTGGTTGCGTTCCTGAACAAGACCAAGCTCTGGAAAAATAGCATTATAGTAATATAGGGTAAAGCATAGTCCGCGATAACACATGAGATGCATATGTAATATCTTAAATACGGCGGGAGACGAGTTGACGGGGCAGCACTTGTTTATTAACACTAACACAACAGTAACAGATACAGCCGAGATACAGCCTACGCTACGCGTGCCTAACTCGGCTACGCTCTCAGGCCCTCCGGCTACGTGCTTCCTAGGGGAGGCTATCTGACCCGTCCTAGCCAGGGTACGGGTCTCGACCCCTGGGTCACACAGCTCGGCCCTTATAAGGGCGTCAGGCCGTGATCCCCAAGGTCTTGCCACTGAGCCGCACAGAGTCCCGGCCCTTACAAGGGCAGCGGGGCTAGGGGTCTCAGGGCCCTATCTCTTGCTCCGTCTTCTTTCTTCACTGGTTGACGACTCCCCGAGCGCTGCTGCGCATCGCCTTACATAGCCCTCCGCGCCAGGGGGCGGGGCCTATGCGGACCGCGATGTGGACACCTGCCTGCGGACCGTGATGTAGCCACCCACTACGCGCTGTCTCACGATCCTCCCCCCCAGCACGTACCACGTCTACATCACCCCCTTCCACATAGCTCGCAGCCGGCTCGGCTGCAAAAAAAAACTCTCCGCGTGTGCGCCCCGTAACACCAAAACTAACAATCACAACCCAACCACAACGAGAACCCCGCGAACCCCGCAATAAATAACCGAACCCTTAACTGTAATAACAAGAATATATGTACACACCGACGAGTAAAACCAATAAATTATATACAAGAACGACCTGTACAGCGTCCCCTCGACCCCTGCTCGCCCCTTGACACGGAACATTAGAACGGACGGAAGGGGAACGCTGTGACGAGGTGACCCGGCGGGACTGCCTCCCCCCCCCCCCAGTCAGGAAAAGCGGCGCGAGTTAGCACGGGTCCTTCTGGCCGGCCCGTTGTACGGCACAGGACGTGTTTGACCGTCAGGCGGCTCCGGCAGTCCAGGAAGGCACGGAGCAGGCTTCGGAGATCCGCGCGTGCCTCGGGGATCCGGTTGCCGACGGTCAGCAGCCGTCAGTTCCGAGACACCTGGGAGCGGATCAGGTGGAGACATGTGAGGATCAGGCGGTGACATTTCCCTCCCCGAATCAACGGCCACATCACATGCTCGGTCATTACGACATGAAGGAAGGCCATGTGGCGCCGCGAAAGGTTTCAGCCGGGAGGGGTGAACGTACCAACGGCGTTTTCCCCACTTTATCTGAATGCACTGGGGTCGTGCAACACGCACGACTTCAACGGGTCCCCGCCATGGCCTCAGCAGTTTCGGGGACGTAGCCAACGGCGCATGCGGGCAGTGCAGCCAGGCCCTATCGCCCGGTTTCCATTCGTGCATGTACACCCTCCGTGCACGCAACCGCTCGTTAGCAATCTGGCGAGACCTCGAATTCAGCCTCGCAGCTTCCCGCGCCTCGGCTAGCTGAGCAGTGTTAAATTTGATATGGTCGGCCAATTTAGATTTAGCACGGGGTTCGGAAATCCCCAGCTGGGCATCCATGGGCGGATCGGCCTCCCGACCGTACATAAGATAAAATGGGGAAAACCCTGTCGCCGCGTGGGGGGCCATCCTGTACGCGGCGAGGACACCAGGGACCTGCAAGTCCCAATCAACCTGAGCCTCGCACACCTGTTGGCATAACATGGATGTAATCGTTCTGTGGAGCCGCTCCACCATCCCATCAGTCTGTGGGTGGTACGGAGAGGTACGCACTTTTTTGGTACCCAAAAGATCGCACACCTCTCGTAACAAAACGCCCGAAAAATTCTTTCCCTGGTCAGTCAGCAAGCGTTCGGGGGCACCCTTGTCCAAGACATAGCCCTGGACAAAGGCGTCCGCCACGGCCGCCGCCGACTGGTTGGCGAGCGGCCACGCCATGGGCCATCGAGTGAAGTATTCCACGCCAACCAGCAGGTACTTGTTACCCCGAGGCGTTACCGGAAAGGGCTCCAAGATATCCAGTGCAACGAGTTCGTTTATGTGCGAGACTTGAATAGACTGTAGCGGTGGATTGGCCGCAATGGGCGGCGATTTTCGTTGGGTGCACCCCACACTCCCCTTGAGTATGTTCGCCACATCACTCCCCATACCCGGCCAATAGTAGTCCCGCTGGAGCAGGGCAAGCGTTTGATGAACTCCCAAATGCAAGAGCCGTTCGTGAGCGGCCAGAACGACCCTACCCCGCATAGCAGACGGCACGACAAGCGCATGTCGCCGGGACATACCGTCCCACCTCATAAAGAGGCCCTGTTTGACCATCCAGGAGCAGACCCCCTTTTCCCCTCCCTCGGGACCCTTTGCCTTACGACGCAATGTGAAAAGGGAGCTGTCGGCCATTTGGAGTCGGCCCCACTCAATAAGAGGCAATGCGAGTAACGAGTCCCCGCCCGTCGGAGCAGCGGGAATGTCGACCCGTGGCGCGTCGGCGGCGGCGAACAAAATTCCCGTGGGGACGGCGACAGGGGGTTTACAACGCGCCGATCCCAGAAGACATGCACATTCCGAGCGAGGCGACAACCGCGACAGGGCATCAGCGTTGGTGTGGCGCAATCCCTTACGGTAAGTGGTCATGAATTGGTAGTCCTGGAGGACCTCCAACCACCGTGACAACTGACCCGAGGGTTGGGCAACACGCAACGCGTATTGCAGCGCCGCGTAGTCCGTACGGACAGTAAAATGACGGCTGTAGAGATACGGTCTGAATTGCTGGATAAAAAAGACGATAGCTAGTAACTCGCGACGGGTCACACAGTAGCGCTGTTCCGCCGGCGATAAAACCCTGCTACTGTAGGCGACCACACGTTCGACTCCCCCGATCACCTGTGAGAGCACCCCCCCAATACCCGTGTTACTGGCATCCGTGTCAAGCAGGAATGATTTGGTGAAATCAGGGTAACACAAGGGTGGAGCACTCACCAAGGCATCCCGAAGGGAGCAAAACGCGGCCTCCTCCTCCGGCCCCCAGCGAAACTTCACCCCTTTCGCTGTCAAAGCATGCAGGGGTTTGGCTATGGTGGCAAAGTGCTCAACGAAGCAGCGGTAGTAGGAGGCAAATCCAATGAAACTGCGGACCTCAGTAACTGAAGTGGGCGTCGGCCATGAACTGACAGAGTGTCTTAGCGGGATCGGTGGAGATCCCCGAGCGGCCCACAATGTGCCCCAAGTACCGTACCGATTCCCGAAGTAGGTGGCATTTTCCCAGTTTAAACTTTAATTTAGCAGATCGCATTCTGAGGAACACCCCCCTCAAGCGTTGGAGGTGCTCCTCGAAAGTTCGACTGAAAACGATGAGGTCATTAAGGTAAATCAAGCAGGTATCCCATTGGAGGCCCGACAAAACCAATTCCATTAGCCTCTGGAACGTCGCGGGAGCGGAATGAAGTCCCATGGGCAACCGATTAAACTGAAATAGGCCTACCGGTGTTCGGAAGGCGGTCCTTTGGTTTCGACTCCTCATCGAGGGGCAATTGCCAGAATCCCGATAGCAGGTCTAACGTCGAAAAAAAACGTGCCCCCGCTAAAGCATCCAGGGATTCGTCCATTCTGGGGAGCGGATACGCGTCAGCCACCGAGATCTTATTAAGGCGGCGGAAATCAACACAAAACCGCAAGGATCCGTCGTGTTTCTTAACAAGCACGATGGGAGCTCCCCATGGACTGGATGAGGGCGAAATGATGTCGGCGGACAGCATGTCAGTAACAGCCGATTGCACATGTTCCTTCTCGGCTGGGCTTAACCGGAAAGGATTTTGCCGAATTGGGGCCGCATCACCCGTCTCAATGTGGTGGCGTAACAGGTCAGTGCACCCAATATCATATTTATGTTTGCTGAACACGTCAGAAAATTCGAGTAGCAGGGCGCGCAGCGCCCCCAATTGCACACTGGACAGGTTTCTGGAGCCAGCACACAATGAGTCCAACCACTGTTGATCTTCCCCCGATTGAAGATGCGGACCCGGAGTGGAATCAACGTGCGCAATGAGCTGCTCATCCACGGGCACCGGCGCCGCGTGAGCAAGCACGGTGCCCTGTGGAATGACGGCTGGCCGCGACCCCGCGTTCAAAACCATGACGAATGGGTCCCTGTCCGCCCATACCATCGTCTGAGCCACCGCCAAGTCCAAACCCCCAACAGCTTTGTTCGACGGACCCAACAGCACGCCCTGCCCCGCCGTATCCACCCCCAAGGGTTTCCGTAACCGAAGGGGTACCAGCATCTGCGATCCCGGGGGTACGCGCACTGTCTGGGTTTCCAGCGCTTGGACCGTCGCACAAACCGTGCGTAGTTTGGTAGGGGTCGATAAAAATGTTATACGGCGACCCGATGGGAGCTCGATACACCCTTGATTGACGAGAATTTTAATCGGCATTTTAGCCAAAAAGTCTGTGCCCAATAAACATAGAACCGCCAGGGAAGAAGAGACAAAAACAGGTCCCGCCAATTTAATATCCCCGATGCAAATGGTCGCCCGAATCTGCCCGACAATACCCAAGGAGCCCCCGTTCGCCGCATAACATGGCACGTCTACCGGGAGCAGGGGTCGACATTGGACGGGGAGAATGTTATAAATAAGGTCTGAAATGATAGTTGCCGACGCGCCCGTGTCAACCAGCACCCGGACCTCAACTCCGTCTATAAACCCCGTAACTAAGGACGACCCGGCCGACGCAGCCACTACCCTGTGGGCCAGCTCGGATCATTGGGCCGCTCCCAGCCCCTGTACGAACCCCCCTCGCCGAACTGAACCCGCGGCCCCCATGCGTGTTCCCTCCGCCGCGAAGCGGCGACCCATGTGCGACGTGTATGTGGACCGAGCATGTGTAGTGCCGCAACTTACCGGGGGTAGCTGGGATGACTTTGGGCCTTGGTCGTCGTCCAGACGAGGTCCCGTGGCGCGCTGACGCGGAGCCCGGCACCCGGATGCAACGTGGCCGCGAAGGCCGCAGTTGTAACACATGACGAGAGACGTCGCAGGTTTCGGTTGCTCCAGCTTGCGGCCCGATCGCAGGGGCGAACGACCTCCAGACCCCCGGTCTCACCGTGGCGAAGGCCTCTTCCCGAGGTAGAACGACTTGGGGGTCGCCGTCTGCCGAGGTAGGTGTTGAAACCGCGGCTGATGCACAGACGACCGTCCGCTTCCGTTTCAGGACCTCGTGTGCATGGATACTCGTAGCAACCCGCAAGGAACAAATGTCTACCTCGTCCACCACGTTGATAGGGACCCCCAGGTCCTGCGCCAACGCCAGCAGTTGTTCCGTCACCATCGCGTCCTTCCCCTCCTCATCCATGCGGGGAAAGGCGGCGTCCGCGAGGGCAAGCAGCGCTGTGCGGTAGGCGAGTGGAGTTTCCGTGTCACCTTTCCGTCGATCGTAGAATTGGTGGCGGCAGGCCGAGGGTGGCCCATAGACCCTGGCCATGAGGCGTAGCGCGGCTTGGAGTGTGGAGCGGCCCGATCTTGGGGTGGATCTGAAGGCGGCGAGTGCGTCGTCGTCCAGCGTCGCTGGTAACGCACGTAGCGCCGTTGCATCAGACCACCCTGACATTTCCTGATGGGCGAGGAATCTCCGCTGGAAGGCTCCCCAGTCACCCCCTCAGCTTTGAAGGCCGTCAACGCAGGAAGTCGTTGTTGAAACACCTGGTCGTCTTCCGATAGATGACTTTCCCGCGCTGCGCCGTCGCTGTGAGAAATGGCGGCCCCATCTATGGGTTGTTCGTGGCGACTTTTGGCGCGCGCCGATGACGCGGGCGGCGAAGAGTGGAGTTCCTCGGTCACATGGTGGTCGCGGTTCCCGCCAATCGACGGACGATCCGTAAAAATGCCGCCATTTTCAATATTCGAGGCGCGAAGCGTAGTTTGGCGGGAATCTTCGGCGTGCGGCGCGGTGCTGGAGCGAGCCCGCGCCCGGTCTTGCTCCTCCACGCTCGCCATCGTCCTTCCTCCTCCAGATGCCGTGATTTCCGCCAAAATGGAAGCCGCGGCGAGTAGCAGCTCCGCCAGGCGAGAGTGCGCATCCTGGAGTCCGGTGTCGGACCCGAGTGGAGCGTCGGGCGTCCCCGAAAGGTGCTGCGGTGTCGGCAGCTCCTCCTCCTCTCCTCCCGAAGCTTGCTGGCCCGGCACTTCGTGGTCGTCTTCCCGGTCTCGCTCGTGAGTACGATTAGTCTTCCTAGTATCCATATTTTGAAGACAGTTTCACTTCTGACACCAGTTGTAATATCTTACATACGGCGGGAGACGAGTTGACGGGGCAGCACTTGTTTATTAACACTAACACAACAGTAACAGATACAGCCGAGATACAGCCTACGCTACGCGTGCCTAACTCGGCTACGCTCTCAGGCCCTCCGGCTACGTGCTTCCTAGGGGAGGCTATCTGACCCGTCCTAGCCAGGGTACGGGTCTCGACCCCTGGGTCACACAGCTCGGCCCTTATAAGGGCGTCAGGCCGTGATCCCCAAGGTCTTGCCACTGAGCCGCACAGAGTCCCGGCCCTTACAAGGGCAGCGGGGCTAGGGGTCTCAGGGCCCTATCTCTTGCTCCGTCTTCTTTCTTCACTGGTTGACGACTCCCCGAGCGCTGCTGCGCATCGCCTTACATAGCCCTCCGCGCCAGGGGGCGGGGCCTATGCGGACCGCGATGTGGACACCTGCCTGCGGACCGTGATGTAGCCACCCACTACGCGCTGTCTCACGATCCTCCCCCCCAGCACGTACCACCTCTACACATATATAGGCTGAACAAAGACTGAGGCGCGTCGGTAGCAACCAGCAGTATCCCGCCTTGTGTGATGCTGCTTATTCCTACTCTCACGACGTAATTCTGTTCACTCAATCGCGTTATATCCAATTCGCATTCGTGTTATAAAAAGATATGTTCCCTAATACATTCATCACAGTATATCTAATTTGCGTTATGAAAACACACATAATAAAACGGATTGAAAAGACAAATGCTTACACACACGGACATGCATACAAACTCCACTTATTTCAGGGTAAACAGGGGGCATGGGTACCCCAGTGACAAATATCTGGGGTCCCAACTGGGGAATCACTCATTTATTCAGGTGTGACCACGAATAACCCCAGATATTGAGCAGAATTTCCCAAACTCTGTTTATCCGTGGGGCTCCGGCCCACCTGTGACAAGTGACACAAAACGTTACCAAATGACACGTGGCCAGCAGGTAAAGGCGTTCTATGATGAAGTTTAAATCATCAGCCCATCATGTTAGGGGTCTCTCCTAACATGACATGCAAGCAAAGCTCTTTTCCCCCAAAGCCTCAGAAGCAAATTGCCCCAACTGCAGCAGCAATTGCATTGCATAGAGCCAGCACCACACACCCTTCCGTCTCCCAGTTGCTGGTGTAAACACTACAACAGGTACTAATTTGAGGCTCAGTCAACCTCGAGGGGGCCCAGGACAGGTTCAGATATTTGTCATCACGACACGACCACTCCCAACATACAAATATACAAAACCACACGCATACATACAAACACACAAAATAAGCATGCACAAACAAGGGTTTTCATGATCTGAAAAAAACTGCAATATATCGCCTGACATAAGCACCACAAAAATCTTATGGTATGTATTGCAAATAATCGTTACATCATAGCAGTTGGCTTTTTTCTTAAGCGTGTGCGTACACCTACTTTCTGCGGTCATAGCCAAAGATCTCCTTGATATGTCGCGAGATGTCGTCCTGAGGCACGTCTTCGTCGTCGATGAAGTCGTCCATCTCCGAGTCATATTCCTCCTCCTCCTCGTCATCCTCAATCCGCCGCCGATGAGGGGGTGCCATCCCAGGAGGGGGCCCTAATGAAATACATTCACACACGCTTGTGGTCAAATCACCAGGAATAAACTAAAAACTAATTTAACTTTTTATTTTAAAAGGTAAGGCGCCACTGAGCTATATAGCTCTTTTTTCAGAAGCGAACTGGCCACAAATAATAACTCAACAAAGTGGCTTATTACGTGCAAATGTATAACAGCCAAATGCTCTAAAACGTGGAGGGAAAAACTGGAGCATCCGGAGATAAAACCACGCGAAGACGGGGAGAGAGACACCGCAAACTCTAAATATACAGGCATCAAGGGTTGGGATCGAACCCACGACCTCCTGTATACCAGCCGAGGTAGTTTATATCTCACCACTTCATCAGATTATGAAATCTAAGCAAACTTGAGCCTGGATAGCGCTTGGATCTGCTACTGCCATGCACAAAACAGGTGTTATAGACTGCTGCGGGCCTACGTGGGTGGCACTGAACCAAAACAATGGAGTACTGCACTGTGCTCTCCACTCTCACCAATCCACACCGACCAGCAAACGAACATGTGTTTACTACCACAATCGACATGGAATGAGTATTTAAATCCACTGCTGGATGAGGATTCCCCACACCATGACTCACTAGTTACAGCGCCTGATTGACGATCTCAAGGTTACGAGTTCCAATTTTGTCTAACCTATTATCCTCATGATGTTAATACAAATGTGTATCGCTTTGTCAGAAGTAGTTTCCAATCAGATATACTGGCTCTGCCATAGGAAGGTGGGATATATACTACTGGGTCAGGGCCACCAAAAGAGGTCAAAAACACCCCATGCGCACACTATTTTTCACGAGGGTCTTGAATTTCCATTTTCATGTTTGGATAATGCTCTTTTATGAGTCCTTCGCATGGGGAGAAAAGCATTTTCCTCCAGGGTATCCAGAGCAGACCAACTCTGGAATAAGTGGGAACACTTTAAGGGTCTAAACAAATTAGTTCAAAGTTTATCAGCTGACTCCTGGCCATCAGGCATTACTAAACCTGCTGGCCCAGCAAATCAAAAATCGACAACCTATGAATCAGAGATGGGAAAAGCCATTTAAATTACATACTGGAATAATATAGAGTAGACAAATGATCCATCATCCATATTCAGTATAATTTAAATACAAACGGCCAATTACTTTGAGGTGTGAAATGTAATTAACAATTACAAAGGAAATGAAATTACACATTTAAATTACATCACTTACACTGCTCATCTCTGCCATCAACCCTTGAATCCACAGCTCAGCCTCTTAACACGTAACTAGCATAACAATCTTGCTGGGGAGCTCACCTCGATAGGCCATGGGTGGTCCAGGCTTTCTGCCCATGGGCCCTCCTGGCGGTGGCCCTCTCGAGGGCATGGTCGCGCCTTGCTGTGGCCCCCGCGAGAGGCTCCGGCCCGCCAGCGCGGCCGCTCTCTCCTGCTGCTTCTGCGCCAAGTCTCTGGTGGACACGGTCTCCGACACCACGGTGCACCGTGGCTGGCTCCCTACAACTCCTCCCGAGCCCTCGTGGGGCCCAGATAGCCGCACTCCCAGCCTGGGTCCAGTATCGAACCTCCGTGGCTCTGCCTGCTTTGGTGCCTGAGCCGGACCGGCTGCTTTTCTGGGTCCCTGGGCAGGCCTCGGTAGTCCCTGGGAAGGCCTCGGTAGTCCTTGGGAAGGCCTCGCTGGTCCCTGGGCAGGCCTCGGTGGTCCCTGGCTGGACCCCGGTTGTCCATGGCTGGATCCCGGCTTTATTCCCTGGCGCTCAACACTCGGTCTTGCTGACGAATTGCTGATGGGCTTACTGCTGCCATGGGGAGGTTTACTCGAAATTCTGGGTAGTTGTTGGGTCTTGGAACGTGGTTCCTGATCAATGCTCTGCTTGGACAGACCTAAAATCCCGCTCTCTTTGTCTGGTGTCTGCTTCACAATCACAGGTTTGCTGGACCCTTTAAGGCTTGCTGATGATGCCAACGATGGTGACGATGATGACGAGGGCCGGCTCACCTTGGCACCAGCAGATGATGAGCCATTAAGTCTTACCGGCAGGGCAGCCTTACCCTCTGGTGCAGGTTTCCCTGCAGAGGCATGCCCCCGGCTGCCCTCTTTGCCACTGCTGTCCCTGCTGTCCCTATCATCCCTGCCATTCCTGTCGTCCCTGGTGTCCCTACCGTCCCTACCATTCTTGATGTCCCTACCGTTCCTACCATCCCTGGTGTCCCTACCATCCCTGGTGTCCCTACCATCCCTGGTGTCCCTACCATCCCTGGTGTCCCTACCATCCCTGCCGTCCCTGCCATCCCTGCCATCCCTGCCGTCCCTGCCGTCCCTGCTGTCCTCTTTGGTTTCTTTCTTGTCACTAGGCTGTCCCTTTTCCCTCTTTTTGAGGACAGTATCCAGGTACTCCCGCTGCCGGACCTCCAGCTGTGTGAGTCCGTTGATATCGACCTCCTTCTTGACAGGCGGCGCCTTCGGTACAAGCGGCACGGGCTCATGCTGCTTCTTCTCCGCCAACTTCAGAAGCTCCATGAAGCTCAGCGATGGCGCCGCCTTAGACTGTGCCTTTGCCACCTTTTTCGTCTTATCCCTGGACGTTTCCACACCCCCCGGAACCCGCTCCTGGCTCCGTGCTGGTGCGCCGGAGTCATATCGCGGTCGTTTGGCAGGAATGGAGGTGGTGGCCGATTCCTGCACCGAGTGCTTGATAAGCACGTTGCGTCTGTCGCCGTCACTCGAGTCGCTAGCGCAGTGCTTTTCGTGATCTTTGTTCTTCTGGTGCTGCTCCCCTTCCCGCTGCTGTCGAGTGGGCTTTTCTTTCTCGATGACGGGGATGCCATTGTAGCCATGGAAGTTGTCCTTGGTTCGTGATGCCATCGCCCGGGCCTTGCGCGTGGTATTAAGCTCGCTGCGCTTAGCCAGCAGCTCCGCCTTACGCTTCTCATCCTCCACGGCTGGGCGCACAAACGAGTTAGTTCCATGGCAGCATTAATATAAATAACACAATATATATAAAACTTATTTACACAGGATAACCAAGATTATTATAAAAACTTTTTACATGGAAATGCACTATGTTAGTGTGGCACCATCTGCTTTGCTTTGGGTTATTTTTTTACTTAGTGTTATGTTGATTTAGGAAGCTAACCAGAATTTTAACCTGGATAGTGCATGGATGTATGCCCACCGAGAATAAAGCAGGTGTTATAGGCTGCTGCGTGGATACAATGTAGGCCAAAAGCAGAGCAGTAAAATCCATTGTTATACTATACTATGCTCCTCATCTTTTGGCCAGTGTGGTCAAGTATAGTGAAACAACTCCCATGGCCCACACGGGGTGGGAAGACATTCATCCAGCAGTGGATTGTCAAGAGAACTAATCCTTTATACATTCTGCACTAAACTGTACTGGGAACTTCCATATAATTTGATATGGTTGAAGTGCATTCATCGGAATTGTAAGATTACGTGTTCAAATACCAGTCAGGTATCTGACCCAGCCCCTTCACCCCTCGGAGGTGATTCAAATGAGGACCACTTTGTGAAAATGCAATCGTGGTAGACTGACTTTTTGGTCTGCACTGCAAGACAGCTGTCATTTCCGTGTACTCTCAACAATCTTAAATATATTAAAGGGTCAATGCAAACAAAGGCTACCTACACCTACCTTACAAACATAACTTTCATAACGTAAGAATGCAGTGTTTGATTTGTTTTAAAAAAACATAATAATGTATTGCATCATGCATAATTAATAGAGTGAAAATGGCCTCCCCATTTAATTGTGCACGAGTGGTCCCCTCACTTCCATTGGTGAGCCTGAGTTGGCTATAGGAATTCCACAATCTCATGGCAAAAGCCAGTCTATCCATGACAACCACTGTTGGCTTCTCACAAAGAAACTAATTTAATTGATCCTGCAAAGAGTAAGGGATGGAGTCAACCCCTGACCAGCATTGTAACTCATACCCTTCCAAATCGTGAGTCACATGCTCCAACCTTGGTGCCATCTACTGGAAAATGTACCCATGTATTTCAGTAACCATTGTCTCGTACACTCACCTTTTTTACGTTCGTCCTCCTCTCTTCGACGGAGGAAGGCCTGCACAGCTGCAGACTGCACCCCCTTCACTTTGGGGTCTCTCTTTGGGGGGCCCACAGCCAGGCTATACCTCTTCTTCTCACACAAACAAACAAACACACACAGATGCCATGTTTAGTTTCATACAGTGTAGGGGGGGGTGCTTGAGGAGAGCACCTACTAAGATTGCACAAGCTTGCAATCCAACAGTTTGGAGATAAGCGTCGGCCGCCGATAATGCACACTTGTGAAACTCTCAAACCATGTTGAATGGGAATGTGGCCAGGCAATGATAGTACAGCAAGTCCGTTCGTGAACCTGTCTGTAGGAAGCTTTGTAAATTACATGTTTATTGTTTTTATTGTAAGGCTGAAATGGCACACAAGAGGGAAATGTGGCCAGCATGTTTATCTTCCCAGTGCCAATGTTCACATATAACATCAGATACTTAATGAAGGCTGAAATGTCTTATGGGAGGCCCAGGTTAAAATTGTATACCGCCGATGCTGGAATCGTGGCCAAGATTTGTACCCGGGACAACTTGATGTTGGTATGGCGTCTTAACCACGAGACCCCACTAGCCATGAATACAATTACCTCTTTGCATGCACATGTTCCTCAGACTGCTAGAACACTATTGGAGGCAATGCATCACAATGTGATTCTATAGAGGCAATAAATACATTTATAGATACCTCAAAAATATGCTCAACAAATGTTGGAAAAACAAAAACTGTGAAAGGAGACTCCGTAATTTTGTATAAGGAAAGCTATCTTCGTACAAAAGCACTAAATATAGATATTGGTCACAGCAATAGGAATTTTAAAAAAACAGGAGGCAAGCCCTGGTCAATGCTTATTTTAGCAAAACGTTTTTTGCAACCGATTATGCAACGCTCAAAGCATCCAAGGCATGCTAATCCTTCTTGTCATTCAAGTAGGTGCAGCTGCTGCAGTTTGGCAATGCCCCACTTAACATGTAAACGACCCATTTTTCATTTTTAAACTACTTTACACGAGACAAAGGATAGCCACAGCCTAATCTATGTTGTCAGAACAGATAACTACATAAAGACACCATAGCAGAATAATGAAAACACAGGTAATAGTATTGACATCCGTTGATAACGGTATAATAGGATTAGATGAGTGTAACTTCATTCTTTGGTTATTTCGGTAAAGTCACGTAGATAGAAAAATTATAAAATGATAAAAAATCACGACGTTTCGATCGCAACACAAGCAATCGTCCTCAGGTGAACAAATACAGCAGGCGGACTGCTGAGGTAGGAATACAGTAAAACCTTGGATTGCGAGTAACTTGGTCTGCCAATGTTTTGCAAGACGAGCAAAATTTTTTAATAAATATTAATTTGATAAACGAGCGAGGTGTTGAAATACGAGTTGAACGTGTATACGCTTTGTCTGCCGAGCGTCACGTGATCACAACTGATATGCGAGTGCTTTGATATACGAGTGCTTTGGATTACATACACGTTTCCGGAGCGAATTATGCTCGCAATCCACGGTTTTACTGTATAGCGAGAGCTACTGCAGCCCAAGGCAGAGCCACTGCAGCTTAGTGAGAATTGTATTTTATTATGTTTTATTTTTATTATTTCCCTTCTACATGACTTTACCGAAAGAACCAAGAAGATGAATCCCTGCAGTCACGAAAGCTTTAAATCGAAAGCATTAAATAATTCTTATTGTATTACAGATCAGCAGATCAAAGTGTTACAGTAGTAATTGAAGATAAAGCCCATATTTTGGGTTGTCACTCACGCTTCAGTTAACTATATGGTTGAGTAATGGGGTTAGGTTAGTTAAGACTAAATGTTGGACTAATGAACAATAGGTTACATTTTGAGTGAAGGATTAAGGTTAAGATTTGTAAGCTCGGGAAGATGTTACATCTGTGGCATTCCACTGGCTCATTTTGGTCAAGAGACGTCAAATAACAAATCTTTGATTATTGCGTGGATGTTTCCGCTTGTGCTGTGTAGCTCTCTGATGCGTGTACAGTGGTCCCTCGGTTAACCATATTAATTGGTTCCATGAAAACCATCGTTAATTAAAATTAATGTTCATCGAATGTAGGAAATACATGTTAAAGGCTTAATTTGTTCCAACACGATCGGAAGCAGACCTTTTTCACCCTAAAAACAAAGTTTATCAAACTTAAATACGTAATTTTAATAAATAAACGTTATTAGAACATGAAAGCATTATTTTTAATAGAAACATGGATAAATAATGCATAAACGGAGCGTACAAATGTGCATAAATAGAGCACAAATTAAAAATGTTTTACCTTAGGCTAAGAAGATGGGATGGCTTAAGGGGTAAATGGAGAAGTTTAAAAGCGAGCCAGTTGCTCTCAAACCGCTTATAGAAGGGCGTCGATGATTGCTGAGTCCACTTAGGAGCGCTCCGATTGGTCGAAAACATATCGTTAACCGAAAAGGTATCATTAATAGAAACAATGGGACCCAATAAGATGCGGATCGTTAACCGAAATATCATAAATCGATGGCATCATAAACCAAGGGACCACTGTACAATCCGAATATACATTGAGATGTTCCATAACATTTGAAAATCCCTACAGTGCAATTTTCAGCACACGTGGCACCGCAGGAGCAGCTTGCCATTGTAGCGTCTGTTGCAAATGTCCAAACCAAATGCTAATGGGGGAACAATCTGCTGGCAAATGCAGTGGGGGGAAAAAAATCACTTCATGTTGTCACCTTTTTCGGGGCCAATTTCTAATACAGAAAGCAGAACTGCTTCCGTGTTTTTGTTGAAATGCACAGAAAAACTAAATTGTACGTAACGGTGATTAAGATCAGACTGACATTAAGGCAGGAAGTCTTCCTCTTATAATGTGCTCAATATTCCAAGCGTGTTTCTAGAAATTAATCACAAGCTTTGCAAAATTACGTGGCGAGGAGAAAGGGGTGGTCTAGTGATAGAATTAAATGTACTTTTAATAAAATTAACAAACATCCCCAGACACCCGAACAGTATTGGAGCCTCGGTATAAATTCGACGCATATATCGTATTTTTTTGGCAAAGTACATGCCAGATAAGTGATCTGTTCATGACTGCCACCCTTTCACACAAGTACACAGGTTGGAGCCATTAACAGCCCTTAATATTGACTTTTAAGCGAGTTTATCTTAAAAGAAATGCATACAGCAATAGTAAGCTGCCTCGAGTGCCACGTCCACTAAAAAATGCTCCATAGAGAATGTTTTTTTTACTTGACGGAAGGTATGATACGTTTTATTGCTTTTTGACTGACATCAACCAGTGTAAACCACACATAATAAAAAGCAAATGTCACAAACCTAGAAATGTAACTCTTTATGCCAACCCTGCTTATGTGGACAGATCGCTAAAATGGACAATGGCCAATAGATAATACTAGTGACGGAATGCCGACCAAAGGAACAGAATACCTGATATGATCATGGTGGAAACGCAGCCATGCAGACAGATTCATGTGCAGGAGTGAGATGGACTGGCATCACGGCCTCATGAGGGATGATTATGGCATGGAAAGGTTTCATCCAGCAGTAATAAGAACAGAGCTTATGGCGACTAAGTGGGCAAACCATACATCCATGACCTCCTGAGGACAATAACTGCGTGGTCCATGCCGACAGCCCACTGTTTCCTGGGTCATAGCCGAAACTTCAGTAGAATTTGGCCATGGGGTGGTGGTTCATAATGAAATGGACATAGCGAGACATCCTGCTGAGTAATGGGAGGGACTGTAGTAGGTAGAACAGCAAGTTGCTTTTTGTTAAACTGGCTATTTACTTAGCAGTTTCAGTGTTCTCGCCTGTAGGGTTTCTCATAGTTTCCTTCCACTCGTAAAAAAAAAGTATTTAGCGGAAAAGGCGACAAAAATTCCTCCGGTCCATCGTATCATGGCGCTGCAGTGATGTTAGTTGATGTGGAATGACATCACTACCATATGTTTCATTACGTGATTCAGGGCGTGATCGCAATTGAAAAGTTTTTGTTCTTTTCAACGAAGCTTAATACCGATGTCTGCAGCCAGCGAAGCATTTTAAAAAATAAGAAAAATAATCTGATTTAATGAGGCTTGTGTTCCCGCGCGTTATCCAAAAGGACACGTGAAACAATTTGCTGTACTGTAACTCCACTGCTGGATGAGGGCCTCACCCCACGCGGTGTTGGTCACGGGCAGGGGTCGGTAAGCAAAATAACCAGAGAAGTCATTTCCTTTTGAATTCGTTAAAAAAAATGAAAATTTCAAGAGCCGCAATTAATGTGAACACGAGACGGTCCACCCAGGTCTAAGTTGCGCTCTTTTGGTGATCGTGCTTTTGTTAGCGTGGCACCCAAACTATGTAACGCCTTTCCACTTGAAATCAGGCAGAGTAGGGAGATGTATGCCTGCTTTGAAAACCCCATCTCTTTAAACTGAGCCTTCCCTCTTTAGTTTGGTCGGTTGCCCTGGTTCTGTTTAGTTTCCTGCTTTTCATGCATTGCGCATTCGGATCATTGGATGGAATGCGCATTATACATTGGAATTGTTAATAAATAACCTCACGAAGTAATCCTTAAACAGCCGCATGCTGCTCCGGAGCCGTCGGCTGCCGACCCCTGGTCATGGGGGTGGTTGAACCGTATTCAACCACGCTGGTCAGTCTCAATTAAAGGTAAAGTCCATCTATCACTCGCCACTGAGGTTTGCCGTGGACGGTAAATTAACTCGGGCGGATGTTCATAGCGCGGTGCCACCAACCACGACGCCACCGTGTCTATACTATTTGATTTCACCAGGTAAGGCCCACTGAGTTATATATATTTTTTTCAGAAGCGACCTGGCCATAAAGACATCTCAACCGAGTGGCTTATCATATGGAAATGTATAGCAGGCAAATACTCGGAACGCACGTTTTTAAAATGTGGAGTAAAAAACTGGAGTATCCGCAGAAAAATCCACGCCAACACCAGTCGAGGTATTTAACATATCGCCACCGTGGCACCCTAAAAAGGCATTAAAATTTAAATAAAATTTAAGTTTTTTTGCTGACTTGGGCGCTTCAAAAACTATAACATTTCTCAGTCTAACGCGGGTAAGAGCCACAAAAACCGACGTTGAACCACGAGGCCTGGTTCGGGCGGTCGTACCCCGCGCCTTGCCCGAAACCTCCGCAGGATCTGGTGCGAGGCGAGCGGCAGGGGGAGTTGGGGACGACGGGGACAACGCGGGTCCCCTTAACAACATACCTCGGTGCGGACGGACTCTTTGTTTTTAGAGGCTTCCGAAATCAGTCTGTTGAAGTCCATCTTGTCGACGCTATCCCGCGTCGCGTGCTCTTGGTGTCGTTATTGGTGGTGTCTAACAAGCGACGCGAAAGCGAGGACCTTTAAACCGCACAGCAATGGCAGCCGCCGCCGCCGGCTGGGTGGGGAGAATGACGCCTTCTCGTCGCGATGACGCTTTGCCCCGATGACGTCAATCGCCGCGTGACGTCATCGTGCAGTTACGTTTTCGTCGCGTGACGTCATCGCGCAGTTACGTTTCCGTCGCGTGACATCATCGCGCAGATACGTTTTCGTCGCGGGACGTCATCGCGCAGTTACGTTCTCGTCGCGTGACGTCGCTGCGTACCCGGCGCCTCCAGGAGTCTGTTGAAGTGCCATCTTTTTTTCTCGACGGCATTTGCCGCCGCCGCCTGACGTCATGACGTTCGGAAACGTTGTCACGCGGTGACGTCGGTACCGCGTGACGTCATCGCGCACGCCGCGTTTTACTTTCGCTTGGGCAAAAAAAAACTAAACGCATTCGTCAATAACCACCGTGGGTGTGTGTGGCCTTAACAAAAATTAATGCCGTATATTGTATGCAATTGGCGACGTTTCAGGCAATGGTCCTTCTTCATAGCATCTATATCCGCTATGAAATGACGTGGGGCCGTTGCCCGAAACGTCACCTGACCTATAACATTTTCCTTTTACTGGTAGGAACGAAGTGGACCAGCCACCAATAGATTATACTGGTACTGGTAGGAACGAAGTGGACCAGACCACCAATAGATTAATGTGTCCGTCCGTCCGTCAGTCCGTCCGTCTGTCCGACAAGATGACCGCTCGCTCCCCCTGCGATCTGTGAACTAAACAAGATGGCCGTCGCTTCCGGCGCCTCACGGCGAAACTTTAAACTTCGCTTCAAATTTACTTTACTGAAACGCAGCACGTTTTTTTAACACAGAGACAAGATACATTTATTAACACGGAGACGAGATACATTTAATCGCCTTATTTGTGCACGAAAAGCACGGCGCGAGGCCTAGTGCGGCAGGCTTAGCGAGGCCTAGTGCGGCAGGCTTTACGAGGCCTACTGCGGAGAAGGCATCGCGAGGCCTACTGCAGAGAAGGCGTCGCGAGGCCTACTGCAGGGAAGGCTTCGCGAGGCCTACTGCAGAGAAGGCTTCGCAAGGCCTAGTGCAGAAGGCTTCGCTAGGTCTACTGCAGAGAAGGCTTCGCGAGGCCTAGTGCAGCAGGCTTCGCGAGGCCTAGTGCGGCAGGCTTCGCGAGGCCTACTGCAGAGAAGGCATCGCGAGGCCTACTGCAGAGAAGGCTTCGCGAGGCCTGCAGAGAAGGCTTCGCGAGGCCTAGTGCAGAAGGCTTCGCGAGACCTACTGCAGGAGGCTTCGCGAGGCCTAGTGCAGGAAGCTTCGCGAGGCCTACTGCGACAGGCTTCGCGAGACCGTCCGTCTGTCCGACAAGATGGCCGCCCGCTCCCCCTGCGATCCGTGAACTAAATGAACTAAACAAGATGGCCGTCGCATCCGGCGCAGCCAATGACATCGCCTGTTGCAATCCTTGCTCTGTGGGCGCGCGAGTCAGTGGGGAGGGGGGTGTGGACGTCATCGCTCTGTGGGCTCGCGGGTCAGTGGGGAGGGGGGTGTTGACGTCATCGCTCTGTGGGCGCGCGGGTCAGTGGGGAGGGGGGTGTAGACATCATCGCTCACCCCCCATGCACAATAATTTTCTTTTTAACTCCTCTATACCCGGTCGATATCCCTGTACCAGTATTAGTATTATTCCTACCAGCCCACCCCGCAGGGTCCTGTTAGGAACGAAGTGGACCAGACCACCAATAGATTAATGTGTCCGTCCGTCTGTCCGACAAGATGGCCGCCCGCTCCCCCTGCGATCTGTGAACTAAACAAGATGGCCGTCGATTCCGGCGCCTCACGGCGAAACTTTAAACTTCGCTTCAAATTTATTTTACTGAAACGCAGCACGTTTTTTTTTTAACACAGAGACAAGATACATTTATTAACACAGAGACGAGATACATTTAATCGCCTTATTTGTGCACGAAAAGCACGGCGCGAGGCCTAGTGCGGCAGCCTTCGCGAGGCCTAGTGCGGCAGCCTTTGCGAGGCCTACTGCAGAAAAGGCATCGCGAGGCCTACTGCAGAGAAGGCTTCGCGAGGCCTACTGCAGGGAAGGCTTCGCGAGGCCTACTGCAGAGAAGGCTTCGCGAGGCCTAGTGCGGCAGGCTTCGCGAGGCCTACTGCAGAGAAGGCATCGCGAGGCCTACTGCAGAGAAGGCTTCGCGAAGCCTACTGCAGAGAAGGCTTCGCGAGGCCTAGTGCAGAAGGCTTCGCGAGGCCTACTGCAGGAGGCTTCGCGAGGCCTAGTGCTGGAGGCTTCGCGAGGCCTACTGCGACAGGCTTCGCGAGGCCTACTGCGACAGGCTTCGCGAGGCCGTCGTCTGTCCGACAAGATGGCCGCCCGCTCCCCCTGCGATCCGTGAACTAAATGAACTAAACAAGATGGCCGCCGCATCCGGTGTAGCCAATGACATCGCCTGTTGCAATCCTTGCTCTGTGGGCGCGCGAGTCAGTGGGGAGGGGAGTGTGGACATCATCGCTCTGTGGGCGCGCGGGTCAGTGGGGAGGGGGGTGTGGACGTCATTGCTCTGTGGGCGCGCGAGTCAGTGGGGAGGGGGGTGTTGACGTCATTGCTCTGTGGGCGTGCGAGTCAGTGGGGAGGGGGGTGTGGACGTCATTGCCCTGTGGGCGCGCGGGTCAGTGGGGAGGGGGGTGTGGACGTCATTGCTCTGTGGGCTCGCGGTTCAGTGGGGAGGGGGGTGTGGACGTCATTGCTCTGTGGGCGCGCGAGTCAGTGGGGAGGGGGGTGTTGACGTCATTGCTCTGTGGGCTCGCGGGTCAGTGGGGAGGGGGGTGTTGACGTCATTGCTCTGTGGGCGCGCGGGTCAGTGGGGAGGGGGGTGTGGACGTCATCGCTCACCCCCCATGCACAAATAATTTTCTTTTTAACTCCTCTATACCCGGTCGATATCCCTGTACCGGTATTAGTATTATTCCTACCAGCCCACCCCGCAGGGTCCTGTTTTTGTCCGTCCGTCCGTCCGTCCGTGTAGCAACATCGCCCCCTACTGCAAACACTTGGCATGACCCTACCAAAACCTTTAGACTCAGTGAGGCTTTCCTGGCTAAACAAGTGTAACATTCCCTTACAATTCCCTGAGATAGGTTTTAATTAAAACATTTAAATTAATGAGGCTTTCCTGGCTAAACAAGTGTAACATTCCATTATAATTCCCTGAGATAGCTTTTAATTAAAACTTTGAAATTCAAATTTTACTCACAGCGCCCTAAAGCCTACAGTTAGGCCTAAAGCCTAGAACTAGGCCTGAAACTCTCCCTTCGTATCCTACCCCCGCGTGTGTGAAAGGGAGTTAATGTTTAACAATGTTACATTCCCTCATGTTTTTCAATAGAAACATTTACATTTGAAGCTTTTACATTAATAATTAAAACATTTCAATTAAAAATTAACTCACGGCGCCCTAAAGCCTACAGCTAGGCCTAAAGCCTAGAACTAGGCCTGAAACTCTCCCTTCGTATCGTACCCCCGCGTGTGTGAAAGGGAGTTAATGTTTAACAATGTAACATTCCCTCATGTTTTTAAATAGAAACATTTAAATTTAAAGCTTTTACATAAATAATTAAAACATTTAAATTAAAAATTAACTCAGCGCCCTAAAGCCTACAGCTAGGCCTAAAGCCTAGAACTAGGCCTCAATCTCTCCCTTCGTATGGTCCGATTAGGTGTAGCAACATCGCCCCCTACTGCAAACACTTGGCAGGACCCTACAAAAACCTTTTCACTCAGTGGGGCTTTCCTGGCTAAACAAGTGTAATAATACATTATGTTTATATTCTTTGGATATTCGTTCCTACCAGCCCACCCCGCAGGGTCCTGTTAAGGCCACCGTGTTAATAATGCACAGAGTTTGTTGTCATTGTTTGTGCTTTGTACTCCACCAGAGCAGTGTGTCTCTGTCTCTTATGGGGGTCAACGCTCAGGTCCCCCCACCCCCCGTCAGTAAGGGGCCGTCCATAAATGACGTCACGCACCTAGGGGGGGGGAGGGGTCAGACATTTGTGACGAGGGGCGGGGGTGAGAAATGTGACGTCACATCAAAATTCACAACTTTAAATAAATACTAGCAGGAAGTATCCGGCGTTGCCCGGGTTTTAAAAATATTTCAAAACTACTCTTAATAATGTAACTGCAGTGCGTACTGACTGTGGTGGTACCTGCTTTCACTGCAGCAGTGCATACTGTGGTGGTACCTGCTATGATTACAGCAGTACATGCTGACTCTATAGCAGTATTTATCGACTGTATAGCACAAAGTACTCACCTGTCAGAGTGGCGTGGTGAGGCCTAGTACCGTGCAGAGCCTCCGGCCTCGCCTAGATTGCCCACCCGGTTGAGGCTGGGTACTGGGGCCGTTACCCCCCCCCCCCCGCGCTACAATAATACTGTCTAATCGCTATAATTTTATTATCTACCGACCCTATAATAGTAATTGCCAGAGGTGTGGACTCGAGTCATGTGACTTGGACTCGAGTCAGACTCGAGTCATGAATTTGATGACTTGCGACTCGACTTGGACTTGCATAACAATGACTTTGTCCCACCTATGAGATGTGGACTCGAGTCATGTGACTTGGACTCGAGTCAGACTCGAGTCATGAATTTGATGACTTGCGACTCGACTTGGACTTGCATAACAATGACTTTGTCCCACCTCTGGTAATTGCACACATTGGGGTGGGGGGAGGAGTGAAGAGGACGTGAAACTTTGATGAATTTACCTCAGAGTCGCGTGTTAATGCGTGCGCATATTTTTAACGGGAATTAAAAATGGCGTCCACCCCGCAGCGAATGCGTCGCTACCCGTTGCCAGGGGCAACCGCCGTCCAATGAAACTGCGTATGGTCCGGCGACACACAGACAAACAGACACACACACAGACAGACAGACACACACACAGACAGACAGACGGACAGACAGATTTGCGATTTTATATATATAGATAGACAACACGTTCTACTTAATTAAATAGACTTTTTAATAAATGTTTTCTTCTACAACATCAGAGTGCAGCGCCACATTAAATACGCGCTACACAATGACAATAGTTCAAAGCGATTTGAAGCATGTTTTATTATTGGGGGGGTGGGGCAGAGCTTTGTGACGTCATATTTGAGGGGGAGGGGTCTGAGAATGATAATTGCTTTTTTTACCCTTCTATCTGGCAACAAAACTGACACCTTTTTTTTACAAGAAGTAATGTTTGCATTGACCACAATACCTGCAGTCGGAATGCAAACAAAAAACACAACTCTGATAATGTATGCACTGTCCTTGAAATTGATTGGTCCACACCCGAGACAGCTTTTCTTTGAGCCTAGTCTCACATGGTGTTGGACCAGATGACGCCAAAAGGCGCACAACTCAAAGACAACGCACCATCAGAGTATGAGAGCTCGGGGTAAACATTTACACCATTGGAACCTCCTTTGCCAGGAGGTTCCAATCAGAGTTGTGTTTTTTGTTTGCATTCCGACTGCAGGTATTGTGGTTAATACAAACATGACTCCTTGTAAAAAAAGGTGTCAGTTTTGTTGCCAGATAAAAGGGTAAAAAAACAATTATCGTATTTTGCTACTGGCAAAGGAGGTTCCAATGGTGGGTGTGAGAATCTTTGTGTTTGTAACAGCAGCCGCACGTGGCACCGCCGGCTGTTGATGTGAGGCAGTCGCCTGGCAACCGTCGCCTGGCAACCGTCGCCGTGGAGACGCAAGGACGCGCCGCCACAGCCACCGCCGCCACCGCAGCTGTGAGCCGCAGTGACCCGCAGGAACCAACACGAGTGGTGGTGGCAGCAGTAGTAGCAGTGAGTTAGTGAGAGATAGTGAGAAGGCTGCTGTTGCTGTAGCCGTGAGAGAGAGTCTCTCTCTCTCTCTCCGTGTGGCCATTGATTCAGTTTGCGTGTTGTTGTTGTCAGATTGAAGATGTCTCTGTCCACGCCGGAGCTGCCATTCTTGCCCGGGAACTCCTTCAGGGACCCTGCCGTGAGTGAGATTCGAACTCCGTGGGGGGCTCGCACCCCCCCCCCCCTCTCTGCCCTTGTGATTCCACTTGCGGCTCCCCCTTTTAAAAGTTTATTTTTACGTCTCCTGTGCGTGTTATTTTGTCTCCTCCACAGTGTGCGTGTGTCTCTTGTGTCTCTTCATCCTGTGTACGTGTTGTTTATACCTCTCATCTATTTCGTTGTCGCCTCTGATATCTCCTCTTACGTCTCATTGTGTGTATTGTGATCCCTTTTCTGTCTCTTGTGTATATCATGTCTCCGTCTTTCACGCATTCTCCTGCATCTCTTACGTCCCCTGTTGTACTCATGTACCGTACGTAGCCAACCATGCTGATTCTCTCTCTTGTGTCTCCCTCGTGTGTGTCTCCCTCTTGTGTGTATTCTCTTTGGTGCCTTACACCTCCTATTGTGTCTGCTCGTGTCTATTGTTTCCACGTTGGATCCTCCTTCTTGTTGTTGTTTGTGTATTTGGCCTCTTGTGGCGAGTTCTTTTCAACCGCACCGTGTGCGTGACTTCATAAAAGTTTCACAAAAGCATTTTACAGGTTTTACTAACACTTCTTGATAATTACGCGTGCATTAAAGCATAGTAGGGCGGACATAATTGTCCGTGTTTTTAATTTAAGGCAGAGGGTGTATTCAAGTATCTCAACAAGAGTGGAGCAGTATTTATCTGTCTCTATAAGAGGTTTATTTTCAGTTAGATCGCCTAAATATAAATGTGTCGTTAAACCCGCCACCACTCGACCAGCCAATTAGTAAGGTTTGTCACGTAAACAGAACGTGCCAATTCGTTACTAGTACAGCACACCGGTGTGTTGGAGAGTAAACCTACAGCATTTACAATTTGAGTACGACGTTTCACCAGTAATTACAACTAGCTTCATCAGGCGATAGCCAGATTTGTGGAGAAATCCTGTTTCGTATTGTATCTGTCTCTTTGCGTTCCTGAGCCAGGGGTGGAAATCCATACAATTAAACGTTTGATTTTTATAGTGTTAAAATGTAAAAAAAAATATCGCAAGATGCCTGACAGGAAGGAATTCTGATCAAATGTATCTTAAGTGCAATAGAGAAAGTAGTCTTGATTTGAAGCTTTCGTGACTGCAGGAATCCATACTCTTTGGTTCTTTCGGTAAAGTCAGAACCAAAGAGTATAAATAGAGAAAGGTTAAAACAGACAAAAAACAATAGTTAAACACATTCAATTACTATTCTAGGGAATCGTAGGCAGAAGAGAAAGACGAGTCTTGAGCATGTTCTTCAAACAAAGGGAGAGCCAGCAATCCAGATATCATGGACTACGTATGTTGAATTTCTTTCGCACCGTACGTAAGTCAGTCGTGTTAATTGGAGGTACTATACCAGTGCAACCATTGACTTTTCATAAGCATAATCATCAGCAGTGTGCATGTGCATATCTGGGGTCTATTGTCCATTGACTTATCATAAAGTTGTACTCAATTTAACGACTATGTGCGATGATAAGCTGAGATTTTCATGCTGTTTATAATCACAGCAGAATTACGATTCCACATAGCCAAATTGCAACAGCAACCTTACACGTAACCCTTGAACGATGTTTGCTGAGAGCAGAAGCCCAGGTTCCATCGGCTGCAGACGCTGGACTACAGAAATGGGTACGCGCAGCCACGGGTGGCGAGCGCTGGCGTGGGCACAGAGGCACCGCAGTGGGGTCCGACACAAGTGCAGCCCTCGTTGGCCGAGCTGGAGGAGATGGCCACGCAGCAGGCCCTTCTTACGTATGGGCCACCCCGCACGCCACCACCACCGCCGTTCGTACCTGCGCACGTCATCTGGGACAAGAAGGTGATACATTATTTATGGCAGGAGCAGTGGTGGTGCACATGTCCTCTCCGTGGTCGCGTGGATTTTTCTCCTGGTCCTCCGGTTTTGCCCTCCACATTTAGAATCAAAATGCGTTTAGAGTATTTACCTGCTTTTATATTTCCACGTGATAACCCACTTCGTTGAGCTATCATTTGTGGCCATGTCGCTTCTGAAAAAGAGCTGCATAGTTCAGTGGGCCTTGCCTGATACATAAAACTGCACTGAGACCCACGGACCGGGCAGCCTAAAGTGGCCAGGCTATGATGAGGGGTGTGGAAATTGGACAGGGGAGCTGCATTTAATTTAATTCACCAGGGCCCATGCCAACCAGGCTACATCACTGGGGAGGCGATGGCTGCTTGTTACAATGAGCATGAAATGTTAAGTCTATTTGTCAGTTTGTCCGTCCATTTGCGGACACTTCACATTATTTTCCAGAAAGCTAGAAAACCTCTTAAACAATCATGACTAAACTTAAGATACAGCTTACCAATGGCAACAAAATAATTACAAGAAAGTGTTTATATTTGTATTTCATGTTATGTCATGTACGATACAGTATCACATTCTATATGGATGGCTTATAAACTGATTGCATTACGTGTATTTCTTACTATGAGCAGAGGTATTAGGATTAAAATTATAGGATTCAAAGTTGAATGTTTAACTTATTAGATAATTCACAATAAAGGGTTTACTGAGACCAAAGTTTAGTAAGTCACCGGCACTAATGGAGTAAAGTCAACCAGAAGAACTGTGTTTAGATGAATGTGCCTTTTCAATACTATTGCACTACTACTGTATTAGTTAAAAGATTACAGGTGCAATTTTGTTGTTACAACAGAAAAAGTAAAATGTTGAGCATTTCTGCAAGAACATTTTCGAAGAATTACTAAAAATAGCAGGTATCATACATGGTGCTTCATTACTGTCAGGCATCCTTGAATGTCACAAGTTTTCAAGAACTTGTTGAACATCGTAAGTTGTTTGCAAGTGCAGCCACTTGACATTTTTACAAAGCTGTGAGCACAGTATCCAGTGTTCTATCCACTTTCGCATATTGAGAGGCCATGAAGGTTTTTTTTTTACTGTTGACAATGCGAAGAACATTGTCAAATAAAGTGCAAGTGATTATCAGGACAAAAATATGGGACTGTATTGTTAGTGTTGTAAAAGCACGAACCATCATTAACACTCTCATATTAAATAAACATACAGAAAATATGCAACACGCTAAGATTTTGGACAATGGCACTTCTACAGATCAGCATTGCTATGATAATAGATATGTGTGCCGTTTGTCCTTATGATGTCATTTCGATGAATACAACATCTAAACGCACCCCAATCTCAAGACATTTAGGGCAGTAATGTTAGTCTTACAGTATGCGGTGTCTTGTTATGAGGCACCTCCGATTAGCACAGTTGGCTACGTACGGTGTGAATGAAGTTATATATACATACGAATTACGTGTGATAAGAAAGGTTAAATTTATTTAAAACAAGTTGAACTTCTACAATTGAGCACCTGGCTCCTCTGCTAACTACTTTCTTGAGCACACTATGCCAAGCGAATTGCCTTGTACAAATACTGTACTGTAATTAAATCAACAATGTTAAGCAATACAAAAATTTTGGTTAAATTTTTAAAAGCTGCAATGAACATTATAATCTGTCGACATATATGTATTCACCTCAGTCAGATGTTCTTGGAACAAACAGAGGCATTCTGCAAACTTAAAATGCATACGAAATATTGGCAACATAAAACACCGTAATATTGTCACAAATAAAACAGGATTCTGTTGTAAAAATGTCCTTGCTTTTACTTGCGTCAGGTGCTGCGTTTCGATGCCTACTTCAAGCAGAATGCGGACGAGTATTCTGACGAAGACGGATTCATTCGTCCAGTCATCATATACTATTACCTGGAGGATGACAGCATGGTGGTGATGGAGCCCCCGGTGGAGAACTCTGGTCTGACGCAGGGGAAGCTCATGAAGAGGCAGCAAATGCCTAAGAACAACGAGGGGCACACTTGGCACTGGAAGGACCTCAATGTGGCGACCAGCATCACGATGTACGGCAAGACTTTCCACATCATCAACTGCGACCGCTTCACTGCCGTACGTACCAAAGCCTACTTATGCACAAATCAATAAAACACTTAATTCACTGCATTTTTAATTCCCATTGTATGTATGTATGTTGAACTTATTTTGCACCGTAGTACCCAACCATGCTCATCAAAGGTGCGGGGAAGGACAACTAACTAAACTCACAAAGCAGTCCTAATGAAATTCCCTACCATTGTCCTTTAACAGTCGTTCCCAAATGGTGGCCCATGGGACACTCGTGGTCTGTGAAGCCGTGGGAAGTGGTCTACAGAATTGGGAAGTGGTCCACATAATTGTTGCAGATACAATATTTATTTTCACAATACTACACACCATAGATTTTTTTTTACTGAATTGTGGTCTGCAGAAATTGTTGTGAGGGTTGACAGTGGTCCACGCATCCATAAGGGTTAGGAACCACTGCTGTATAGCATCTATATAGAGTAGTGTATGTCGCATCTTTTGTCCACATTTTTTGTTGTTTAATATGGGTTTGTGGTTTATGTACCATTTCAAGAGTTCATTTTCCATTCTCCATAGGTATTGACGTCTCATGCCCATATGTATATTAGTCAATAAACTTCTAAATTGATTATTTTAGCATTGTAATGTAACGATTAAGATGGGCTAATACTGTTGAGTATCAGTTGAGACATTGACGTGTGTCCATACAGCGTCAAGGATACTGTTGAAGATCATTGTTTGGTTTAAATCTTTAGTCCACATGTAATTATGCAAAGTCATGATCTAGGAACAACCTGTATCCTTACTTTCCTTTCGCCTTGTTTTATGACTTGTTCATAAGAGTTTTTTTTTAAACAAATGCACGTAGATTATGTTTTTTACTATTTCTCTTTGTTTCATTGATAATGTTGAAATGTGCATACACGAAATGTAAAAATTTACAATCGACAAATTGTTATAGCAGCATATGCATTTATTCAATGTACGTGAATTTATGTTGCATTTGTTTAGCACTCACATAACATATCCGCCCAGTCACCTGGCCTTTGCCATTGCTGATACACGAGTCTGATTAAAAAATATTATTTCTATATATTATACTTCAGTGTGTATATTATCTTAAATGATCTGTACGTTATACCTCAGTGCGTACATCATGGTGTCCTCTTCCGCGCGATCTTCCTGTAGGATTTTCTGCAGAGCGAGGGGATATTGCTGAATGAGCCAGAGGAGATGCCATCAAATCCACGCCAGGAGATGCCTCCGCCAGCTCCGGCTGCCCCAATGCAAACCGCCTTGGACAAGCTCGGCCAGTTTCTCACCATGGACCGCAAGGTACCCTCTCCTTGACACATGTGAGGAAGCCGCTCAGCCATTTACATCTGATAGCACCTGATCACAAATTTAATTATAACCCTCTGATGTGCTACCGGGTTTTACCGTAAGTTGCTCGGCATTATTTCTGATGTTTTGCTCCACGTGTAAGGCAGCTTCTGCAGCAACTCAATGATCCGGAGAGAAACGTTGCTGTTGTGCTCTGTGTTGGCCAGGTGCTGAGGTTCTACTGCGTATGGGATGACAAGGAGAGCGGCGAGGTTCGGCCCGTGGTGCTGCAGTACTACCTGGTGGACGACACGCTGGAAGTGCGAGAGGTTCACCAGCCCAACGATGGCCGGGACCCCTTTCCCGTGCTCCTGCGACGACAGCGCATCCCCAAGGATCGTGGCTCCATAAGCCGTGGGTCCCACACTCCAAGGGTTCAATGTCCTTATAATGGCTTGCCATGAACCGGAGCTATAGAAGTTTTCTAATTATTATAATTAGTAATAATAAATTAATCATAATAAAAATTATATCATTTTAAGCATAATTTTACATCAATGGGTGCCACGATGGCGAGATGATAACGACCTCTCCTAGTATACAGGAGGGCATGGGTTCGATCCTAACCCTGATGCCTGTATATTTGGAGTTTGCGTGTTTTTCTCTCCCCGTGGTCGCGGGGATTTTTCTCCAGGTCCCCCGGTTTTTCCCTCCACATTTATAATCAACATGCGTTTAGAGTATTTGGCTGCTATAAATGTCCACATGATAAGCCACTTCGTTGAGCTCATTTGTGGCCAGGTCGCTTCTGAAAAAGAGCTATATAGCTCAGTGGGCCTTGGTAAAATACAAAGTTTAGTTTTAGTTTATAGGTGCAGCGCGCGGCCACTAGAGGGGGCCCCCTCTTGGGCTTAGGGGGCACCCGAAAAACAAACAGAGACCACACGTGGCCGCGAACAAATGTAATGATAATTTTTATTGGATATTATAATAATAAGCATGTGATTTTAATTTTTACATTGGATTAGCTTTTAATTGGTCCATGTTGCATGTTGAAGCATTTTTCTTCCCATTACGTTGGTAAATTCGCGAATAAACATGAACGTACCATGTTTATGTAAAAATACTACTTCATTTTACGACAAAATTATACTTAGGGCAAATACTCTACTTGAATCATTATACCGTGTTAACTTGTTTCTTTGTTCTTATGATTTAGATAACATTGCAATTGTGATATCCAAGTCATCGCTTGACACATGTAAATGTCCTTTTGATTCTTTCACAGCCTGCATCACCTTGTGGTCAGAGAACAAACACAGATGTCACAGACCTGAAGTCACTTTAACAGACCTTTTTATCCTGACTACGGTTATTTATTTTCTAAGATCTGTAACGAGTGTTCTTATATCAATCAATCTCAAGTAAACCAAATTAATGATGGGTTTTTTTTGCGACTCGCCTGAGCCCATTACCTTGTGACTACACCTACGATTTCATTTACACGGCAGAGCTCCTTGCGCTGTGACACTTATGCTTTTAAATCACAGCTGCCAAGCACAGGCCCAGAAGCCCAGAACGCCAAAGGGCCAGCGATAAACAACATTCATGACGGTGTACAAGAAAAGAGTTGTGTTTTTTTTTATTGAGCAAGATTCTAAGAACTTGGGAAAACGAGATGAAGGAATGGAATTTCAAAGTCGAGCAGGCTCAATAAAATAATTAGTTTGACAAGTGTTTTGGCACTCGGGCTCAGGTGAAACAAATATGTGGGAGGATTAGGTGTGGCGGTCACAGACTCCAGGATTCAGTTTTCTACTCATCTAAAGACCCTCGGCACCATATTCTACCAGAATATATCGTTTGATCACCACGTGCAAAATATCGCGTCTTGCAATGTTCATATCAGGGCTCTACAATACATTCTAGAACTGTTGAGTCATGACATAGCCAACACGGTGGCGTGTAGCATAGTTATATCGACAAGGCTTGATTATTGCAACTGACTACACTACGGGACGTCTGGAAAAGTACATTACCAAGCTGCAGAGTGTCCAATATTATTTGCCACGTGTCGTGACGGATAATGCAAGATCCGACTATGTCCATCGAGTGCCTACTGAGCTGCATTATAAGGTTACACTCATTACACACAAAGTGCTTGCCACATATGAACCACAATACCTTGCTGATCCCATCAAGGAGCATACATAATTCTGTAAACTCCGGTCATCCAGCTTTTGGTGAACCATTGAACAAAGATGGTCACTGCATCGCACGCTTTCTCGTGTGCTTCTGCAGCCGTCTGAAATGCTGTTCCTTGTGATATTTGAAAGCCACTGGAGCTATGCACTTTTAAATCTAAATTGGAAATGAATTTCTTTAGAACTGCTTTTGGTATTTAGCTGTCCTTCCCTCGTACCTCTGATTAGCACGGTTGGCTACATACGGTGCTAAAGAAGTTCAACATACATACAAACGTACGTCCTGCAGTATGGTTGTTGAACACAGTGCGAGGTGAGACGCTCTTCACACTATGCCCCCTGCCCCCCCTGCAGCTACGTTCCCATCGTGCGTCCTGGAGCTGTCAGACCAGGAGGTGTCGGGGTGGCTCTCGCCCAAGGACCTGGTCCTAGGGAAGGAGGTGGAGGTAATGGGACGCCGCTTCTTGCTGTACGACGCGGACCGTTTCACCAAGGACTTCTACCAGAAATACCTCAAGATGTCAGATGTCACTCCCGTGGAACCGCCCCAGCAGTACCCCTCGTACTCCATCACACGGGTGAGGCTCACTGCTCGACCCATTGGGTCTGTCTTGATATTGCATGCATATGAAACGGATGCGTTCATTTGTGACTGCACGGTGGACGACATCTGTGTGCACTTTCTTCAAGAAAATATTTAGACTCCTGTATACATGCTTGCACATCTGTATGACAACCACTCGATCTCTTGATATATAGTAATACCCCGATTTACACCTTCCCCTTTGACGTCGTTTCGCAAATACGTCGTCGGTTTATTATTAATACCCGATTTGCGCTACCTCAATCCACACTTACATCGCTGACTGCATCGTCCATCCTTGCTCGTATCCGTCGCCTCAGCCTTCGCCTCCACCTACCCTGTAAGTTTATTTGATTTACATCGTTTCAATATTTGTCATCGCACCTTTCGAGAAAGTATCCCCTGACGTTCACCAGGGTATTACTGTATATGGTTACGAAGACTGTTTGTGTATGTATTTACAAGGACATGATTACATTAATTTTGATTTCGCTCATACCTAATACAATCACCCAGGAATTTCTGTCCTTAACGCTCGTGACGTCACTCCACATCGACCAGCCCCCCTAATTAATATTCATGAGCAGGTGACGTCCCCCAAATGGACACCCCCCCCACCCCTGCTCATTAATAATCATGAGCGGGTGACGTCACTCAATATGGAGTGCTCCCCCCCCCTCACTAATAATCATGCGCAAGTGATGTCACTCCACATCAAACAGCCCCCCTCATTAATAATCATGAGCAGGTAACATCCTCCAAATGGACATCGTCCCTGTTACTATTACCTAATATAATGAGCCAAGAATGTCTGTGTGCAACGCTCGTGACGTCACTCCACGTCGACCAGCCCTCCTCATTAATAATCATGAACAGGTTACGTCCTCCACATGGACCCCCCCCCCCCTCTCATTAATAATTATGAGAAGATGACGTCACTCCAGATGAAGCACCCTCCCCCCTAATTAATAATCATGAGCAGGTGACGTTATTCCACGTCGACCATCCCCCCTCATTAATAATCATGAGCAGGTTACGTCCTCAAAATGGACCCCCCCCCCATTCATAATAATTAGCGGCTGACGTCACTCCACATGGGGGGCCGAGGCGCCTGCTCCCCCCTCCTCGGCGTCAACTTACAACCCTCACTACAAAGGCAGAACCCTCACATCACGCGATCTCCTAAACGCTATTGAGACATCAAAGTAAAAAGGACGTCATGATGAACAAGGGATTATAACATTAAAATTAAATAAGTCTTTGTCACCGCGGCCTTACAAATTGCACACGAATGGATGTAATGAATATCACGTCGCGGTCTGCCTTTCGCTTGCAAGTTTCAGATTTACTGCAATACACCCGTCCTTGGACGGGCAAAAGGCTAGTTGATACATAATTTTACTAAATGAGTCATTACCAGAGCTGCAAGTCTTAGAAAAGTACTCAATTATCAAACAAATGTTTGATATCAGTTTATAGCTGTGTAGTGACATCAGGGATGTCACTGTATGGTGCCGGCCCAGAAGGGCTGCGCCGTTCGATGTTCCTACATCGTGGACAGCACCGTGTGGGTGGCTGTGTGTAACACCAGCCCTAGCGGGGCTTGGCGAGCACTGGGATAGTGCGGGCACCATGCACAGCGTGTGGTGGGGGGCTCCCCCGAGGGGGAGTGGGTGAGTGTCAGCCCAGGGGCAGGGTTGCCCCGGGCCATGGCACTCTGGTTGACCCCGTAGACACGTGATCCCTAGTGTCCACACAGGGGGCCCCAGGTGGGGGGGCTAGTGGGTGATCACGTGTCTGGGGAAGGCTCTTGAGAAGGATCGAGAGGGAACGAGAATGCTCGAGAAGGCGGGGTCGAGGGCGGAGCGGCTCCGACCGTAGGGGGATATAAGGCGGGTCCCTGAGAGGGCCCGGGGGCTCTTCGTTCTACAAGCTGGAAGCTCTACGTCTCAAGCTGGAAGCTCTTTGTCCTACGAGGCAAACACGTGGTCGGAGACCCGAGTGAGGGTCCGACCCTTCGTAGCAGTAACTCCTCTGTATAGTGTAGTTAGCTGGGTGGTCACCACCCGAGGTTGTATTTGGTAAAGGGGCAGTTACCCCTTTGTGTTACGGTGTTACAAATAAAAGTGTTGCCTCTAAAAGGAACAACGTCTGCGACTCAGTTGGACACACTACAGCTGCATAAATGTTAATCTCTCGAGACCAACACATGTAGTGAATATTCCATTGACAACATTCTATCTGGCAGACCTAAACCAACAGTTCAAAGGAGCCGCTTTTATGTGCCTTGAAAAGTGTTATATCAGGAGGTGAAATACAAAATATTAATGCGGCTCATGTGTATTTCGTTTCATTGAAGGAAATTCCACCATACAATGGGCTTGGGTCCCTGGAGGACTCGCTGCAAAACTGCCTCACTCTGGTGCCGCAGCCGCCCAAGAAGGATGTTGTTAAAATGCTGGAGAACAACGGCAAAGTGCTGCGATACGAGGCTGTGCTGGTGAGAGGTCACTCGTGAATGGTCTACGACAGGCATCCCTTCGTTTAATATCAATGGGAAGGCTCAGGGTTTTAAGAGCTAGCTCCTTGCAAGGAATTCAGTCGAGGTTAAAAGGTCAGCAAGGCCAATGCCACCACACCTTGTCGTCGCTGACCCTTTGTTACTGCCTACGAAGGTTTTTACGGATTTGCTGTACGGCTCTCTGATATGTTTTAAGATTGTACCTCATGTTGTGCTGATAAAGCTCCCAGTACACGATAGCGAAACGTTGAGCATCATGCCAAACTACATTGAGTGCAACCCTAAAACACATCGCTACACTGCATTCCTTCGTTTTTGCAAAGTTGACACCTAACAGTTTTGCATTAAAACCACCACTTACATGTCTGATGACCCATATATGGTATTTAAAATGAAAGTGAATTATTTGTTATAGTATTATTATTAAATTCGACAACAATGTATCTCAGTCTTTAAAAATAACTAATGACAACTGCATTATCCCCTGTGTGTCTTCTCCAGGACTCTGTGCGGGAAGTTGAGAGAGGACGGCGGTTTATCATCTCGTACTACCTGTCCACGGACGCGGTCAGTATTTACGAGCCGCCCGTTCGTAACTCCGGTATCGTGGGCGGCAAGGTGCTGGAGAAGACACGCATCTCCAAGCCCGGCACCTCCACCGAGAGCCCGGAGTACTACGGACCAGCCGACTTTGCCATTGGCGCCACTATTCACGGTATCCTCAGCATGCCTGTGGCGTTTCACTTCAACGTATCTTGCCCCTTAAGTGGAAGGATACCAACGCATTGCGCTTGGTAACTCTCCGATGTGTTTGCGAGACGTACTGCGTGGTGTTTGGCATGATGTTCGGCGTTTCGCTCGATGTGCTGGCAGCGAGGCGCAACTTTTAGTTTCTGCAGAAGCTTCCAGCACGTGGAGCGAAATGTCACACGTCATGCAGAACAGCACGCGGTACAACCCAAAAACAAATCAGAGAGCTATACAGCACAACAGCAAAAGGTTACACAAAGTATTTTGCTTGACGTTATATCTGCATGTACTGTATATACATATATGTAATTTGATTGTGAGTGCAAGCTTGTGGGTGTTGTTTGCCGATATTTCACAATGCTAGTCATTGCTGGTTGATGAAGTGGGAGGGGCCCTAATGTTAGCCATGTTTAGGAGTTGGACCAAAATACTATATCGTCAGGATTATAGCGTAGTGCATGAACCACTGGACCACCACCCTACAAGAGGGGGTGGTTATTCCCAGCCACAGCTAACATCAGTAGCAAGCAGAGGTGGGACAAAGTCATTGTTATGCAAGTCCAAGTCGAGTCGCAAGTCATCAAATTCATGACTCGAGTCTGACTCGAGTCCAAGTCACATGACTCGAGTCCACATCTCATAGGTGGGACAAAGTCATTGTTATGCAAGTCCAAGTCGAGTCGCAAGTCATCAAATTCATGACTCGAGTCTGACTCGAGTCCAAGTCACATGACTCGAGTCCACACCTCTGGTAGCAAGTGATATATCGACCGGTCCTGTCCCCTGCCCTCTCATCAACCTGCACTGACCAGCAGGGTGAAATATGGCTAAACAATTTGAATGACTGATACAGTATAGGGAGGCCTTCATCCAGCAGTTGGTCGACAAAGGGCTGTGACATATAATGTTATTACTATAAACCAGTAGTGGGCTCTGCATCACACTATACAGGAGCCAAATGACTTGGTTCACTGAAGATACCAATGAAATATGAAGTGTTTATCACGAGACGTAATGAAGAAACATATTTTGGCTGACTGCCGTATGAGAGAAACAAAGCAACATTTTGGCCCTATGTTTTCGGGGCATACAAATTGGCAAATTTTAGTTTGTGGTATTTATAAGCCCAGACTCAACTGTATTTGTGATACATTCCAACTTTATAGCTGTTCTAGAATACAATTATAAATTACTTCAGTTACTCAGCCACAGAGCCAGGCACATATTCCTTTCTCAGTTTTTGGCTTGCTTTCACCTATCTACTACTCTCTAAGGTACATACATTCTTACAGCCAAGTATAATTTAGTCCACGATTAAAACTCAGAACTATATGGAGGTCTCAAAGGTGCCAGAGCAGTAATCTTATAAGAGGATTTAACCCACAAAGCAACACAGCCAGTCATGCAGAGCAACCTTTATTCCAGAGCAACCCATTATGTAATGTATGTGTTACAAGGGAGTCTTAACAGATCAGAGCACACTTTCGTCACAATTTGACTTTGATTGTGGGGATGCGAGGGATGTTATGCAGTTTGTTTTTTAAAATGTGAAAATGCCATTTAGTCCCAGGGCATTGTGACCTCTGATTATGCAGAGTGTTGACAGTTGGGAGGCTTGTAGACTGCACACCGCAGGCATATTGGTAGCCAGCCAAAGCATACACTGAGGTGGATTTTCCCCTTGTTCCATAATTTCATGTCAAGTCGTGATGCTCCATGCTTCCTGCAGCGATTCGTTCTGTGAAAGGTCTCCATGTCCCCCACACAATGAACTAATCTGACCCGCCTTCTGGCATTGAGTAGAGCCCTCATTTTCCCACCCAGCCAGAATACATTATTTGGGTAAATTAAAGTGCATTATGGTGGAATGATTAAATATAAAAGTAGTTTGTTGTCTCATTTGTTTTGGCTAAAAGGGAAGTACATTTGAATTGTGCAGATATCGGTGGGAGTAATGTGTTTTACAAGCACTCTTCTATTTCCCTAACAGTTACTTGTAAAGCCCCATTTTCATTGTCGGTCTATTGTTGTACACTATTTATGTTCACTTACAAATAATGGTTCACTTGCAGTTAACTATTTAATCACAGTGAGAAAAAATCCTCAAATTAACATTTTCGATTTTGCTCCTGCAAATATTACAGCCTGGAGGTGTATTGTTTTCACTTACACGGCAGCCTCATCTTAAAGCTCTAAATTGCTTAAAGTCTTGTGTTACATGTTTTAAATATACAATATGACTGCCATCATTGATAAACCAAGTCATTGCCATCAATGGAATGTAACTCTAAAACCATTATGAAGAAGGAAAAGCTATAATATAAGTTAATTTACACTGTGGACCTCATATCAGTGTAATCATTGTAGGGTTTCTACACAGTTAATAAACCTGCAATACTATTCTTAGTTTATTTCCCAAAGTTGTGATTATACCGTTTCTGAGTTTAATCATACACCAAGTCAAGCCGGTTCATATGTGGTTTGGGAAATTTAAAAAAAGACGTCTTCATGAATCTACTTACAGGCAGCATGTGTTGTGTTGTTTTTATGTCTTCTGCAGCGTTTGGGCACAGGTACATTATCACCGATGCTGACAAATACGTCCTCAAGTTTTTAAAGGAGAATGCTGCAATGATCCCACAAGCAACTCTCAAGACCTTCCAACAGAAGCACGACACAGCAAACTATGAGGAGCGAGCGCCACTGGATACTGAAGCATCAGCCACGGTGCAGGAGCAGTAATAGCTTCATGATTCCCACTGCCATCCTGCTTCTCCTCTGTAGCTTTTAAATACTGCAATACGATTGAAATACAGTAATTTCAAATCGCATTGTTGGAGCCCTATACTCAGGGCTTAATTTCCCACTGAATGATTTCTGGGTCACCAGTAGACTTGAGTATGCACATGAATAGTAGCGACATCCGCAGCGATAGGTAAACTGGATGTGGTGTGCCGGATGCGACTCAGATAGTTCCAGCTGAAATCAGGCCCTGCTTATACCGCATTTGAGTCATATTGCAATGTGGGTGCCGACTAACTACTGTTATCTTTTCAAATTTAATCAGACTTGAAATTCGAAAACCATACCTTTGTTTCATTTTAATACATATATATGAAACACAAAATGAACACCACATTATTTCAATCAGCACAGGAAGTCAAAACGAACTTTGTAAACTCTGGAGGTTCTCTTAGAACATTAAAATATTAATATCAGTGAATATGCTCTCTAGCATCTCATTACATGGATTCATTTAAACTAGCCAACCTGTGTACATACTTATGACAGCTGCAGGCTTGTTTCATTCCCCAAGTTTTAATATAAACCGGTTAAAAAATAATTCACCACTGATGTTAGGCATAGCTGGTAATTAAAATTAAGTCATTAGGTTCAAAGTTCAATGCGCTAAGCACTGCATTATTACTTCACCCCACATTCTAATATATTGGGATAAATAGAGTATTTTATAGAAATAGGCACCTTGTTAGCATGTTTGTGTTGCATTGGAAAATGCTGTATGCATTTTTTTCTAAAGTTTTGCAGTGCTACACATTTTGGCATTGATGTGTGCTGCTACGTAGTTTTTGTGAATTGATTAGAAATGGTTGAGAAAATATTTGTCTTCAGCTGTTACTTTGGTATTTTCTGTATCTTTTATAGTTCATACAGAGAAGTGCATAACGAAATCCCACGTGGTACAAGAATGAAAATAAGTGTAAACTTTTCCCCTTTTCAGGGATAAATTGGTGAGAAATGTATCCAAAACATGATGCAATAACTTGCTCCTGATCAAGACTGTGGAGGGATATTTTATTCCAGAAAGAAGCAGACAGAAGGGCAGGCGTAATGTGCCCTCTCAATCATGGTACACACTAATAATAGTCCTGCAATTCATTATCATCGGTGAACTTCCTCTACAGCAGCTTCACATTACAGTGTACTGCTATGTTTACATGCACAATGTGTTTCAGAAAATCCAAAGGCAATACAAAAATGAATATTGTGGTTCGTGTCATTACCGTGCTTTTTTTGGGCTGATAATATTTAATCTTTGAGTGTTAAGAATTAAAACATTTATCTTGCTTTAGATGCTTGCTAATTCAGTAATCACAGTACAGTATATGTCTTGTATGGGTGGGGAAATTTAGGTTAATTCCATTACATGAAATGGGGTGAAGAGCTCATGTTACTGAATTAAGATGTAAATGAAAAATATCTAAACTCAAAATTTTTAATAAAGCAATTTAAATGCCTGTATTAAAGTGTGTGGACACTACTAAAAAAGTTCAATATATATACCACCTTGTCGTTTTGAAGTTTTGTCATTTTACACCCATGTCCCCTAATTGGTGATATAGTCCGTTATTGTAACGATCAGTATCTGTAAGTTGGGCACATGAATGGATGTGTGATATTTTTTTTAATGAGACAAACACTGACTTAGTGGTGTTTGGTTGCAGTTGTACCATGAAATCCTTGATGATAGGGGTGGCGCATTTTGGCAGTTTTCTGCCTTTCCAAAAATAAATCTGCCTGCAACCTACAGGTAATCGTGTATCAGATAACACCATGAGACTCAAAAAGCGTATCTGCAACTGCTGGAAACTGCCGTTAAAACATAAAACCAGGCGACAACAATCTGATCAAATGTATATCCATTGTCAAATCCATTGCTGGATGAGGGCCTCCCCACGCCGTGGAGGTCAGGTGGGTTATTGGATCAGGGTTGATGAAGGCGAAGATCATGGAAGTGGGAGCATAGTTCAGTACAACAATGGATGTTGCTGCACCGCTCACCACATAGCCCCACAGTCCTATGACAACCCATGCATGGCGGTCGCCCATCCAAGCACTAACCAGGCCCTGCTTAGATTCCAAGATTTGAGATAGGGAGCATTGCAAGCGATTTGGTCATAAATAAAATAAAACAAAATACTCTACACCAATTAATCACAACAACGACATCAAAATAACCACTAAACCTGATTACAAGGCAATGCAACAGCTATACCCATACGACAACTTAGCCACGAAACACTACATACAATAACAAAAACCATAGTACAACATAGTTACAGCCAAACTACAGGTATCACAACAGAAACGCCCAAGAGGTGTGGTTTTTTTGTAAAATGAGTTGGATCGATGATGAGATGGATTGGTGGCAAGGTGTGGGTTACAAAGTGAACACGTCATGAGGTGGTGTTATACGAGCGCGTGGTGTTGCGAGTATTTGAAGTGGTGAATAATGACGTGAATGGGTGTTGAGAGGCGTTACATTGTGAGTTGATGTGGTTGGGCGATGAGGTGTGTGTAATGTGGAGTTAAGATGTGTGGGTGATGAGGTGGATCTTTAAGCTGACCAGTGCTACAGGGAGTTTTAGCGGATGTTAAGGTGGTGTTTTTTCCACTGATGCCGTGCAACATTGGTGGTGATAGAGAAGCAGTGGTGGTAACATATACAGAAAACAAGATTTGTGTGGAAGTAAATCTGAAATACGACCGTATCTTCACGTGGATTACCACATGACTGTACTGTATGTATAGAAATGTACTGATGCATAGGCAACCAATTTAACTGTGTACTGTAATATTGAAACCAAAATGCCAATCAGTATGATATTACACAATCTCAGCACATTGTTTAAGTGTTTTGCCTCAGATGAATACTGACTGAAACACGTGTAAGTACACTACTGCCACGGTGCACATGAACGTTTATGTCGACACGCATAAATTGTACAATTGTGATACGCTATGCGTATCAACAAAATCGCAATTCCGTCATCTAGAATTGGTATGCCGTGCCTCTCCTACGGTGAACATCTTGTGGCACCAACGTGGGAAATGAGTAACAGTGGCCACCAGGGGACGTGGGACTGACTGGCAGTGGTCAGGGGAACCTCTCGATGGTCCATTGTTTTTTTCCTGTGCTGTGACACCACAGAATTGACCACATTAAAAGCCAGGGGTGTTCAATTGAGACTTGCAAGATCTAGACAGCCCAAGGCTATGACATAACACTTACAGGTTATGGCGATACCAGGGCCACATGACAAATAATGCGTGAAATGAGCATAAAATAAAAAGACAATGACCCCCATTTAGCCTGAAATACATTTGGGTCAAGTGCTGGTAGGACCCTATTAAGTGAGGTCGAAATGGCATACGAGGGGATAGTGTGGCCAACCCAATGTTTATGCAATCCACCGACTACCTATTTAGGACTGGGTAGACCCTACGGGAGGCCCAGGACAGGGTCAGATACCACTTGCCACACATACTGGTGTTGTCCGAAGCCGATAATCCAACCCAGGTGGCTGGGATTGGAACACAGTGCACTCTAAACTTGCGCACCCACACACAACTATAGAGTACACAGAGTCACACATCTTTAGAGGTGAAAGGAAATTGTGCTGTGAAATGTATGAAAATACGCACTTCCACCGAGGATTTTGTCATGACGGATGTGTTTGAGACGTGAAATCTGTAGTTCTGTAAACTATTAACGCTGTGCTGCAATTTTCTTGTTAAATGTTTTTTTGCCAAATAATGGTTACTTTAAAAAAATCTATAAGTAGTATTCTGCTTTACAAAACGGTACTATATGTTGTGAAAAAACCTTCCAACAATAGAACTTGTTCATGTACACACTCTGGAAAAGTTGCAGCCAATATTATTAATGCTAAATTAATCTTGGGTTCACCATGCCCTTTATTAGAATGCCACAATGAAGGTGGCATTTTAATGCCACTATAGCAGCTACAGGGGTCATGTGAGCCCATTTAAACACATACAGATGGAAAATTATTGATTCTTCGGCAGTTTTTATACATTTATTGTGGGCTTATGAATCTATGAATCGATGCTTCCTCACACTTCTAATATTTATCGAATGTGAATTTGTAAATATTACATATTGGAGCTCTTATAGCCAGATGGTTTGATTCAAGACGCAGTTAGCTTATTGCTTTGTTCGTCTTTGTGGCGAGGAAGGATACCAAGCGTGACTGAAGCCTTACCGCGATGAGGCTAAACAACCTCTAAGAATGTGTGTGTGCCAGCAACAAATACAGTGGAACGCCTCTTATCCACTTTGATCTCGGGGGGCATGGTCGGGGTGTAACCGTTTTCTGATATTTCCCTAGACGAGAGGAGGAGTTCTCATCCTGTTATCCACAAAAACAACTCCTGTTAGCCACAAAAAACTAACAATGGCATAACATTATTCACGTGGCCCTATCTATCCGTGAAACTTAACGGGATGAATTTATCTCCTGTTGCGACCACTCTGGGACAACTCCTCTGATCCATGAAAATAGCAGATAATAAAAATTAGGAAACATCGGCCCCGCAAAACTCGGAAGCACAGGTCAACGGAGTCACGGATACAATGGTCACAGATAAGAGGAATTCCACTGTGTGTGTGGTACAGTTACATTAATTTTGTCAGCATAGATTAAGATGGCACATATGGCGACATTTTCTAATGCGTACATAATTTTTACATTCTTCAGTATGGTGTTATAACTAATGCGTGCCCTAATACATACCATACACTTACTACACATACACTCTAGGAAAGTAGCACTGTACTGCAATCAATTGTATTGTTATATATTGCTCTTTCATGAGTGCATAGATAGGTTCGTGTGTGCATTACGGTGCATTGTATAGACAGGAACATGTGCACAACATGGCTGAACACTGTGAGTGCCTGCTGTCATAATCTACCATATGGAGTGGTCCTGAGCCTTATATAGTGCCAACATCTGGGGCCCACTCACCCTTAACCCTGATATCCTATTGTACCTTTATTGATGGATTTCATAAACAATTCGTATTTTTGTTGTATATTGTCTCTAATCTTCTTTCGTATGGATTAATAGCAGCAGATGAAAGATGCAATTTCAGATTTGTTATCCACTCAATTGTCTGTTCATAAGCAGAGTGGATCACGTCCATTCCTCCTTAAAAGGAGTGGAGACAGCAGCGGAGTGTTTATGATGCGGTCGATGGTTTGGGATTCGTGGCCGGACCACTCCAAGGCCGCCGAATCTTTGATGTGTCGTTTGTGCATCGGAGAGCCGCATCGGGTCATGCCGATTCGGTTGATGGTTGACCATTGGCGAAGTGGAAGGTTTAAACCGGGAGGTATATATCGTGGCTGTGACGGTTCCACCTGAAGACGGAGGCTTGTGTTGCCTCCGAAACGTCGTGATTTTTATTTAATTTTACTTTTATTAATTTTAATGTTTTTACCTACGTGACTTTACCGAAAAAACCTAAGAATATGAATCCTTGCAGTCACGAAAGCTTCAAATCTAGAATTCAAATCTAGAATTAAACCGGGAGGCTCGATGGTAGGGTCCAGTATGGTTATTAAATTATTAATAATTTATTGTCTCTAATGAACAGTTAGTACTGCTCAGACACAAACAAGCTTAGCACAACACATGCAAATATTGAGGGCAATTTGTGCCATAGATGGTCGTGCATATTAAAGCGTATCATAGTACGGCAGGATATTTTGACCGGAAACATTTTATGTCTTCTTATAAGCCCATGATTACAGTACAGTGTTACTCTATCGTACATTGCAATGTGATATATATTGCTGTAGTTTACTGGAGTTCCCCATAAGGAGTTTAACATTGCAGATAATCTGTTGCCTGTTTTATTTGTCATGTGGAGAACGCGTGACACAAGTACGTTATGACTGAAACAGAATTGACAATGAACGTCAATATACTGCACCCGGATGTGGTATACCGGAACCGTTAAATTCATCCGATTATCTGAGCATTTGCGTGGATAAGAGTGACCCAAAAGGTGGTAGCAGGATCACCCTATTGTCTGGGTTTATCCGCAGTGGAAGAAGACGGTGATCTGTGCAGATAAACACGGTTAATGGGATCACGAACAGAAAACACTGACATCGAATTGGATGTAGGGAAATTCTGCGTATGTACTCATAATCTAACTGAGAATGCAACGAAACTGTATTGGACTTTACATATGTGTATAGACTCCAAATACAGGGCTCTATAAACCCAAAGACAATGAAAGTTACAGCTGCAGCTAACACTGTTTTGACTACGGTGTTGTATTGCTATGTGGATGTCGCAACAAAATGAGAGTAATGGTAAACAGCACTATTTCACACGGTCATTTATAGATGATCTGTAATGCACTCTAACCTTGAAATGGACATGCATTCTGTCATGCCTGGCAATTAAACATATAATTGAAACAATGAAAATGCTTGTGCAGATGTTGTTAAGTTGAGGTTTCTCCATCAAAGTTAAAGCAGACCATTGCTTTTCTGGAGCACTGTAGATTATACATATTTCCAGAAATATAATAAGTGGAAATGAAATACCAAATTTCACATGTCATAAAGAGTAGCGATGTTTTATGAGAGTACAGATATGACGTGATTGTTTTAGTGTTCTATAGTCAGGATGAACAACCGGAATTTGTTTTACAGTGCTGTTCTGGTCCCAGCATTGGTCATAAAGATCAAAGCTACTCGACACAATTTGTCATGTAAAATAAAATACACGACAATTATGTGGATCTGGAGTACAACAAATTGTGTTCATTTATCAATATTGAATGTTAATTTGCCAATGAAAACACAGCGCGTTAGACATATTAAAGCAGCTTTTTGGCTGCTTATTCAAGTTTTGATATCCACCAGGCTGTTGCATTTGTTAATTTGGCTCTCACTGATTCCTGTCATAATTTATTGGGCGACATGTGCTGTACATCCTTGACAGTGGCTTCACGATGCTGTAATACTGCGGATCTATGTCACTATGGCCTCTATGTTAGCCAGTAGCCTCAAAATGTAGTGCGTGCAGGCCCGTGAGCCTTGTTTGAGTCTCTCTAGCTATAGATTCCTTCCGTCCTCCCTCTCTCTCTTTCTCTCCACGCTGCCTCGGAGGCCGGTGCTGGTGGGAGCGCAACGCACGCACACTGCAGGAGGGCTTTCTTGGGCACTCACTCGTCAAGCCGGCGAACACATACGGTGGCAACCATCTGGAGGATAGCTCTGGTCTCTTCCCACGACCATGGTGGTGCGCGTTTTCCTGAGGAGAAGGTAGGAAGATTGCATAGAAGGGGCACTGTGGTCTCTTGGTGAATTCTGCTGGATGGTTGGCGGTGTGTGACTGCTTGTAGGATGCATGACAGTGTGAAAGTGTCACATCTGTGACAAAGAGTGCATAAAGATGGGCTGCCCAAATATTGTGTATGAAGCATACTTTCTTGCCATGTGGAAAGGCGGCGAATTTACATGTGAATGGTGTTTGTTGAAATTGTCTATTATGTTTGTTAACCGGGATTTGTGGTCATACAAATAGCTTTTAATAACTGGTACCTGGAATTAAGGTGCAGAATTAATCACGTTTTGGCAATATGGTCAGCAGAAGTGACTGCAACCCAGTGTTTTTGTTCACATTGCAACTACATTACTGTGTATGTGACTTTCCCCATCAAACATTGCATTGTATGCCCAGCTTAGAATTAAGGAGAGCATTTGCTTGAGAGTATTTGGATTTTTATACTATCAATGGCATACAGAAATTAGGAGAGTGATATTTCTGGTATGTATTGAAGAGTAAAATATGCTTTCGTTATGTGTTTCAATAAATACAGGATGGTGTCTGGAATATAAATAAGGTCATAAAATTGCACAACAGTTGCAATGGCGGAGGTTAATATTGGGTAAAGTCAGCGGCCCGGTTATCCAGATAAAACGAGGTTTAAGATAATGATGACATTTTCCTATTCATATTCTTTGACATTTTTATAAAAACATGGAAAAATAGTCACCTCGTACAGGAAAATGTTCACACCACAGAACCGGATTAGTCTAAAGTATGAAGATTTGGTACTGGAATACACAGCAAAATATACCGGATCACTGTTTTCAGTATGGTGATAACTGTAACTTTGAATTAGAAGAATATATCCAGAAAATAAATGTTTTAAAACGTAGGGATTATGGATTGTTATTAATTGCAGTGCTGTGATTGATTTGTTTTGTAAATCGGTTTCAGGTATATTTACATTTTTGGATTCAGGCTTAATTGCAGCAGCATAGAGTGGCCATACTCTTGCTAAAACATACACATAAAGAGTAGGTGCAGGTAAATGTATGTTTTGTTGTAATTGCGGTGTTATACGTACAACATTAAGCATATTTATTGTTACAAGTGCAATTACTAACAATGTTATCTTAAGCCAATTGCAATGTACAAGAGGAAAGACACAATTGGGGGAATCTGTCTCGAAGGTTCACCTCACACAGAACTTCCTGTGAAACAGGAAGGACCATTTAACACATTTCAGCGTCGCTGATAACCATTTTCCGGTCGACAAAATGCTAAATCAAGAAAGCATAATATATCGGTATCATCACATCAGCTTTTTTTAATGCCCATTACTGTGCCAGAACCTCTAGTCATTTATACAGCTACGGGTCAAAGTTCCAGTGTCCAGTTGACCTTCAATGGCTGTCAGGCCCCCATGGCTGCCTGCATGCTTGGTGACAATGTGGCACTGTGCATCATTGGAGTTGTGACGGCGCAAAATGGCTGTCCGATGTGCTTGTTGCATGCAGCTTTGCCTTGTGCAGGGGGCCACCAGCAAGCGGGTTTGTGCATGAGAGAGCCAGACTGCTCGGCCAGCTGCGACACTCCCTTCTTCTTCTTGACAGCCAATCAAGTGTGGTCTCTTTTCACGTGATTGCCAGCCAATGCAGTCCTATATAGAGTGTGCAAGGATTGTTTTTTTTTGGTGTGATCAGATACTTTCCACCATATTATGCCCTGAGACTGCAGACTTTGTTTCCCAGTCGGTTATTTTTTTGCACACAAAAAAAGGTAAGGCTAATTTTTCGTGAGATTGTACTAGATTTTGACATGGGGTTTTTTTTTGCAAACCATAATTTAATTACATTATAGAGTGTGTGTGTTTGCGTGAGATGAGCCAAAGATATGTATTTTGTAAGAGAAAAATGCTAGCGGTCGTTTGCGTACTGCGGTTATAATAATTGTGCCATCATGATGTTTGGGAAAATTGGTGCCATTTTACATCGACCCTACCCCATGAAGCCCTCCCCTTGCATCTGTTCATCCCGTAGCATCTTTCCATTGTTTCACGTTGACATGGGCCTCATTAAGGGCCGTGACTGAGTGAGCCCTGTGATTGTGCCATCTGCATGCTGTGTGACATGCCCAAGGAAAGGACGGGTGTAACGTGTTCTAAATCATACAGAAGCGCCATCGACGGTCCCTGGCCCCAAACACACGAGGTTTGTGCCACCGCATGCGGGATCAGCCTTAAAGAGCCTCTCTCCTCAGCTATATAGATTCCGTCCCCTCCTCCCGCTCTCTCTCTCCTCTCTTCTCCTCGCTCCCTCCTCGGAAGCTGCCTGGAAAAAAACCCAGACACGCACACTATAAGCGAGGGGGCATTGCTCGGGGGGGACGGGGGGCACTTCGCTTGTATCGGCGACGTCGGCGACGCAGGCGAGGGGCACGCGTCCTGTGGTTGGAGGAGATAAGAGCCATCATCGCAGGATCATGGTGGTGCGAGTTTTCCTAAGGAGAAGGTATGAGTCAAAAGAACCACCACCGCCACCACCGCCTCTTTTATTTGGCCATCATCGATGCGTTTCTTTGGGAACAACAGGGTGGCAAATCCGGGACGCTCTTTTGCAAATATTTTTTTCTAATGGTGCTATTTTGCCCTCATCTACATACATTTTTATACTCTGTAAATGTGTTGTATTTCCGGTGAGGAAAGCAGCCTCAATTTGTTGTTGTGTTATTTTAATGCAAGGACAAAATTTTAGTGAAAATGACAAGTAATGTGCATTGATATTGTGCAATAGTGTTGGACAGGAAACACGACAAGTACGTGGAGTTTACGAATCTCGAGAAGCGTGCTGAAAATGCCAGAGCAGCGATTGATTTTTTAAAATGACACGATCATTTGTCTTTGCTTCAAAGGGGCCAATGCAGCATTTCCTATGGAAATGTGACGTTTTTTTAAACTCAATACAGTGCTAACGAACCAGGGCACCTACCCGGTAAGCAACCATAATTAAGGTAGCTTATGCTATTTTATAAAAAGTGGAAGAGAATTAAAGTAGAATTGAGCATATTCGTGGAGTTATATAGGAATTACTCTGCAAAGTGTTTGTGGAATTGGAGGCTGAGACATGGAGGCTGCTGCTGTTCGGGCTGCAGAAAGTCAAGTTGGTTCCTGGATTAATGTTTCTGATAAAAAAAAATCTGTTAAGCTTAACACTGTTGTTGAATCCAGTACAAGCATAAATCCTCGACATGATTTATCCAATATTATTGATTTAGTTTAAGGGAAGTAACATGAAGCCTTTAGGAGCTGTTGAGTGGCACACGTGGTTACAAAATGAGCTCAGCTCTATGGAATGCGAGGGCTTGGTTTAAAAAAAAGAAGAGCTGAGAGAGCAAGTGGCGCATTGTGTATTTCTGGTTAGACGCAGGCCGCAATGGCTCTTTTAAGCAGACGAGCAAATCCACGGTTGAATTAATTTGTCGTGAAACCGGCCAGTCCATTGAACAATTTACGTAAATCGTATCCAATTTCCACCCGCATTTTGTTAACAACCACCTCGAACCAAAAACATTAACAACAACCCAGCAACACTTCAATGAAGTCTTCCTTCCCCCACGGGCTCGGTCAACTGTACGTACGTCAATTACAGGACAGCGTTTTTTGTTTTTATCACAGCAGATTTGCCGTAATGTGGAAGATACATTTGAGCCCGTAATTATGTAACATTTTGTTCCGATTTACTTAATTTGACGTCGATTACGTGTTTGGACAGTGCTGTATCTTTTAAACATTTGGTAACAATGTACACTTGTTTTAGCAGAATTGCATGCCATTTAATTGGCATATCGTAACGTGTTGGTAACGTGTAAAGACGGGTACATTTGCATTCGAGACCTGAATTGTTACGATGTTTGTGTATCCACAGTCGTCTGGTATTGTGTATTGTGTAGGTGTGTTGTTAATGTCATTGTGTGATGTAACGGATTTGAACGCCAGTTTTAACAATGGTGGTGGGCTCAAGAGGCAGAGCGAACGACATGAGATGGTAAGGTTGCGGGTTCATATCCTGGTTGGGCCTTGGACCCAGCCCATCATCTCACCCGGGGGTCGATACAACGAGTACCACTTTTTGGGGGGGGGGGTGGAGATCACAATGGTGGCTGCCCACAAGTGCGGAATTTCCATCGCTGGCTCGGCTCACTTGAGCAAGGAAATCATTTTGAGTTTAACAGCAAACAGGAGATGTCAACATGCTAGTTATTGATTTCTTTTTCATCTGTAAAATCATAAAGGCCACAGCTGCATTGTGACTTACAACACTTGCACACAAAACACTACGTTGCTGCTGTATTAGACAAACCCTAAATACACCGGCCACGTTTCATTGTGTAGATACAGTACATTAACATGACCGGAGAGTATAATTTTCTCCTTTGTTCCATTTGTGTGTAAAGTCCACAGCACCGCAGAATGTGCACGTTGCTGCCCCCCCATCAGTCAAAACTCAGTGCCAACCACCCCACACCCTGTCTGGGGTCACAAATGTCGTGCACAGGCATACACACAACATACCCACAGTGTCAACCACCCCACACACTCGCTGGGGTTACAAATGGCGTGCACACACAACACACCCACAACACACACACAATACACCCACACACAACACACAAACAACACACAGTGCCACCAACCCCACACCCTCTGGGGTCACAAATGGCGTGCACAGGCACACACACAACACACACACACAACACCCACAGTGCCAACCACCCCACACCCTCTCTGGGGTCACACATGGCGTGCACAGGCACATACACAACACACACCCACACAACACACAGTGCCAACCACCCCACACCCTCTCTGGGGTCACACATGGCGTGCACAGGCACACACACAACACACACCCACACAACACACAGTGCCAACCACCCCACACCCTCTCTGGGGTCACATGGCGTGCACAGGCACACACACAACACACACCCACACAACACACAGTGCCAACCACCCCACACCCTTTCTGGGGTCACAAATGGCGTGCACAGGCACACACACAACACACACCCACACAACACAGTGCCAACCACCCCACACCCTCTCTGGGGTCACAAATGGCGTGTACAGGCACACACACATAACACCCACAGTGCCAACCATCCCACACTCTCTCTGGGGTCACACATGGCGTGCACAGGCACACACACAACACACACCCACACAACACACACAGTGCCAACCACCAGACACCCTCTCTAGGGTCACATGGCGTGCACAGGCACACACACAACACACACCCACACAACACACACAGTGCCAACCACCAGACACCCTCTCTAGGGTCACATGGCGTGCACAGGCACACACACAACACACACCCACACAACACACAGTGCCAACCACCAGACACCCTCTCTAGGGTCACATGGCGTGCACAGGCACACACACAACACACACCCACACAACACACACAGTGCCAACCACCAGACACCCTCTCTAGGGTCACATGGCGTGCACAGGCACACACACAACACACACCCACACAACACACACAGTGCCAACCACCAGACACCCTCTCTAGGGTCACATGGCGTGCACAGGCACACACACAACACACCCACACAACACACAGTGCCAACCACCAGACACCCTCTCTAGGGTCACATGGCGTGCACAGGCACACACACAACACACACCCACACAACACACACAGTGCCAACCACCAGACACCCTCTCTAGGGTCACATGGCGTGCACAGGCACACACACAACACACACCCACACAACACACAGTGCCAACCACCAGACACCCTCTCTAGGGTCACATGGCGTGCACAGGCACACACACAACACACACCCACACAACACACAGTGCCAACCACCAGACACCCTCTCTAGGGTCACATGGCGTGCACAGGCACACACACAACACACAAACCCACAGTGCCACCCACCCCACTCCCTTTCTGGGGTCACAAATTGTGTGCACAGACACACACACAACACACACCCAGTGACACCCACAATGCCACCCACCCCACACCCTCTCTGGGGTCACACATGGCGTGCACAGACACACACACAACACACACCCAGTGACACCCACAATGCCACCCACCCCACACCCTCTCTGGGGTCACACATGGCGTGCACAGGCACACACACAACACACCCACACAACTCACACAGTGCCACCCACCCCACTCCCTCTGGGGTCACAAATGGCGTGCACACACACACATCCACAGTGCCACCCACCCCACACCCTCTTGGGTCACACATGGCGTGTACAGACACACACAACACACACCCACAGTGCCACCCACCACGACTTCCGCTCTGACATTGCAACCCCCATCTCTCTGAAACCAGCCAGGCAAGGGGCACACACCAAACATCTCGGACACCGCCCCGTGTAGCCTCGAACAGACTTGTTGGGGCGAGTGCTGCTAGCGAGAGTCTATGAAGGCACGGCACACCACGCCCGGGGGCCGCCTTTGTCTCCCCAAGTGGCGAAGCTTTTGTTCGCACACCGCACCAGGTGCTCATTCGAGGCCGAGTCGACCTAGGGGAGGGCCCATGACCGGTTCTGATAATCGTTACCGGGGATCGAACTCGGGGTGAGCTGGGGTTCGTAGCGCAGCGCCCTAAGTGCTACACCACCGCTCCACACACGACAACAACACCACACACGAGGATAGGATTCAGCATGGCTGCCAACAGAGTTAAAAATGTGTTGCCTCTTTGCCCAGCTGACAGCAACCCGCTGGCTGGTGGGGGGGGGCATCGTCGTCGTCTTCCCCTTCCCAGGGTAGCAACAGCCCGACTCTGCGTGCCCATTGGCCAACCGCGTGGCGGCCCATGCAGCCCAACGGCCAATGGGAGGCATCGGCGGGCAGCGGTGGGTGGGGGGGGCCCTCACCGAGTTGGGTTAATGAGTGACACGCACGCACGGGCGGGGCTGCCCCCCCCTCAACCCCCCCACCACCCACCCCCCCACCGCCCCCCCCCACCACCAACCCACCCCCTCCACCACCAACCCACCCCCTCCACCACCATCCCACTGCAGATGTCTGGAACCTTCCACCATCTTTGTTTCTTCTCCACCACCACCACAACCTCCTCCTCCCCCCCTCCCGCCCCAACAAGGTTAGAGGCTGCTAATGGCTGAGGCACTAGTGGAGCAGAGCTTTGGCTCTCAGTTGGCTCCACGACAGAGGTATGGCTGTTGTCGCCGTCTCTCACGGGTTCACAAGCGATGCCGCGTAGAGGCGACGGGGAGCAGCAGCAGCAGCGTCGTCATCATCGTCCTGGAGCAGTTGTCATGATGTAAAGGGAACAGTGTTTGCAGTGGGCCATACCACGATGTGTATGCAGTGCTGTTAATTACTAAGGGGGTGGTGAGGTTACAATGGGTACATTTTTTTGGTTTAACTGGTGATGAGTTTTGTGGCTGTCTTTGTGGTTTTTTTGTAATTGCAGTACATAAGATACAAATGTCTGGTGATGCTTTGCTGTGATGTTAATGTGAATTTAAGTTCTGTAGTGTTTTATGTATATTGTATATATTTTTTTATTTGTTGTTTTGTGAAGTGTGCTTGGGTCTGTAAATAGTCACCTTGTGATGTGAGCTGCTCTTAGGTACAGGGTGCTGCTGCCTGTGATGATGATGATGCAGCCTGGCAGCCATGTTCTCGACTGGGTCGTGCTCACAGCCAGGACGTACTGAGCAGCACGACACGTCAGCAGCAGCAGCACAACACACACCAACAGGAGCACAACACATCAACAGGAGCACAACACACCATCAGGAGCATAACACACATCAGCAGCAATCGGCACACACAGCAGCAGTACACATCAGCACAACACACAGTAGCAGCACAACAGACAGTAGCAACACAACACAGTAGCAGCACAACACAGTAGCAGCACAACAGACAGTAGCAGCACAGCAGCACAACACACATCAACAGGAGCATAACACACATCAACAGGAGCATAACACACATCAACAGGAGCACAACACACATCAACAGGAGCACAACACACATCAACAGGAGCACAACACACATCAACAGGAGCACAACACACATCAACAGGAGCACAACACACATCAACAGGAGCACAACACACATCAGCACAATACACATCAACAGGAGCACAACACACATCAGCAGCACAACACACATCAGCAGCACAATACACATCAACAGGGGCACAATACACATCAACAGGGGCACAATACACTTCAACAGGAGCACAATACACATCAACAGGAGCACAATACACATCAACAGGAGCACAATACACATCAACAGGAGCACAATACACATCAACAGGAGTACAACACACAGTAGCAGCGCAACACACAGTAGCAGCACAACACACAGTAGCAGCACAACACACATCAACAGGAGCACAACACACATCAACAGGAGCACAACACAGCAGCACAATACACATCAACAGGAGCACAACACACAGTAGCAGCACAACACAGCAGCACAATACACATCAACAGGGGCACAATACACATCAACAGGAGCACAACACACCAACAGGAGCACAATACACACCAACAGGAGCACAATACACATCAACAGGAGCACAATACACATCAACAGGAGCACAATACACATCAACAGGAGCACAATACACATCAGGAGTACAACACACAGTAGCAGCACAACACACATCAACAGGAGCACAACACACATCAACAGGAGCACAACACAGCAGCACAATACACATCAACAGGAGCACAACACACAGTAGCAGCACAACACACATCGGCAGCACAATACACATCAACAGGGGCACAATACACATCAACAGGAGCACAACACACCAACAGGAGCACAATACACATCAACAGGAGCACAACACACAGTAGCAGCAGCACAACACACAGCAGGAGCACAACACAAAAGCACAACACAGTAGCAGCAGCAGCACAACACAGTAGCAGCAGCACAACACACAGCAAACACAGCACAACAGCAGCAGCACAACACGCGTCAGCAGCACCACACAGCAGCACAGTACAACACATGTCAGCAGCAGCACCACAGAGCAGCACAACACACAAGCAGCACAACACACGTAAGCAGCAGCACAACACGTAAGCAGCAGCACAGCACAACACATGTTAGCAGTACAGCGCAAAACACATCAGCAGCACACAACACAGCAGCAAAATGACACATCAGCAGCAGTATAACACTTCGAAGCTGCACAACACACATCAGCAGCACATACAGCAGCAGCAGTACACTACTCAGCAGCAGCACAACAGCACAATACAGCACAACACACATCAGCAGCAGAACATACGTCAGCAATACAGCAGCAAAACAGCAAACATAGCAGCAGTACAACACGCAGGAGCAGCACAATACACATCAGCAATAGCAGCACACATAGCACAACACGCAGCAGAACGCAGCAGCAGCAGTACAACACTTAGCAGCAACGCAGCACACAGCAGCACAAAACACATCACACATCAGCACCAACACACATTAGCAGCAATATAACGCATCAGCACAACACGCATCAACAGGAGCACAATGCACATCAGCAGCACAATACACATCAACAGGAGCACAACACACATCAGCAGCACACATGAACAGCAGCACCACAGCAGCATACACATTAACAGCAGCAGCACAACACAGTAGCAGCATAACACACAGCAGGAGCACTACACACAGCAGGAGCACAACACAGTAGCAGCAACGCAACACACAGCAGCACAACAGCAGCACAACACACAGTAGCAGCACAACACACAGCAGCACAACACACAGCAGTAGCACAACACACAGCAGCAGCACAACACACAGTAGCAGCACAACACACAGCAGGATCACAACACAAAAGCACAACACAAGCACAACACAGTAGCAGCACAACACACAGTAGCAGCAGCACAACACAGTAGCAGCACAACACAAAAGCACAACACAGTAACAGCAGCACAACACACAGCAAACACAAGCACAACACAGCAGCAGCACAACACGCGTCAGCAGCAGCACCACACAGCAGCACAACACACAGCAGCAGCACAACACTACACATGTCAGCAGCACAACACATGTAAGCAGCAGCACAGCACAACACATGTCAGCAGCACAGCGCAAAACACATCAGCAGCACACAACACAGCAGCAACACGACACATCAGCAGCAGTACAACACTTCGAAGCAGCACAACACACATTGGCAGTATACTACTCAGCAGCAGCACATCAGCACAATACAGCACAACTCAGCAGCAGCAGAACATACAGCATTATTACAGCAGCAATACAGCAAACATAGCAGCAACAAAACATGCAGGAGCAGCACAACACACATCAGCAATAGCAGCACAACACACATCAGCAATAGCAGCACACACAGCACAACACGCAGTAGAACACAGCAGCACCAGTTCAACACTTAGCATCAACACAGCACACATCAGCAGCACAACACAGCAACACAAAACACATCAACACACAGCAGCACCAACCCATTAGCAGCAGCACAACACACATGAGTAGCACAGCACACAGGATCAGCTCAACATACATAAGCAGCAGCACAACACAGCAGCAGCACACAGCAGCAATATAACACATCAGCAGCAAAACACACACCAGCAGCACAGCACAAAAACATCAGCAGCAACATGCAACAGCAGCACACAACACACAGCAGCACACGCAGCAGCAGTACAACACTTAGCAACATCACAGCACACATCAGCACAGCAGCAACACAAACTATATCAGCAGTAACACAGCTGCACAACACACAGCATCAGTACAGCACACATGGGAAGCACAACACTCAGCAGCAGCACAACACTCAGCAGCAGCACAACACAGAGCAGCAACACAACACTCAGCAGCAGCACAACACACACCAGCAGCACAACACTCAGCAGGAGCACAACACTCAGCAGGAGCACAACACAGCAGGAGCACAACACAAAAGCACAACACAGCAGCACAACATGCGTCAGCAGCAGCACCACACAGCAGCACAACACGCGTCAGCAGCAGCACAACACGCGTCAGCAGCAGCACAACACGCGTCAGCAGCAGCACAACACGCGTCAGCAGCAGCACAACACACAGTAGCAGCGCACAACACACAGTAGGAGCACAACACACAGCAAACACAAAAACACAGAAGCACAACACAGCAGCACAAAACGCGTCAGTAGCAGCACCACACAGCACAACACACATAAGCAGCAGCGCAACACATGTCAGCAGCACAGCACAAAACACATCAGCAGCACACAACACAGCAGCAACACGACACATCAGTAGCAGTACAACACTTCGAAGCAGCACAACACACAGCAGCAGCACAACACACAGCAGCAGCACACACGGCAGCAGCACACACGGCAGCATAACACTCAGCAGCAACACAACAGCATAACACTCAGCAGCATAACACTCAGCAGCACAACACACACCAGCATAACACTCAGCAGCAGCACAACACACAGCAGCAGCACACAACAGCAGAATGACACTCAGCAGCATAACACTCAGCAGCAGCACAACACTCAACAGCAGCACAACACTCAGCAGCAGCACAACACACATTAGCAATAGCAGCACACATCAGCAGCACAATACGCAGCAGCAAAACACACATCAGCAGCACACACAGCAGCAGCAGTACAACACACACCAGCAGCACAACACATCAGCAGCCCAATACACACGGGCAGCACAACACACACCAGCAGCACAACTCACACCAGCAACACAACTCACAGCAGCAGCACAACTCAGTAGCAGCCCAATATACAGGAGCAGCACAACACGCAGCACAATACAGCACAACACTCGGCAGCAGCACAACACGCAGCAGCAGCACAACACGCAGCAGCAGCACAACACGCAGCAGCAGCACAACACGCAGCAGCAGCACAACACGCAGCAGCAGCACAACACACAGCAGCAGCACAACACGCAGCAGCAGCACAACACGCAGCAGCAGCACAACACGCAGCAGCAGCACAACACACAGCAACAGCAGCACAACACACAGCAACAGCGCCACAACACGCAGCCTCAACACAGCAGCACAACACTCAGCAGCACCACAACACGCAGCAGCACAACACAGCAACAGCAGCACAACACACAGCAGCACAACACACAGCAGCAGCAGCAGAACATATATCAGAACCACAACACGCAGCAGCACAAAAAGCAGCAGCACAAAAAGCAGCAGCGCAATACACATCAACAGCAGCACAACACACATCAGCAGTAACACAACACGCAGTAGCAGCACAACACACATCCTCACAACACAGCAGCACAACACGCATCAGCAGTAGCACAACACAAAGCAGCGCATGCCATCAGTCACCACCTGCAATGCAGTCCATTACAGTACTGCATTGGCATGTTATGGTCCAGTCTAATGCTGAACATGGAACACACATCAGAGAGTATACTAGCAGCATTAAACTAGTTTGTAGTGTTACATACACCGTATTAGTGTGCAATTTGAGGGCCGCATTTTAATGTGGAACTTAAATGCCTTGTTGGATTGTCAAATGTGGCACCTTTGGGTGTGCAGGCATGTGCACTCGGTGTGCATATTTCTGCTGTGAACCGTCACTACTCGCCTGCCCTGATTCAGTTGAACGGTAATTACTGTACAGTGCTTGGCCGAAATGACATAATTTGCAATGTGGCTCTAGTAGCAAAAGCCGTCTTGTGGAATACTTACCTGTATTATTGCCCCGCAGTGTGTTAGTTAAACAGTCATGTAGCTGGACCACATTTCACCACTTATTTAACTCCCATGTGTAGGAATCCACACTGTCTCAACGTTAGGTCAGGTGCTGCTGTGGCTTTTGTTTCTTCTGGCAGAGGGATGGGCGTTGGCCACATGTGCTCACCAGGGTGGTGGTGGTGAATCAGTGATGCAGCACAGTGCAGTGAACCCTCAGGCTTATTCTGTTATACAGCAGGTGATAACAGGAGGCCCAAGGGCTTACTCCACGCACACACACGCCGTGGCTGCAATGCAGGTGGTGCATTGGTGAGTAAAGTGGCCTTGTTTGGAAGGGCAACCATTTCCTGTGCTCCTTAAGTACAGGAAATTGCCCCGTTGCATTCTGAGAGTTAATGCTGCTGGAGAGTTTGTTGATGTACGTTTTATTCATTTATGTGCCAATATGTTGGTACTATGTATTCTGTATTTTAGACCAAAATAACACTCGTGGATTTCCTAAGCATATGATGCTTGGTATGCATTCTGTACTATGGGACTGGACCCACCATTTATTTAGAACGGCTTTTTATGTTACCACGGTTGACTACGTACGGTGCAAAATAAGTTAAACATACAGTTTGTAATTGACGTATGATTTGTTTATTTTTGGTATAGGATGGGTTATTGGTCCATGTGTGTTCACCAGAGTGGGGATTGTTGTACACAGCACGGGCAAGTGAGTCCCATGGTTGCTCGTTATTCAGCTGGTGATAGCAGGAGGCCTAGGGGCTTTAACTATTCCACACACAGTGCTGCATTGATGGCTGAGTGGCGCGATTGGAAAGGAAATCAACTATCTTGTGCTGCTTCAGGGAAGTGAATGTTTCGCTTGCCTTCTGAGAATTCATGTTGTGCAACCTCGTTCGAATGTGTTCTCTGCATTGATTGTGGTTGACAACTGTGTATAATTAGTCTGGACGACATATTTGAGATGGCTTGCCGGAGGAAACTACAGTCGTATGTTCTAACTCCTGTTGTATTAAATATTTCCCACTCCAGGTGACTGAAGTATAATACTTTCGTCCGCGATCTTTGTCCATATTTTGTTAAATTTCAGGAGACAACCCAGCGGTAATGTGTTACGGTTTAATTCTGTCCTGTATTTTTAAAGCGCGGTGACGTACTCTGTCTGTACTGGGTTTGTACTGCGGATAGTTATCAGAGAGAAACGTCGTTGGATCCACAAGGCATAGAGTAACATTGCGGTATTGTACTCTGTGTATGATTTGTGTCGACTCGTGTAAACATGCAGAGCGCCACAGCGTGTAAAGGTGACGGCAATGTAAACAGCAACGTTTATGATGCGCCGATGTTTACAGGGGTTCCAGTGGTGGGGTCCAAGTACTGTATGTTCAGTATACGTCTTTTAGGCCTTGGTTCAGGCACTGCGAGGCATATATCTATAACGGTTCAGTACATGTACTGAAGTAGATTTTTGGGACACGTGTTATTGTAATGTTTCGGGTAATGGCCTTTGTCAGTTGACCTTACCGAGTAGAATAGCAATCACGTGTGCACGTGTGCAGTATTGAATACCACTGATTTGTAGCACACCTTTGTTTTTTCACAGCTCTTTGTCAATCCACTCCTGGATGAAGGCCTCCCCCACATACAGGGGTCATGGAGGTTGTTTGAACATTCTTCTTCACCACGCTGATCAGTGCGGTTTGGTGAACGGGGGCTTCAGATGTCACGTGCCACTGATGTTAGTCGTGGCAGGGAATCGATCACAGGTTGCTGGTTTTGCGGTGCACTCCGTGAGCCACGCTGCGAGCCACTCTGCCACGGCTCCTTTATACCTTGAATACAATGCTATACATTTATAGGGCAACTGACACGGCCCAATACACAATCCACTGATACTACCTCCACTAAAGGGACAAAAGCATTTCTAACAGAGGTACAATAGTGTCAACACTTGCACCTGATGTTATTAGACATGATTCATACTTACTCTACGGTCCTGATGTACTGTATAGAACTACTATGTGGGTTGAACTGATGACTTTGTGCAGTGTGCAGCACACGCATACGTCCAGCTAATTGGCAATTTCGATAGGCGCTTAAATGATTGACAGTACAGTCTTTGTTTGTGTACAAACAAGTTAATTTTACCGTGGTAAGTGGTAAAACGCCGTTGAGTAGAACATTACCATGATGAAACATTGTTCTTTTGAAGTTTCGTGCAGCATGTGCTCAGATGAGTCAATTAGTCCCTTGTCCTGCTCACACGAGCTTTGTTGTGGAGTTTGTTGGTGAACTTGGCCAGGAGTGGAAATGTTACATTTCCATATTTGAGGCCAGTGCATTCAAACGAAACAACCACTGAACTTTCCACAGACAGTTGCTTGACTTCCGTTCAATTCTCGTGCATTTTAAACACGGGGATGATATGGCCCCGCAAAAAAATCACCCTGACTGTGCCCAACCTTGGAATCTCACAGTAACGTTGAGCCTGGTTAGTATAGCTAGTAAATCTCATGCTTACAGGACAGCCTTACCCACTGGGTCTGTAAGGGACAACAGAAGTGAGCTACACGACTTGTGCCATGCCCGTACCATGACAGGTAGCCCCTAAGTGGGTGCATCAAATAGCCAGGACATGGAATAAATGCCACTTGTCTTACCACCATCTCCTTTTAACGCATTGTATTGCCTACGGCAGAGATTACAGTGCTATTTATTGAGCTTAAATATTGCCCGTTTCATGTGGTGAACGTCCCTTTTTTTTTTGGTGACTTTGTTTATGATGTTGGGGAAAACGTGTGATGACGTTTCCATTACCAAAAATCGGAATGCAAATTGCCAGGGCAGTGCATTTTGGTCGTTTTGTCAAGATGTGAATGAATGTGGCCCATAGAGTCGAAGCTCTAACCCAGGTACCATTTTATGTCGATCGTGAAATTGGTAAATACCGTGCGATGAACAGATTGTACGCAGGTTTTTTCTGTGCAGTACTTAATTTCTGTACTGTGCGTACTACTGTGTATGGAAATAGGTGGTGCGTTTGAGGCCTGATTCTTACCTATTACAATGCAGAGTTACAATTACTGTATTGGGTAGCGCATGCAGCAAAGACTTTTAAACACATCCTCGCCCCAAGTTGTGGTCCTGAAACACGTCACTGATTTGTGATGAAATGCCATTTAAGGTTTAGACTTTGGAGGGTCACTTAAATGTGACGGATGTTTCGCTGAAATGTTCATGCTCGCATTCTCCATTGTGTATGCAAGTATTTTTAGTTTCACGATCAGTACTGTACTTTATTATTGCAAGTGACGGGGAATGGGTACTTTTAGGTAATTACCGACATCGTTGAGTCGCCTTTGTATTTGAATTGAGGGCCACATTTTCATTAATTAATTTGGCACAGATCCACTTGTGTATGTTGAACGTCTTTCGTAGCCGTACGTAGACAACCGTGATCATGGGAGGTGTGCGGGACGGACAGACAACAAACTTAAACACGAAAAGCAGTCATGAGTTACATTTGAAAGAACTCCCAATTTAGATTTAAAAGTGCATAGCTCCAGTGGCTTCTTAAAAGTAGATATCAGCATGGAATTGTTTACTGTTATATCTAGATTGTCTCTTTTCATTTATGGGCAGATAATTTACAAACCTTTCTGCACGGCATTCTGAATCGGCGTTTTTTTACACGTTGAAAGGTTTAAAGCTGTGATCTTAAAAGGGAAGTAATCCGGGGTTATATATCCTACTGGACAGTACTTTGCGTTACTTTCATTCCACAGAAATTGTGCAGACCGGCCATACATCCGGGCTGGATATACAGATACCAGGGTTTAACTCCAGTCGTCAGACAAGTGGGCCACCACCAATACGAAGAGATTGTGATTTGAAGTCTTGGCCAGTGTACAACTGTGCAATGTTTCCTTTAGGGGATTGGTTGAACGAGTAGAGTACTTTTCCGAACACGTATTGCCGCCCCCCCCTTCGTGAGTGTCTTGGCATGAACGCAGAACGGATGTTGTCTTGAGTACAGTACAGTAGATTGACCTTCAGTTTCACAAGATGAATGTGGAATTTTAGCTTATATGCAGGGGGAACGGCATATTCTGCTGCCTTAGTCTTTTTGGTTCCAGGTTCTGCTATTGACTTGTTTTTAGTTTGAACAGGGACATTCGATGACACGTTTTTGTACAATAACCATGCTGTATGTGGATTGTATGCACTTCTTAGACATGGGCACCCTGGCATTGTACTGCAGTATCTTAAAAAAATCACTTTCAGTTGTGGTTCCCATTTATGTTGAGTTAAATTACAACCTGTAGAAGAAAACCAAGAAGTATTGTACGAGTGTTTTATACAACCAAGAACTGAACTGACAATAATGCATAGCCATAATCCAGGTTTTTTGGATTAGATCGCGTAGATATCTATAAGTGTCGTTAAACCCGCCACCTCCCGACACAGCCAATTAGTAAGGTTTGTCACCTAAACAGAACATGCCAATTCGTTACTAGTACAGCACACCACTGTGTTGGAGAGCAAAGCCACAACATTTACAATCTGAGTAATTACAACTAGCTTCATCAGGCTGTCGCCTTCATCAGGCTGCAGAAGTTGTCTAGAGGGCCGTCCGCACACAGGCTGTCGCCTAATGAAGCTAGATCTGGCTGTATTATGGATGATATTGGTCGCGAAAGCCTACGTGTTAATTATGCACAGGTAAAAAATGTGACTTAAAATTTCCGACCTGACTCACCGAAGGCAAGATAATATTGTCTGCTATACTGTGCAAGTTGTTTGATCTTGCAGAAGTACTTTGAGCACGATTAATTTTAACTGTTAAACCTACTCTTGAGAAGTGGTACCTCAGTTCCAAGAAATGTTTGCCATATGATTGAGCTCATTTTGGTTTCGGTGAGCTCACAAAGAAAACTACCTGAAGTGTTTTTAGGCCAGATGCAGTAGTTGTCTAGAGGGCAGTCCGCACACAATACTGAACTGTAGTAGGTGAACCTATGAAACACAAGTGAGGTTGACGATGGTGTACTATAATACGCGGTAAAGGCTTCTTGCTTATGCCGATATTCAATTTTCCAACAAACATTGATGCACATTGCTGAGAGGTGCCATCTTGAAGCACGTGCAATGCTATGATCAAATATTTAGCTTATAAGTGCGTGAACAAATGATGCGTGTCAAGATTTGAGATTTACAGATATTTATGTTTCATGTCATTTTATGTGCACTCACTGGTACAAGGAATATAGCAGGACAATAATTGATGAGGTTCTGTGGAATAAATAATTAAATTATAGCATTTTTTTCACTCCGCTGCTGCATAAAGGCCTTTCCCACACCTTGTAAGTCACCACGATGGTTAGTATTGACTGTTGAAGGGATAACGTAGGACCGGTTAAGATATTACTTGCCACTGATTTAAGCCATGAACAGGAATACAACTCGGGTCGCCGGGTTTTTGGCAGTGTTTGCACTAACCACTGCACCAATGTTCCCACCCTTATAATCGAAGGTAATATACGTGCCTGCAAACATGCTGACTGCTGTGAACAATAGTCTACAGAAACCTCACACAGGAGCAACATTACTCAATGGTTTAAATTTCTACATCACAACAGCATTTTATAATAATAGCAGCCTTTTATAGGTTAGATACAAGACAGCCCAGCATAATTTATTTGATTTGATGTACCGTATTATTATGTTTCAAAACTAATTGTAAAGAATTTTCTGCATATGTAATGCAGTTCTAAATTACACTTGGCAATGTTACATGACTACAAATACGGCACCGAAATGTAAACATGTGCGGTCTTGCACAATATATCACGTGGTCGTCTTTGAGCATTATAAGTTTGGGTTGATTTTTTTTGCGTACAATTCTTAGAGCCATTGTCATGTAAGCAAGGTTTTGTAAAGTCGGCAAACTTAGAGCATGTCGTTTTTTTTGTACTTGCCAGTGCAGGGCATTTTAGTTTAAGTGTCTTATTTTGACTCGTTTTTCTTTTGGAAGACTGCAGGTGTCGTGGTTGATAAGACGGAGCATTTAAACTGGCCAGCCTGTTTTGACAGAAGAAGCTAAGCATGTCTGGGAGGCTTTATAAAGAATTGGTTCAAATTGGCGCCAGCATGGCTTACCCTGGCAGAGAAGCAGGGCGTTAACGATAGCCGCTGCACTGTACAACACCCTATACAGGCCCTTACGACAGCTGGTATGCATGCTAAACACCCCAAAGCTAATATCTGCATTAATGCAAAGTTGCGTTCACAAAACGACTGTTCCCACGGACACAACGATGGGAGAGTGATGCTGTTTGCAGATGCTAACCCTTTTTCTGCCTTCCCCCCCCCTCCCCCAACCCGTTGTGTGTGTGTGTGTGTTTTTTCCACGATAGCTTAACAAAGGAACCCCTTAACAGAACGGATGGTGAGCTGGCTGGGAAAATGGAGATGAATACAAGGCTGAGAGGTAAGCCGAAAGCCATAGCGAAACCATAATGAATGTGGTAAGCACCAATGGACAGATTAAAAATGCTGCACTGTATACCATATTATGGCACCACGTTTAAAATAGTAGCAGTGGTTTTACTTTAACAGTGCGCTATTGCAGCTTTTTTTTTGTACAGGTAGTTTGCACATAGGGGTTCACATTTGCGCACAACAGAGCCGGCTGTCATCTCCGTCATTCAGATTGTAACAAGCCTAATCCTGTGTTTTTGTGGAGGCTGGCGAGATCAACAACAGACAGGCAAATACGCGTTATCACAAATGACACACTGTGAAGGGAGCAGCTAAAATGGCCGACGTAAATGCAGCCTAGTCCCACAGGCGAGGGGAGAAGCGCTGTGTGCCAAGCAAGTGCCCACTATAACAGGCTGTCGCCACGAAAATGAACGCCTTTCGCACGCACATTGACCGTCTGCTTTGTTTGTAGGGTTGTTTTTATCGTCTTGCGTCGCCTTTTAAGGATTACTTATCGCATCGGTTAAGCAAATCAGTATCGCGTGTGCTGTATTACGGAAGTGCGCTATATTCTTCAGACAGGTGCAATGGTTGTTGATGGAAATACAGCCATTTCAACATTGACAGTTTAATAATATTACGAGAGTATGTGCAGATGAAGGCAGTGAATGTGCACAAAAATGGGTATGGCACTAACCTATGGGGCGAGGGGGGGGGTGTCTCTAACACAGTGGTGTTTTTTACATATAGTCATGGTTAAAAATATAGTAACTGGCATAACGTTAACAAGTTAAGCCCATTTTAGACGTGCCTTGTCTTTCATTGTACAACAATACAATTGGTTATATCTTTTTATCCAGAATAATTGTCTTCATGCATTCACGACGGCTTTAACGTATACTACAGTAGTGCTTTTTAACATTCCCTGTTTGTAACTTTGAACGAAGAACCTTGGCCCGATTGATGTATTTCCGGATGTTCTTTGACCGCTTTAATGTGTGGAAGCGTGCCAATTTCTCCTTGACCAAACACAAGGGCAAATTGATGAAGGCGATAAGTTTTGGCCATTTTATCAACGTGAGAATCTGGCCCTATTTCTGGTGTGCAGTATTATAGTAATAGGCACTCTATAGAGATGTGTTATTAGCTTTAGTTTGTGCAAGAATAGGCGATAACCTGTTTAGTAAATAAATGCATCACATTACAGAACGGTATATTGTTATGATTGTAGGGGAGCGGTTGTGCTGTGGTTAGCGCACTTTGTGATTAACCCAGCCGCCTGAGTTTGATATCCAGTCATGGCTAACGCCAATGGCGATCGATATCACCAACCCACACTGACCACCATGAAATATGATCAAACAAGCCCCATATGACCGATACGGAGGGAGGCCTTCATCCAGCAGTGGATTGACAAAGGGCTGTAAATTATTTTATTATAATTGGAAGCTTGTGAGTGGTTGACTAACCTGATGATAATTCTTTGGGCAGATTTTTCAATAACACTCCCTTTTAATATACATAGTACTATAATAGGCATTGAAGCATTGGATTCAAACTGATTCACTTTGTCTTCTGCACTGCTGCCAACACAATCCCATAATTGTTTGCCTTAATTTTGCTGGGTGAGTTGAAAAATATTAAAATTTCGGAATGTACATTCCAACAGAATGGTAAAGAAAACTATAAAAGTAGCTTTTCACATCTTGCATCGAGGCCTTTGTCGTCACCTGATCCAGTACCAAAATCAGAGGTCTCCCCACACCTGGTGAACATAAATGGTAAAGATTGCAACATAGATGCATCTCCATTCCATGGCCAAAATATACATCCAAACTTCCACAAGCTAACACATTCACACATCTGTCTTTAATGTGCAATTTCCAAAATAGTCCAGTAATTTGACTAATAAATGCAACATGAAAGTAGAGCAAATGTGTTTACTGTATTCTGTGTGGGGGAAATGGTTGCTTTTGGAATTTGTATTTTCCTAAATCAGAAACTATAGGGAGACAGCTTTTTGCAGTTTATTCAACAGAGTTTTACATTAAAAAAAAAGTTGTAATTAAATACATTAAAGCAATTTATCTTCTTGTTTCTTTCGGTAAATTCACGTAGATAGAAAACTAAAATTTAAAGCAAAAAACCCACGACGTTTCGATCGCAACACAAGCGGTCTTCTTCAGGTGGAGAGAAAAGGGAAGAAGACCGTTTGTGTTGTGATGGAAACATCGTGGGTTTTTTGCTTTTGATTTTTGTGTTCTATCTACGTGACTTTACCGAAAGAACCAAGAATATGAATTTCTGCAGTCACGAAAGTTTTAAGTCGATCTAAAAGCAATTCCTTAAGCATGTGCTGTGAGAAAGGAGGCTGAGAAAGGCATCACAGCGTCACATTTAAGATGTGTGATATTGCTCAGTGGTCGTGAACTTTTTGCATGAGTCGCCTCTCTCAGCCTGAGATGGCATTCTGGTGACAGAGTGTCCTTGTAGAATAATAATAGCAAGATAAAAAAACAGCTTTGTTTTGTAGGTTGACAGGAAGTCACCGTGGGGGAGGGGGGGGTAAAAGGGAAAAACATAGCTGAGACCCGGATTTACACAATCGTTCCATTATAAAATTGTCTCGCCAGTGCCCTTCATCCATGTGTTGCTTGCACCAGGAGGGAAAACAAGCAGACATACTGCTAATTGATTCAGTACAATAGAGTACTTGAATATTGTTTGAGTGCTCGTTTTTGGTCGTCTCATCCCCTAACGTTCTGCTCATTTCTTGAATCCTATTGAAATGATTGGGTCGAGTACATTGTTTAAATATTTCAATTAATTAGACACGATCACTGTCCTTTCTATACCTTGGCCTTAGCAATTATTACCAGTCATTAGCTGCGTGATTTCTGCTCTTGTGCTTTTGCCAGTGTTATGATGGCGCCTTATGCTAATGCATCGATTAACTTTGCTGGATATCCGCCTTCTAATAAAAGCTAATTTCCTTGTCTGATGGGAGTACTGTAATGCTTACTAATAACTTCCGTTTACTGGAAGGACAATGTAATGATGTCATATCTCAGGGGAGCAAATTTAAGTTCAGCTCGCTAGCCTTTGTATTGTTTGCTCCATAAGCATGAATGTAACAATTCTATATAGTTTGTCTAAATCGTGGATAATATATTTTCAATATTATTCATTGACTGTATCTTGAGCTTAATCTGAAATAGATTCAAAAGCACAAAATATAGGCATCATTGAATAAATTCTTCATTATCTTTGCACTGAAAACAACCACTGCACTGAAAATTATCTGCAACTGAAGCCCCTCTAATCTTGCAGAACCGAATTGGTATTGTACAAGGACATTTTAAGGGTGGAACATTTTTCGTTTAATGGTAAAGTAACCCACGGTGTTGTTGCGTTGCCTCGACTTGGAGATTTAGCAGAAATCATTGGCAGAGCCAAAAAGACATCTGCAGAGCTGCCTCATATTTCATATCATGTTGCTGTCACCATATTGGGTTGCTATCACCGGCCAATACATTCTTTATTAATGCTTCTTTGTATCAATACTGTGCCGTTTTATGTTTTGTATGGTACAAGTACTGTCTTGTACACAAATCTTGCCCATCGCGGATTGGACCATTCACGCCAAATTTATTGAGGTACAGATCACCAATTGTGCCTCTGTGGCTTGACCGTTGGTGGTTGACCGCAATATTCCTGTACAGTATGCATCGTAAAGAAGTGCTGCAGTTTTAACTGCACTGCTTGTGATGATGCTGCAGAGGAAGAAGACACACGCCATTGAGTCACCATCTTGTCTCCCAAGTGGCCCATCATGGGTCCCAGTTCTCGTGCAGCGAGATTTTTTTTTTACTTTTTCAGTGCCCTTGTGGGTTATTTTTCAATGGCTCCGAAAAGGAAATTGTAGGAGTGAATCCTGTCATTAATCATAGTAAGTCATCTTATTTTTAGTTTGAAAAGTATTCCAATTCAACGCTGCTCAAAGTGTCTTGAGACTCAGGCTTTCCTCAAATTAAAGTAATTGATTATAGACCAAGGAAAACGTGTCAGTTGTGCACGAGGAAAGATTAAAAACACATGAACAACATCGGTAATATGGAACTGCTTTTTCATCCTTTTTCAATCCGCTGCTGGACTAAAATGAGCACTCGGCTGTCACTTGGCACTTTTATAAATTAGACAGCGGTGTAAATTCCACATTCTTCTCACTGGGGCTAGTCACCAAAAATCATATGTATACATGTATTTGCCAGAGGGCTTAGTTAGCTCCCAACCAGAATTTAAAACCAGTACCATGTGAATAGAAGTCATGCAGCAGTACCACACACCAAGATAATAGTACAGAACTGCAAGTGTTGTTACCAATCCATGGCTGTGTACACCACACTAGAGTATGCGGTATTTGTTGAGTGCATGAAAGTAGGGGCATTCTGATGAATGCTCAATGCTGTCCCCTGCCAAAGGGTAGATGACCATGGTGTTAACGCCATGGTCGTGGGGGTGACGTATCTGTCTGGAATGTTTGGACCCTGCTGTACAGTTGCGTGTGGCTGGTTTCCTTCATGAGCCAAAGGCATTGTTGAAAAAAAATAGGGCAAGGAGGGTGAAACTGTTTCATCCTGCCAAGAAAATCTTGCTGAGCTCCTGAAAATTAATAAGCGGCCATTTTACTTCCTCTCAGATTACATTTGGCCAGTTGGTGCAAGCTGTGAGGTTTATATTGGAGTATTTTATTGTATGGCTGCATAAGTATGATTTATTTGTATTTTGTGCTAGTCTGGAATGTATGCATTGAAAACGTTTCTATTGCGTTGACAAAAGTGCTCCCTGGTTTGTATGTATGTATGTGGAATTTATTCCGCACCGTATGTAGTCAACCGTGCTAAAAGGCGTACAGCACAAAGACAATGCACTATCAGAGTAATGAGAGCTCGGGGTGAACATCTACATCATGGGACCTCCTTTTCCAGTACCAAAATATGAGAATAGGTTTTTCCCCTTTTATCTGGTAACAAAACAGGTGTTAAGTTGTTAAAACACCAAACTGAAATCTTTTACAAGGAATCATGTCTGCATTAACCACAATACTTGTGGTCAATGCAAACAAAAACATACTCTGATAATATATGCATTGTCTTTGAAACTGATTGGTCCACACCAGAGACAGCTTTTTTTTGAGTCTCGTCTCAAATGGTGTTAGACCAGAGGATGCCAAAAGGCGTACAGCAAGGGGAAAAAGGGGAAAAACCTATTCTCATATTTTGGTACTGGCAAAGGAGGTCCCATGATGTAGATTCTCACCCCGAGCTCTCATTACTCTTATAGTGCATTGTATTTGGGCTCTGTCCCTAAATCTTTGTATGACAAATAGAAACTTAACTTGTGTTATCTGTTCTACAAGAGTAAATGGCAATTTATATGAGTGGAATGATGTATTGATTGATCTATTAATGTGAATGCTTAAGCCTATAAAAAATACACATACATTTGTATGCGAATGAAGCTGTTTCAGATCACTATAGGTTGTGATGGGTGCACATCACCCCAGCAGCTACCAGATGCGCTAACATTTATCCCGATGTGAAAAAAACTATCGATTCTTGGATCGAATTGTAACCTACGCGCAATTCACGAAATTTGGCATGCTGAATCGTTCCTCCCCCAGCAATTAGTGTTGCTGTTTTTAAACTGTTTGTGTGGAAAATCGAAAGTGTGGATGGAAACTTGTTGACACGGGATGAAAAGTGGTCAAGTAGTCCCAAGAGATGAGGAACATGCAGTGAAGAGGCAGGCCGAGTGTAGATTACTCGAGATAGAGTAAGTGAACTTTGCTTGGCACGGCTGTGACCAACCTATTGTTGGACCTCTTGTTACTACGAATTGAGGTGGATAATTTGGTCGTGTTAAAATCCCAGACACCTTCGATGTCGCCCTTTTTCTAGGGCTTGTTCACATGAGTATCACGGAGTGGAAAATGGCTTTGTTATAGATGGACTCACCTTTGCCGCATGAATATGGAATTTTCATCACTGGCCTTGGAGACCTGGTGTTCTACTTAGCTTGAATAGTTACTTTGGTCTGCAGGATGTTAACGAGATGCAATGCATCAGGCAGTGTTCAAGTGTTTGCCCAGGCTCTCCACGTTTTCAATTGGCGTCATTCCTCTGCTTCCACTTGGCCACATTGTCACCAGTCTTTTCTTCCCAGTTCTCACTCGATTTTAAGTTCTCCAGTGTCTTTGTTCGAGGTCAGGAGATGAGTGTCACTACACGGTCGATTGAGCAGGGCACCACTTTGAGTTTTCCTTTAGTCACAGTGATGGGGGATTTTTGTTCTAATGTGATGTATCTATGTTGAACTTATTTCGCATCGTACGTAGCCAACTGTGCTAATCAGAGGTGGGGTGGTGTGCAGCCTCAAGCCCACACAACTCGGAGGGGGACATGGTGCTGCTGCACTCCGGAGAGCCAGGCACAGCCGAACGGGTACCGCAGAAGCGCCGGCTTCCGAGCCCTCAGCCTCCGTCCAACGGACACCACGCAACCCGCGATTCCTCTCCCGCATCCTCACCCTCCCCCGGCAAGAAGAAAAAGAGGCCCAACACCCCGCTGGGCAAGGAGCAGGTGGGAGAGGACCCCTGTGTGTGTGCGTGATATCATTTTCTGTGTTTTTGTGTGTGTGTGTGGACTTTGTTGTTTTTAGAAATAACTTGTCATCAATACCACAGGTTCCTTGTTCCTCTCGATCATATATTTTCGTGTCTGCTGCCTGTAATTATTTGTTTAGATGCCAGTGGCACGCGGACCATTCTACCAGCCCTCCTCTGACACGGCGCCGACGGCGCCGCAGGACGGACGCAACGATTTTTACTGTTGGGTTTGCCACCGCGAAGGCCAGGTGCTTTGCTGCGAACTCTGTCCACGTGTCTATCACGCCAAGTGTCTCAAACTCGCCGCGGAGCCTGAGGGAGACTGGTTCTGCCCTGAATGTGAGGTGAGCCATCGTCCGTTTTCAGTATATATAATACAACTGTTTGAGTTTTCAAAATGTCATTCAGATTATCACTCCAGAATAAAAAGTTGTATGGGAAAACCTCGCCTAATGCTCGGGCTATGTTCCTGGGAAATGCTGTGTTTGGGCAAAACCGCATTCAACAAATAATAGACCTAATGGGAAAATAGGGTTCCTGGTTCCGAAAATTCTCTCCCTATCTCTTTGTTTAGCTAATTTTATGAATTCCTCTCTTGTTATTGTACTTAAAGGATGCTGAGTTGCTCTCCATTTCTTGTGTTTGCACACTTTATTTTTCAATTTCACCTGAAGCCCAACGCTCACCCTTGACATTGACACTTGAACATTAATGATTCGTTTTCTAGGCATCCATATGACTGACGTCCTAAACAAGTGGACAGCTAGATGAATGGGGCATTGTGTGAACATTTGCGTTGTGTGTGAGTGTGTCGAGTACATATATGTTACATTATCCACATGAGAAAAAAAACTTTACTTCAAGCTTTCGTGACTGCAGGAATTCGTATTCTTTGGGTCTTTCGGTAAAGTCACGTAGGTAGGTACTGTATCTCAATTAAAAAAGAGGGATGACATCATCTTCGAGCCGACAAGGGCAATGCCACGGTCATGGACAAAACCACATACAATAACAAAATTCAGGACCTACTTAATGATGGCAGCTATACAAAAATTAAAAGATCCGACCAACAGCCTCGTTACAAAAAACAACAATATCACTGATTCGACTTCTTTAATCGAACAAACCAAGCGGTTTTCCTTAAAACCCTCTGCTGCTAGACCACCCAGATTGTATGGCTTACCATAAATCTATAAAGAAGGTACACCCCTTCGTTTTATCGTGTCCACCATTGACTCACTCGCATACAAACTCGCCCAATTTCTGTCTGAGACCTTACAACCATTCACTGGCAAGACCGCCTCAGCTGTACTTAACTCGGCTCAATTGGTATCGTTAATTAAGGACATCTCACTATCTCCAGGTGATTTGCTCGTTAGTTTCGATGTAATCTCTTTGTTTACCAAAGTTACTGTGCCTGACACCATTGCAATCATTGAAGATTTGGTTCAACAAGAACTGAATGCTGATGTACTGGCCCTGGTGAGACACTGCCTCACCAACACATACTTCACCTGGAATGGAACATTCTACAAACAAGTTGAAGGCACCCCAATGGGTTCTCCCTTATCTCCGGTTGGCGCCAATGTTTAATGGAAAGATTTGAGACAGATGCCATCCAGGCATCCACTCTACGTCCGTCCCTGTGGAAGAGGTACATAGATGACACGTTCGTCATCTGGCCACATGGCCGACCAGCTCTGAACCAATTCCTCAACCACATCAACTCCATACACCCAGCCATCAAATTCACCATGGAGGTGGAAAAGGATGGCAAACTACCATTCTTGGATGTTTTAATCGAAAAGAGACCAGATGGCTTAATGGGCCACTGTCTACAGGAAAGCAACCCATACTGATGCCTACCTAAAACCTGATTCCCACCACCATCCATCCCAGAAGAATTCCCTCATCAAAACTCGACACCATAGAGCTTGATGTATATCCTACCATCATCACCTAGCCAGTGAACTGAAACACGTACAACAAGCTTTCAAGAGGAATTGATATTTAGACTACACAATCTGTAAAGCTATCACCCCAACCGTTGGGAAAGAACCATCTGAGGACCCAATCAAAACCATCACCTTGCCATACATAGGGGTCACCAAAAATATTTCCAAAATTATGACTAAACAAGATCCAGGTTTGATTTAACAGTTCGTAAAATTCGTGATCTGATCCCATCTGTGAAGGATGTGATCCCTGACATGCAATACAACGGCGTCTACAAACTAAGCTGTGTCTGCGGCAATAGTTACATTGGAGAAACTAAGTGACATGTCTTGGACCGTGTTCGTGAGCATAAGGCAGATCTGAAACACGGTAGGACCAATACTTCGGCCTTGGCTGATCATTGTTTTAATGCCGTTGGCTCACACGAAATTGATTTTTCTAAGACGAAGGTACTTTGCAAGCCCACTGGCTATCAACACCGATGAATTCATGAAGCCATCCATATATTCAGACAGACAATTTCAACCGAGAGGATAGGTACAAACTCGGCAATCTCTGGAAGGACGTTATCAACCAGTTTTAAGTCATAACTGGCTGTAATGTTTCCATTTTAGTACTGTCCGTTGCGCACCAGTCTTTTAATCCCTCACATTAACATAACCGCCGCTCAATATGCCGAGGCCCACCGTTTTCTAATCTCTCACATTAACATAAGCTCCTCCACCCGTATTCCCCCAGGGTTCTTGTGCCCCGCCCACTCCGTTCTGACACACGGGCTACGCCCATTTTAAACCTTTATAAACAGTTTACCTTTAGAGGCTAACCCCTATTTTTTCTCCACCTTGTTGTATATGTTGGTTATCAAAATTTGTTATGTTGTATATGTGGGTTATGAATATTCAGTGAAAATAATAATAATCAAATGAAATTTGGCCAAATGTGTAATTATCCGGAAATATGTTAATTTATGTAATTATGCACATTTAATTATGCCAATTCGAGAGGTAATCGTAGTAATTATGCGAGTGGGTGTAATTATGATAATGCAAGTCGTTATGATAACCAGACCCCGCCTCGGTGACGAGGGTGGGTTATCGATCGGAATAAGGCAATTAATCGTATGCAGTTATGCAGGTGTGGTGTAAGTATGCAAGATTAACTTAGATTAACTCGGCATCGTTGTCTAGGTTCGTCTCATTCTCGCTTTAACATTCCCAGAGTGGGAATTCGTGGTTATATTTTAGGTCCCCGGTTCACCCCGTTATCGCTTTAACATTTACTGAGTATGTATTAGTGTGTTTATTAAGGTCACCAAGTTCAGATCTCAACGCAGAAGCGGATCTTATGCATAGATTTCAGGAAAGAATCACATAACCACTTCTGTATTAATCAATTTATTACTAATTCAACCTCAACTATGATATAGTATGCGAACTCTCAATCCCGGAACGTCAACACGGCATCAATACAGTATCATCAACGATTGTCTGATTTCACTTTGACAACGGCACATGGATCCCGCATAACGCGATGGTTGTTAGTGAGAGAGAGAGTCGTTAAAATATGCAAATACTATGCTAAGAAAAACCTTAACGTTAATGAATGATTATACTCAATATTGTTCACGCAGTACCGCACTCCTTATTGATCATACGCAACCCTTATCACGTTGTTAGCACCTTGGGTCACGGGACAGTTGAATATTCTGTAGAGGATGCGAGTACGTGCGGCGATTATGACTGAAAGATACTTGAAAGATTATACGGCGATAAAAAAACACAATCAAAAACAGTTATTATTCTTAAAGGCACCAATCTCAACAGATACATCGGCAGGTTATCTGACAACAGAATGGCTCGGAGTAAGGGCCTGCGACGGTGCTCCTTTTCCGAAGATCGTTATCTTATACCAAGTTTACTAATTGGGGACCAGATCACCTGATAAGGATCTGGTGGGCCACCACTCCCCACGTGAGCGTGGCTCGGCGGAAGGAGGTGCCAAGAATCAATTCGTATTGATGGATCTGTTGGGAATTTATGCGATTAAGAGTACAGCCCACTAAATATTAAAGATAAAAATTACGAATACTCTTATAAACGACGGATGGCCATCACTCGGTCTCGTTGTGATGCCTTCACAGCCACGGATGGCTTATGGGTTCGAGTGTGTTTGAGTGGTAAGAGTTGTCTTGAATAGTCAGTGTTCGGAGTCGGTTCTTTATGTCAAACAGACGCCTGGTGGTCGTGTGGTGAGGGGGCGGTGCGCGTCATACGTATCAGTCGCTCCCCTGTCACCGTGGTGAACTGGTTCGGATACCCGTTGATACGCTGTCGCAGTTCGGAACCCGGTCGGTAGGTGGTGCCCACAGCTCGCTCGCAGCGTGCAGTGTTGGGTCGTCGACCAGGGTGAGCACGGAGCCTCGTCGCCAAACCGCGACCGTCACCACTCCGGCGGCAGCAGAGACCTCCGACTCGGCAGAGGTTGACCCACGCAGGCCGAGTTGAGCTGTCAAGCGGGTCTTGCCCGCCTGCAGAGGAGATGGGGAGCCGCTTGAGTCGAGCCCCGAGAACCGGCTCCGAGCCGACCCGCTGGTCGCAGCTCGCTCCTGAGTCGACCCTCCCGGTCGAGCTGGTTTCCAATGCTCAGGGTCCTTTCTTTTATGCCGAAAAATCCCTTTGGATCCTGCCCACAAGGCGGGGTTTCTTTCGATTTTTGCTGTGTCAGGATCTGTCCGTAGGTAGGTGTGTCCATGTGTGTGTCCGTACGTCCGTATGTCCTTGTGTGCATCACCCACGGTATATTCCGTTGTCATACTCCCTCCATAAAATCCACGAGCAAACAATCAGATGTTACAAATTGCCTCGAAGTCGTCTCTCTGTCTGGGTGCGATATTATCTCTTGTCTGGCCTTCTTCATGAACCAAAACACAGACGTTACAAATCGTCTCATAGGTGTCTTTGTCCGTGTTGCACGACCTGGAGGGAGGGGCAACACTCCCTCCGACCCTCACCGACGCACAAAGAAATGGTTAAAAAGTTTTAACATTTGTCCCTTACCATTTCACAGTTATGATTCTGTATGTAACCTAAGGTCTGTCGTTTCCCATCGTGGTGCTTGACTCAAGTGGAGGTGTTTCCCCGAGCGTATACACACTCCTATCCCGCGCTGCGGGGATACAAAGACGGCCGGGATCTCCCTTTCTCTCCGACCCTGGGTTTAACATCGGTCTTTTATTATGTATTTTATATTCGACCTGGTGGTGATTCATCCCGTTATCCTGGCTTTTCCATAAGTTTTACTTTTGTCTTTTCATGCATATGCTTATTATTATTAATTTATTTCCGATATCTTAGGTTAAGGGGTAAGTTTCTTGATCCTAGGAATTCGTATTCCTTGGTGTCTGCATGGTTATATAAGCGGAATATAGTTTACGGTGAATAGCGTTAACATTGATGTTATGTACGATATTATGTATTGTGATGTCTTTAACTTAACTTGTTTGTCAGGGCTTTACTGACATGAAGTTGCATTTCATAGCCCCGCAGTCTTTGCCCCACCCTATCTCTGCTCGCCGTTGTTGTTGCTGTCCAGCTGACGCCGTTAACTCAAGGCCTCATTAATTTCTGTCACTCCTTGTAGGTGAGGGCGGTTGAACCTTGGAGTCAGTTCTGGTTTTTGTCTGCCTGCTTCTTCTTGTGTCCCCTGACCCCGGGAGTTATTATTTCTACTTTTATGGCCTGTCGAAGCCCGACTCGCTGTTGCTGGGCTGGTGGGTCGCTGGGTTGGTGTCGTTCCCGGCTTTTTGCTTACGTTTGCAGTTCGCCGTGCTCTTAATTTCCTTCCCTCTTCAACCTTATATCGACTATTCGCTCCTGTCTGGGTGCGATTCAATTTTGACTTAGGAAGGTTCTGATTGTCATATGCTTCAGGTCGAGTTGTATAGATGGAAATAACATTTCATATTGACTTAATGATGGTGATGGTTCAGTAGGCGTAACTTGTGGCCTGGTTTAATTGGAGTGGGTGTGAATATCAATAACTTTAGCCTACCCTGTTGTTAAATTCCGACTTTAACGTTACTTTAATAGCAATACAGAATAATTGAGCTTTTTGTCTTAACTAGGCGAACGCGAACTTCTGGTGACCCCCGCAGCCTTGTTGTTCAGCTGAGTCTGCATCCTTGAGAGATATACAACACTCTTATTCTCGTCTCACTGTGGCCCTCCAACCTTCTGCTCTGGGAGTGTTATTCTTAATCAGCTCCCTCCCCTGTGCACACAGCCTTGAGCTGACCCACTTCCTTGGCCTTTTTGGGTTTATCTTTGCTCCCTCAGCTGCAGGAGGACAAGGTGTATTTCTACCTCCTCCCTGTGTGCACGTGTTCCAATTAGCTCGGAATCCCTAAACACACAATCAGTGATGATTCCTGGCTTTCTGTGGTTGTGATTTAGACAAAGGCGCCTCTGCTTCCTTTAATTGCCTTTGAGTTGACACTGCCCTATTATTCGCCCATGTGCTGAGGTCATAGAATTCGTTTTGACTTCAGTAATATTAACATTCAGTATTGGATTAGCAAATGGGCAATGGTTCATTGATGTAGCTCGCAGCCTGGTCTCCAATTTGAGCGAGCGTGAGGATCGATAATTTAGCCTACTCTGTTGTTGAATTTCGAATTTTGACGTTACTTTAAAACCATGCAGGATGGTTGGGCTTTTTGCCTTAACTATGTCTGGCTGACTCTCCCACTGTCTCTGCCGCCTGCACGGGTGACATGTGCCCGTTTATCAGGCCTTATCTTTCCTTGAAGCAAGGTTGCAAATTCTGCCATCCTAGCCCTCCTCCAGTTCATTACTTAACAACACCTGGTGTTTTGCAGTTTGCTGCGCTTTGGTGTGTTTTCATTCATAATAAAAAAAGTAAAAAGATAATATATAAAAATATCAATTTTGGAAGAAGGGTTAGTATACAACAACCTGATGACGACCGCTTGTGTTGCGATCAAAACGTAGTAGTTGTATTATTTTTTTACCTATCTATGTGACTTTACTGAAAGACCCAAAGAATGAGAAAAAAAGTTACACAAAAAAGCATACGTGGTAAATAAATTATTCTTTGTCAATTCATCCACACCACAGCACCTTTGAACGAATGCAGCACTCGCCTCTCGCAAGCCTGTCTAACAACTATCATAGCAACATTAATCGGTGTATCGCTGAAACATTACCGCCATGTTCTGGAAAACAGACCTCTTAAAGTAAACCATGTATAGCCGAACCATGTGTTCAATAAAACCACGTTCAGTGAGGTTTTCCTGTACAACAATCCAAAATCTACACGCACAAAAATCCGTTTACCAAGTTGATTGTTTGCTTTTTTTTAATGTACATGATCTGACCTGGAGAGTGGGGGCAGTATTGTTTTTTTAAAGGTTAACATTGAATGCCAACGCATGAGATTTACCTGTTGTATGTATGTTGAACTTCATTCGCACTGCGTAGCCAACCATGCTGTTCACATAGAGGTCACTTGGGTTGCCAGTTGGTAATCTTTACTTGGAAATTAACTCGGGACACGGGGTGGGGAGAGGTGGAATTCTATTCCTAACTTGAGAACCAAAATGCGTCATAGAAAGCTTTGGAAGGCCCTTTGTTTATATCCCTGTCAGGGGTTGACTCAGTACATCGTGTCCCTCCATGTTAGTCAAGTGCATACTCCACCACGTTGTGAGAGTTTGCCATTGACTTTTTCTTTGTAATGATTATCCCTTGCCATAGAAACATGGAATTTCCACCTCTGGTCGAGGGTATTCATTGGAGATGTGCCAGCCAGTGTTTGTTTTGTGCAACTTCGTAAATAGTTATATCGTGTATCTTGCCAAATGACAGTATGCTTGACCATTAATTGACTTATATTTTATTTTGTTCATTTACATACCTTCCTTCAAACCACCATGTCTGCAAGACATTCTCAGTTTAATGTTATCTTTGATTCTGTCTCGTCCGTTGCAGAAAGTAACAGTGGCAGAGTGCATAGAGACGCAGAGCAAAGCGATGTCCATGCTCACAACGGACCAGCTCAGCTACCTGCTCAAGTTTGCCCTGCAGAGGATGAAACACACAGGGGTGAGTACCATCCATAAAAGGCCATCATATTGCACTCGGGAAATGTTTCAATAATCAACGTTGACATTCGTGACCTGCAATGGTTGCAACACAATTTTATGTTGCATAGCGTGTAGTTGACCAATTGGACAAATATTATCTTTCCTATTGTAGGCAACCAAGATGTACACTTTCAATCAAATCGGAGGTCACATGACTACGCAAGGTAGTGTGCTGTTGAGCAGTAATTCATGAAACAATTTTTAACTAACTGTTTTCATTTGCTCGACAGAACTCTTCAACTGTGCTATTGCCATTGTTTGTACAGGACATGCATTGCCGGTGACAATTTCCAACAACGATGGGGCTAAAATGTCCCAAAAGTGTCATGGCCTTCAGTATCGTTCCATGTGCTGTGCTGGGCCAATTAATGTGAGAACCGCCGCGTTGGGTGATTGTTTGGCAGCTAGGCAGGCAGGGGGCATGAGAAGAGGAATGTGCGTTGTGTGGCTTCTCCACAACATAATGTGTAAGCGAATTGTAGCCACTGAACTCACGATGACTCGGCTGGATTTTTATTTTATTAAATCAAGTCCGTTTTACAATAGGGCAGTCCTCGACTTGCACACGGGTTCCTTTCCTGAAACCCGTTCGTAAGTCGAACGGTTCGTAAGTCGGAACACAATGTATTGTATTTAAATGCATATACGGTCAGGGAAGCATTGTTAAACTCAAATAAAAATTGTACATTTGCATGTAATACTGTAATAAATACTGTGTAGTCAATAAAACATAAAATAAAGTAACATTAATAAAAAAATCAGTTTTATTTTCACAACTTGAGTCCTCATGCTGGCTTGCTTGTCGGAAGGGCGTAATGAGTCCCCACAATTGTGCGCACACAAACAATAATGACAACGATCCCCCGATATCCTTAACAGGTTGTTGGGTCAAGTGCTGTTAGCGAGCAGCGCTTATGAAGGCTGGCACGGCACACAAAGGGGTGGGTGGCCAGCACTATGCTCGTCTGCCTTTGACTCCCCAGTTGCGATGTTTACACACCCCAACAGGTACTTTTGCGGCCGCCTGGAATGCTCTTCCGATATTAGGAAGCCACTGGAGCTATTCACTTTTAAATATAGATTTTAAACTAATTTCTTTTGGACAGATTTTTGTGTTTATTTAGTTGTCCTTCCCCTGCACCTCCGATTAGTGTGGTTGGTGACGTACATTGCGAAAGAAGATCTACATACATACTCGTTTGAGGTTGAGTTGACCTAGGGGAGGCCCAGGACCCATTCAGATAATCGTCACTGGTGTTGGTCGTGGGTGAGAATTGAATTCAGGTCGCCGGGTTGATAGCAGTGCTAACCATTGCACTACTACTTGCATTTTCAAGTCTGTTTAAACTACAACTATCTCGTGGAAGCTGGTTCGTAACTGCGGATGTTCGTAAGTCTGGTGTTCATAAATCGAGGACTGTCCATAAGTACTGGGGATGCAACGATTCACCTCTCATCACCACCAATGCGATTTGATGAATTGTCAATTCGGTCATGATGCAGTTCAAGACTCTAATCTTGTTTTGTCTTGCTGTCTTGCACTGCCTGTTTGTGTTGTCTCTTGTTTGTTCTGTCTTGTTCAATGTGCTCATGTAAACACTATACCAATTCATTTGCATCGTTTGTAAATAACTTTTCTTTATATGCACTATTTGATGCATGCATCATTAACGTATATAAAATGCTTACAATTAAAAGCATTTTCCAATGCTACTGTATTTTAAAACATTGGAAATCTGCACAACTGTATGAAATACGTCTGTGTGTAAGATGGTAATTGTGATAGTTCAGAATTGAATATTTGAAAAACTACTTTGCAAGCAATCCTCACCTCTTCATACTCTTAACTATTGCAAAATGTGTTCGGGTGCATGCAGACATAATGACGCATCCAAGGCTGTAACTGGTAAAAAAGAAACTAAGTGTGTTTTACTTGAGAATTTTTCCCAAAAATAACTTTGATTTGCAAATACAGCACAGGGGGCAGGTGTTATTCTCTTATTTTAAAGCAGGAATAACATGCATTGTCACTCCAGAGTGCATTAAGTTGACAGGGTAATCTTTTATATTGCGTTGAGCGAAACTTGGCCATTGCCATGCAAGGATAGCATTGTGTGCAAGCATTTAGGGGCTTGCTGTGTATTCGGCCTGACAGGGTCGTAATCACTCATCCCATTTACTTGTTAATGTTTAACGTTTAATGTTTTTTTTACACGAGCAGGTCATTTTATGCTGCTGTCTTCAACGAAATGAAAAGCTGACTATAAATTAACTACTGGCTGTCATTGTGAAACTGTCTGCTTGCTCCCGCTATAAGCCAGTTGTGTAACAATTTCCGTTTATCCCCCAGTGCTTCAATACATTGTATTGATTCAGGGTCACAATTCAATTCAACAATTGAGTCTTTTGTGTATTGATTTCACTGTCTTGTTTCTATAGTTGCTTGATTTGTCTATGTTGCTTGCCTGGTTTTGTGTTGTAATACTACAAATGTATCACTAGCATGTGTTTTTTAATGTTATTTGAGTAAATTATGAACCAATCTATAGATGCACGTATTGCAATCTCAAAATCAGTCTAATCAATGAATTGTTGCACGTTGAGTGAAGACTGACTGTAAATTAACAACCGTCTGTGGTCGTACTGTCGGGCAGTCTCTGCTAGTGATATGAAAGCTGTGAGCAGGTTATTATTCCACCGTCGAAATAATGGTCCAGATTGTCATCTTGACAACATCTGTAAAACATTTCCTTGGCCGTTGGAGACAAGGGCACGTTTTCACCAAAGTCATAAAGAAAATGAACATTTGCCAACAACACGTAAATTATGGCCCATCGTCATGTAAACACAACTGGTCATCGCCAAGATTTTGGAGTACTTTGACTAATTAAGTTTTAGGAAACTGCTTTTAGGCTAAGCTGTAGAAATTACACTATTCTAGTATGGGATGTTTTTCGTTGAGCACATTTTAATTGTAATATACCTCATAAGAGCCTAAGCTGACATGAGTGTGGTTAAATAATATGTATATACATAATGACCTGAAAACCTTAATACGGGATACAGGTACCCCTCAATTTACGAATGTTCGGTTTTACGAAAGTCTCGTTGACGCAATTGACAAATTATGGCACTTTTTGATTAACGAAATCGAATTTCTGCGCGAACGAAATTTCATACGGCCACGTGCCATGACATCAAATAAGAAGCGCCGGGGAGGCTCCTTCATCCATCTGCAACAGTGTCAACGGTATCCCTGCAGTGCAACAGTACCGCCTCCAAATCGCCTCTCTAGTCATTCCAACGTGCAGGTCTTTTGTGAGTTGCCTGAAAAGGGTATTTCCAATTAATTATTCAACCATTTTTTGTATTGTGAAAAGTGATATAGGTGTCTATTTGTAGGTTAGGATTTAAGTTGGAATGACTGTCCGAAACGCGTCCCTAATTTATAGTATTAAATTAATGGGAAAAGCTGTTCCCATGAATAAATTTCACTTTACGTTATTTTTTTTAAACGCACCCCTTTTGTACCGTAAATCGCGGGATACCTGTGTTTTGCTTTAAGATTGTAGACAGCGGGGTACTGTAATGTTTATGATTGTTTAATTTACAAATTTGCAGCATCTTTATACGATCACTGGAAAGCGCACAATTCCTTCACTGCATTTTTTAAATTGTACTTTTAGCTTTATCTGACCCTGCTGTTTGAGTGCCCCACTCGGTTATATAGTTGCACGTTAGATCCTTGGTTGTGTATCGACTTAGTTTGGAATCTCTTCATGGGTCAGTACATTTTGTATTTGTTGGAAGTCAACAGTGGTTATCTTATTTGAGAGATACATTTCCCACCATGGGAACTTGGAATTTCCACCACTGGTTCAGGGCCACCAAAAAAAATTGCTCCACTCCTTTCCTCAAACAAATTATTTAGTGATGCTGCCTGGGCAGTGGTGCATGAGAGCAATTCAACATCACATATGTCTTTTTCTCATTTGATCAAGGAAGATGCTTTGGCCTTGAGCTTTTGTGACCTTACGCCTGGGAAGATTGGGCTGTATTCTTATGTTATTAACAAGTGCTATGTCATCACTTTTGTGTCATATGTTCTATGAACAGACGGAGCCATTTCAGAAACCCGTCTCTCTGGAGCAGCATCCTGACTACACGGAGTATATCTTCAACCCCATGGATCTGAGCACGCTGGAACGGGTGAGGCCAGAGTGGGCGAGGCAGCGTGTTTGAGCCGATCCTGCATTATTCATAGCTCCTTTGAAACACTTCGGGGTGTGGCAGTATTTTCACGTCAGGAATGTAAAGGCAACAGCCCTACAGCTGCCAACCTGTTCTACTAAACAAACAACATACATTCCGTGCTTACGTTTGTATAAAGTCAATGCTGGTGGATTAATGTTTGGAGGTTAATTCCCATAGGGAGGTTCACTGTTAAACTTGCAATGTCGTTGTTTTTTTTGTCATCGACACACTTTTCTTTAGAACAGATTTTTGTGTTTAGTGTGTTGTCCTTCCCTCACACTTGATTAGTACGGCTGGCTAAGTAAGGTTCTACATAAGTTCAATATAATACACTTAATATTTGTTAATTGACTCCTATGCGTTGGCTGATTGTGACCTGTGCCCTTTTTTGTTCTTGGGCTGGTTGAAAAACATCGTCAAAATCGATGTAAATAGAATGGCAGAATAACATTGTTTTGCTGATTCATGACTTCCCACAATTTGAGGTGATGACGCATAAAACTGATTATATTTTGCCCCCCATTGCGTTATTTGAAGGCAGGTTCTAGTTGGTATTTTTCCATGTTTTGTGCTTAACATAATTTAAAGAAAAAATTAATAGATATTTAGTGTGTCTTTCTTTAGCCACAATTTATCTGAAAGTTAATTCATCATTATTTGTGGGAACTCTGTTTCGCATGCGCGGTGGTATTTGCTCTTTGTTATTGTTTCTGCATCGTGAACTTAACATTTAATAAACACTTAATTTCAGTCACTTTAAAGCAATGTTGGAATCTCCAAATCAAAATAAAATACGTTAAGAATGTTCCGTGACCACCGTTCTAGATGCATTATCGCCATTGTCATATAGTGGTGCTCAATCATTTATCATTTTCACATCCAGTTATCTCTCATCTTCCAACTTTTTATTCACCAAGCTTGTGTGTGAAGATAATTGGTTGGGGGTGGGAACCATACTATCATTATCAGTAGGGTGCTGGATTGCGGTATTTAGCCACTTCCCTTGATGAGTGTTGGACATGTGGAAGAAAACCTATATATCCAGATAAAACCACGCATATGAGGGAATAACTCAAAGTTCTGCAAAGATAAATTCAAGAATCCAATGTTTTATTGCCATCTTCTGCCCACCTTACAGCCCTAGCCTAAAACACATTGTATTCCCAGGGTGAGTCCTATTCAACAACTCCTAACCTGTTCCTAGCTTTGACTAACTTCCTAGGTTTGACTAGATCAGATTGCAAGTAACTTGGTCACCAAAGTTCTGTTTGGTGATGTCTAGTAAGGCAAATTATTTCCAGGCAGGTGTAGAGTAGCGCTTTGTTTGTATTTAGTGTGCACCGCATGAAATTCTAATTTCCAGCTCGTTTGGTGCCACAGTGTGACGATATATATTGACCACTGTGCAGTGTCAGCAGGTGTTTGCTGATGTTGGAGATGTCGTTTTATGTCCCAGTAGCACATATTCAAGCAGGTTTCTATTTGTGTCTTTACGTGCCTAAATTATTTTTTCAGTTGAATCCCCTAGCTGAATAAATGCTCTGCTAATGGACTGGCTTTTACAGACATGTTATTTTTTTACAATCTATTTCATTACAAAGTAATTTTTGCAGTATGCATTGAAGAGATACATTTTTACTGTGTATACCCTCATCAACAGTGTTTCTTACAAAGTTAATCTGAATGTGCATGCACTAGGGCGGCATGGTGTTACTTATCATCTGGGTGTTTAGCCAGGTGGTGGTGGCGTTTACACGCCTGTAATCCAACACTGGAGGCGATGATTGGTGGGATCACACATGTTGTAAAACTCCCTTTCCGTGGTGTTGTAAATGTTGTAAAACTCCCTTTCCGTGGGTTTCGAGGTGCCATATGCTGGTTTGGCAGGAAAAGGCAGTATAGAAAGTGGAGTAATGGCCATCTGTAAACATCTGTAAGGGGATCTATTGTTGCCCGTGTGCAAGTGTGGGTTTCTTCCAGGCACTCTGGTTTCCTCCCACACGTATAATCATCAATTTACTGAACACATCTTCAAATGAAACCCCAAAGTGACAGGACCCTCCTGAAAAATAATCCTAAAACTCGGTGTGGCTTTTCTGTATAAATGAATAAAATACAAAATTAAGTTATGAACATTGTTTTATGGATGCTGTTGAATTTAAACCAGAATATGGCAAAATAACACAACTGTCATGTTAAATCGGATGCTTATTTTGAGCCACCCATTCCTTTGCTTATGTGTTGAAGATATGAATTCCACATTAAGATGGAATTGATTTATTTTTACAGAACATAAAAAAGAAAATATATGGCTGCACGGAAGCATTCCTTGCAGATTGCAAATGGATCCTCCATAACTGCATCATCTATAATGGAGGTAAGTGTACAAGGTCTCCCGTGCAAAGGAACTTGTGACCCCTATAAAGTAATGGCATCACTGGCCTGTTGTAAAGTCTTAAATAAGTGCACCAACGCAATCCATTAGAACCATATTAGCAAAACATCCTGCAATATAATTATACACCATTCAGGTTTATAAATGAGTATATATTTCCAAACTTGCTCGTTTACTGTGGTTTTCTTTCCTTTGTAAACAGAACGCTTGGTGGGGGCACACACTGTAACCCGTGCTTGAGTACACTTTCATTTGCGATAAGCGAGTGGTCCTGATAAGCCTGGTGTGGGTGGATGCCTGCCAAGTGGTAGTCTCTGGATAATCTGTGTATGTGTGGAAGGAAACTGTAGATTAGTGTTGGCCACAGACTTGGTGGTAATTATGTAATCTATTACAATAGTGCCACGTGGATCGTACACATTTACAGCTCATATTGGTCGTCAATGATAAAAGCTTCCAAATATAAACAGTTATTTTTAAATACAAGTACAATGTACTGCAGACTTAAACACATCAGTTAGTAAATACACTTTTAACATTGCTAGATTGCCAACAGTGACTGTATTGTTGCAGAACTAGCTTATCTATGACAAGTACACACAAAGATAAGCCTTCAATGGAGAGTTGCTTTGACTATACACTATTTTTTACATTTTGCATTGGACACAACAGCACAGGTCTCAGTGTTAAATCAACATAAAAATAGCAATAACATGGATGTATGTGCTCAAAAACGAACTTAAAGTATCTATTTCGATTTAAAGCTTTCGTGACTGCAGGGATTCATCTTCTTGGTTCTTTCGGTAAATTCATGTAGAAGGGAAATAATAAAAATAAACATAATAAAAAAAATAGTATGTTTTATTATTCATTATTTCCCTTCTATGTGACTGAAAGAACCAAGAAGGGAAAGTATCTAGCGAAGGCTGCTGCTACATATGGGATGTGGCATAGCCCAGTAGCAATGCCACTATTTTGGAGAGGTTCGCTGTTGTAATCCTGCTGCTGCTCTGTTCAATACTGTCAAGTTTCACAGTGGGCATTAAAAATAATGTGCCGCTGTCATGGTCCAAATTTACCAAAAAAAATGTGAAGTTATCCGCAAATGACTCAATTGTCATCTAGATGAGCAATCGTCACCCGTGACTACATTAACTTGGCAGGACCGTTCGGAAAAAGAATCACGAGGCTTTTGGTGAGGCTTTCCTGGGTAAGCAAACCTAATAATAAATATGTAATAACATACTTCAGGACATTAGTGGTCTCAAGACTGGAATTGAGAACCATTTGAATGTTTAATGAACAAAGCAAAATAATAATTGGGAGTCATTGGCTGCATATTGCTATTGCAGGGAAGTATTATGTCTTTGTATGTCCAAGGACACAATTTCTGTTTTCACATATTAATGGGCATTTCAAGTGACAATTGAATTCTTATTTTTCAGCCAATCATAAGCTGACCACCACTGCAAAAATGATCATCAAAATCTGTGAACATGAGGTGAGGCTGGAGTCTCAAGGATATCAACCACTTACACAGCATTTGGGTTCAAAAAATGCCTGAAATCCCTCATGTATAACTCCTTTGAAACTTAATGTGTCTACAAACATGTGATTTTCTTTTTACTGTATACTAGAATGTGATTGAAATATGCTGCAATATTTACACGGATTATCAAACATGCTTAATAGGCATGCACTGATTCATTGATTGATTTGTGGTGCTTAAACTCTCGGTACACGCATATAACTGTGCATATTAGAATTGGTTTTAGAGTTCATGAAAACTGCAACCGATACATTTAGACTGTGAGGGGTGAACGCGACGTTACAATACATAGAAAAAAACGTGAAAGGGTACAAACCAAACGGTACAGACGAGACAAAGAACCGATTGTTGCATCTTAATCGAGCCATCAATCTTGATTTGAAGCTTTCGTGACTGCAGGAATCCATACGCTTTGGTTCTTTCGGTCAAGTCACGTAGGTAGAAAATAAATAGATCACGACGTTTCGATCGCAACACAAGCGACCGTCATAAAACCAAGTAAATATCTGTTATCATAGGAGAGGGTTACTTGTTAGATGTGTACAAGTAGGTTTTTTGTCTTGTGGATGCGAAGACAGGCGATATTGTACTGTGTACACGTGGGGTGGGGGGGGGGTAGAGGTATCATATGAACGCCTACCTACACAAATATTTTTGGAATTCACCTTTTCTTAAAAGTCTTTTTTTTATTTCATACAGACTTGCACAACTATAAATGTAACTATTTTTCGCTGCTTTGTGTACCGTCTTGTGTGTGTGCAGATGAACGAAATCGAAGTGTGTCCCGAGTGCTACCTCTCCTCATGCCAAAAGCGAGACAACTGGTTTTGCGAGCCATGTGTACGTTGACGGTTTCTCATGCACTCTCCTACCCATGCCGCCCCCCTCCTCCTCCCTTGGTGGCACACAAAGAGATGCGTGGCTTCCTGCACCTCCGATTTAGTACGGTTGGCTACGTACAGTGCGAAAGACGTTCAACATGCATACGAGCAATGCATATATTTGCAAGTTGCTGCCTCCGTGTACAAATCCGTTGTGATATGGGGAAGCCTGCGGACTCCATAAGATGAGAATTTGCAGTGCGCACATACGTTTTGGGGATTTAAGGAGGAATATGTCACGTGACTAGCAATAGGTTCATAATTTTGATGATTTAATATTCAAGTAGAAAAATGCTAAAATCCTTACTAAAACGACATCACGTCCACGTCAACAGTGTGCGCGACAGGCGTAAAGTAAATAAAATAACTAGAACAAATTTTGCATCTCTTTTTTGTCTCAATATCTGTTGGTGTCTTTCCATGTGTCTCGATTTCCGTTTATCTTTGCATCTGCCTTTTTGCATTTCCATCTCTTCCTCTGGATCTCCGGGGAAACAGCTCAGTGCTGCCATCCACTGTGCAACAGCTATAACCCCATACAACGTTTTGAATGAAAAACACGGCTGACGTTACGTTATGCTATAGCAATGCCCAGTTTGCCACGTAGTGTAGGAGGAAGGAACTGCATGTTTGTCGAACAATGTACCGTAGATTGGTATAAATCCTGTGCAGTCCCGCCAGATTGTGGAAATTTATGAAATACCCTGAGTACATTAACATGAATGGTGGGCCTTTCATAGCTCATCGGATTCTTACAGGAAAAATAAAGATTCTACAAATTTTGATTCTGCCAAAACAAGATAACTAATGGGCCACCAGAGGCACTTCCATTCTCAGTGTTACAAAATAAATTATTTTTCATTTAAATCGAAAGCCCGAATTGTGACCATTTATCTAATCAACGGGACTGAATCTATCAATCCACCATTAATTGGAAGGCTGCAAGTTCATATGCTGGATTTTTTCCTACTCGCCTTTTGATCCATCTGCGGTTGATTAAAATGAGCGCCAGTTTTATGGAAATCAGCTGCAGTCATCCTTGGGAGAAACTGCCGTCCACCATAGAAATGTGGAATTTCCACCACTTGGGGTAAAAAGAAGATGAGCACCATCCCACGCTCGTTGAGCAGGAGAGACTCGGAGTTTATATCGAGGCTTCGGCGTGTAAATTGGCATGTCGATGTTGTTGGCTCACAGAGCATCCCGCACCCATTGGTTTGGGCCAAGCTCAAGGGCTTTCCGTTCTGGCCAGCCAAGGCCCTGCGTGAGCGGGATGGACAAGTGGATGTGCGCTTCTTTGGCCAGCATGACCGGTAAGTCTCTGCAAGTGTCATCCTCAGCCATAATCTGTCCACTGCTGGATGAAGCTGTTCCCAAGCCATCACCGTCTCTCAGTCCTGCAGTTCAACAAGTGTTGTGCTGTGCAAAAACTAAAGCATGATTTAATCTATAATCAAACAGCTTCATACCCAGTAGGTATTTAACAATTCATTGATATATATAATGATACTTGGGGTGTATTCATCCAAAAGCATGCATGGTAATTGGCAAATTATGTTTCATGCAAAGGCTATATTCATGTTACCCTCATCCAGGTTAGAGAAGATTCTGTTCTTAATTGAATTGATAAAATTGTAGTGCGTGACCATAGGAAGGAGGGAGAGCGCAATTTTCCCAAGCCTAGCACCGAGGTGGTTCCCCAGTTTGTCCGATTTAAAGTTTAGTATTTTGTGAATTAGATAAAAAAAAGACTTCAAAACCCGGGTCAAGCGAGTTATTAGAAGCTCTGGTGACATCACTTCGACCTTTCTACTGTAGAATACACTTTAATAAAATGTTACAGTGACCTTGCGAGAGAGTGATTATGGAATGTTTGACCATAATTTTAAATACATTTCTGAATAAAAGCAGCTTGAAACCCATGTTGGACAGCCCAAGGACACAGCTTAGCAAGAAAGAATCTAACACTTCACCCTCCACCCACCCTGTCCTCAGTGAATCATCACTATTTGCCTGATTTCTGCAGCCTCATATCTAATTTGTTTCTCAAGAATCGTCGATGCTATTGCAACATTGTTTTAAGTATCAAAAATTGCAGTTTCTATCAGATCTCCCTGGAACTGCCTGTGGCCAGTTTCTGGAGGAGAGCATATATTGTGTAGTCTAACGTTCAGTTCGCTTTGTTGATATACTGTACATGTAAACAGCGGATGAGATCACAGCTTGCAAGTGACCTGTTCTTTTGAATGCTATTGTAGCAGAAACGTTTATGCAAGCAATAATGCAGAATTTCTTAATCCAAATGGCAAGATACACTTCAGTATGTTACCGCACAATAAAAGCATGAGATGGATACCTTGAAGGATGGCATATGGAATCTCTTGAACATGTTAAATTAAGCAACTAGACATCAGCATCCCCACAGCCAAAAGTAACCTGTCATACATGGTCGTCGCCCATTCAAGCACTATGCAGGCTCAAGCACACTTAGCATTCGAGACCTGACGAAATCAGGGGCATTACAGGTGGCTTAGTCATAATAGGCCACAAAGGTGGGCTTGGTGAGCGGCAGTGGTTAATGCCGAGAAATACGATTATGCTTCCAAATCTATGCTTCCCACCTTCACTGGTGGAGTTTGGTTAAATAATCCCCAAGACCCACAAGGCATGGGGAGGCCCTCCGCCAACAGCAGTGGATTGACAAAAGGGGCTGTCCATGTATTACAAATCACCTGCATGAAAGTTTATGCTGCAGTACAGAATTTATAACAGGAGTGCCTTATATGCTGTGATCAATAAACATGTCTTGTATATGAACGTATTGGTGGTACACTGGTGCATGGTATACATTTTTATTTACATTTTTTGCAATTATTTATTTTCCGGCGATTTGCAACCCTGGTCAGAGTCTTGAGGGGTGCGTCAAATTTCAGTTCTCGTGATTTCGAAGCAGTCGGAAGGTTAATGTTATGAGCAGCTGAACATGAAGCTTCACAGTCTGTTGCCACATAGCTCCCAGGCTGATGGCAATTGGCTCCGTGTTTTGACTCGTGCCCTAGACAGATTTGACTAGTGCCCTAGACTTGGTCAGATGGTTCCTAACCCTAAAGCATTCAGGAGAAGTACGACACAATCCCAACGCTCTACTTGCCGTACTATCCATCGGCGGTCCAAGACGACGAAGGTGATGATGCTCCAGTCCCACCTCAGGCTTGTAAGGCAGGCAAGAAAGCTGCTGCTGTTGCTCCGGGCCCTCGCCCTCCTGGTCGGCCCAAAAAATTGTGTAGGCCGGAACTAAATCAACGGTCAATGTTGACATTTTCAGCAAGTCTCAGTCGACTGAATAAACCTTCGAATTGCATCAAACTTGGCGACAGTGTCAATTAAAGACTGATGAGCAGATTTGCGGATTCAAATTTAGATTTCGGACTGTTGTATGAAGACCAGAGTGTTATGGTGCACTGGTGTACGGCCAATACGTCCATATGCTGCTACTACATATGCCTCACCAAATGAATGATTATTAATAAGCGATAATAATACTTTACAGACTTTTGTCAATTCTTTGCTGGACGAAAGCCTCCCCCACACCGTGTCTGTCGTGGGGGTTGTTTGACCATACGTCACCATGCTGGTTGGTGAAGGGTGAGAGCATAGACATTGGAGCATAGTACATACAGTACAACATTGCATCTTTCTGCACTGCCCTCTGCTGACAACAAAGCCCTGCAGGAGCCTACAACAAAAGGCCATTAAATGCTAATTTAATAATTTCACCTTACACACAGCTGATGACTGGTAAAAAAATATATGTTTAAAAAATATATAATAATTAAGGCCTGCAGTTTGAGAAGCCCCACCCTAAGAGAAGGCTAAGTATGTAGTCGTGTATTTATCGCTAGTGTTGACCTCGTTGATTGTCACGCCTGCATGCAGGGCGTGGGTGCCGGTCAGCAACTGCTACCTGATGTCCAAGGAGATTCCCTTCTCGGTGAAGAAAGCTCGCGGCATCTTCAATAACGCCATGTCTGAGATGGAGGTGTACGTGGAGAACATCCGCCGGCGTTTCGGCCTCTTCAACTACGCGCAGTACCGTACGCCCTACACGCCCGATACGCGCTTCCAGATCCTGCGAGACCCCGGGAGCGGCATGCAGCCCAGTCCAGGTGAGACGTTTGCCTGTGCCACCGACACCCACAGAGATGAGAACAGCAGTAGTGTTCTTTAATTAACCGGAACAGCAGCCTTGCTTCGTATCAAGATTGTTTACCGGCCGTGTGCTCTGTTGTGATGTTTTGCCAATTTGTGTAGTTTGGGCAATATTAAATGAAATAAATATATTGACAAATGGTGTTGTTTCACCACCGTAAAATAACATTTAAAACCATCAATTGGTATTAGAAATAGCAATCATCACCCCCTTCTGCAAAAACCTTGGTAGGACTCTCCTGAAAAAGAGTCATGTGACTCGGTGAGGATTTCCTGGTTAAACAAGTATAATAATTATAAATGATAATAATCATCCAATGGATTTCTGAACAATTGTATTCCAACAGTGTTTGTTTTTGAACAGCAAACTGATCCTGCGTATGGACTCATAAATGTATCTTGGTAAAATTTTATGAAAATGACGCGTAATGTATTTTATCAGCTCCGAGTCGTTGAGTTGACCCACAACTTAGATTATAATTCAATTTAAATTTTAGATTTTTGGTTTGCATGTTTTAAATGTGTGAAATAAACATGATTATCCTGTTTTTTTGTGGATTTTCTTTGGTTGTGTTATGATAATAACAATCATATAACACAATTTCTAAGGCAAATTTCACAAAACGGAAAAAACAATTTCCGGTCAAGAGGTCGGAGGTGCGAATTCGGAGGTGTGATATATAAGATCCTAAAGCAGAATAATTGTCAGCATAGCACTAATTTTATCAGCGCTGACCAAGATGTAATACTAATTTGTCCAATTACTGCTAATTATAGATAACTGGTGTTTTCAATTTTATCCTCCATGGCTTAAGTGTCCAGTAGAATATGGCCAGGTGCTATTATTAGCACGCATAAAGTTTGGCAGTTCAATTTGTCCGTGCAACATGAATATATTATTTCACCGCAGTTGGATTACTGGAAAGCAATAATTGAAAGTGAATTGACTTCTATATAAAAATGAATAGCCCTTTTGTTTAAAATTATGTATTAAATGACAGAACTGTACAAAGGCATCTACAGCAAAGAATTTTAAGCTGCCAGCGTGAAAATATTTATCGCGTGTTATTATTTTTGCACGGCATTTTATGGTTTGTGGCTTTTTGAGTGGCAGATTTGTGCCAGAAAGGTGCCACATGTTGACCTGAAATAAATCGACTTGGCTTGTGTTTGTGTTAGCATTTGATTTTTCAAAAGAAATTTTTTTGTCCGTGTGTTTACATGGGTAATGGCATGTCTGTTGCATGTGTTTTTTTGTAAGGTAATGGTTGCGTGCATTGTGCGCTTATTCTTGCGCATTGTCATAAGAAAATGCCTTGTGATTGTTGACACGTGTGCCCACTTGCATTTCCGTGAGTGCGTTTGTAAGCATGATGATCGTTTTTATTGTCCCTTTGCATGTGAACCTGCTTGTGTAGTTGGTCGTGTATGATTCGTAAGATGTCACTTAACAGTGCTTGCTTCCGTTGGTGCGTGTGTGTGCCCCTCCCCGCCAACATCCCGTGCCTTGCAGACGAGGAGGTCGAGCGGGGAAAGCTGTCCTTTGACATGGCTGCCTCACCCAAGGTGGTGCTGAGCCGTCTGGGGATGTCAGGTGGCTCCTTGGGCTACGGCGGGCACGCCTCCTCCGTGGGCACGCGCTCCCCGCTCAGCAACGTGTCGTCAGTCCCCACGGGCTCGGATGCTGAGACGGAGGGAGACCGGGGTGCGTACCGCACATCACAAACAGCGGATCCACTGCTGACTCGTGCATGCTCTTTGTGTGTGTGCGGCAAAGAATGGGGATTGTGGTTTGACTTTTAAATAGAGCGCTAAATTAATCTGTGCGAAGTTTGTTTCTTCACCTAAAATTATGGTAGTGACCATTATTATCTATTAGTAGTGCTTGGCGTCCATTTTGAACGCCATAAAAACGTGTTTTTAAAATTTGCCTGCTTTACGTGACACAGCTCTGTGCCCGTGTTCTATAGCAATAGCACGCTTTGTTGCATGTGGGTCTACAGGGTCACCGAGTACTCTCAAGGGCTCGCTTAAGGTGGAGAGCCCGGGTTCCTCCATCTCGTCATCAAGCCGCAATGTGATTCCTAAATCGGAGAAGCTGTCCCGCACCTCACCGGCCAGCAGCATCCTCAACCTCAAGCTGGGTGAGCGGCCGTGCGGCCACTGCCTCTCTCGCACCCAGCACACGGGTTGCAGCGGCTGCCCTTATTACCTGCCTGAAGTGCAAAGGCGGCTCCACCTCCCACGATGTCGAGCATTCATAGCCGAGTTTGAAGAAACGTGGATGAGCAAGAGGCTTGATGTAAAAACTCTTGTAATGTGTTTTTAAATTGACTGTTTTAACGTTTTCTGACTTTTCCCGAACCATTTTGGTTACATTTAATCATATTTTGTGAAATGTTCTCCCATTACCTCGACACTTTCGTTTCCTTAAGGAATTTTGTAGCTTGTAATGTATTTATGTGTTAAGTGCAATTTACCTTTTTATTTGGTATTATTCACATTCTATTCACACATTTAGTATATTTGTTATTTAAATGGTTTCTAAATATTGTGTTCTTATTGTTCTTGATGTAACCCAGTTCGCGTTTGCAAAATGGGCAGTGCTGTTTCATATTGGCTCCGGGTTAAATACAGGATGCAAACTAATTTAGTGCCACCTAGCCATATCCTTTGAATTGGGGATTCTGAAACTTTCTGCCATGAACAACAAATTATGGACCGTACAATTTCGCACTGCCCCATATCTAAATTTTAAGGTGGTGATTGTGCAATTCACTCTTAAAACAAACCAATTTAATGGTTAAATAATTTGAACTGAATCTCTAACGATTGCTCTTCATTGGTCATATACAATAACACTGACATGCCTGTCATTATGAGAGAATCCCCACCATAATATTAGGCTTATGTAGACCCAGAATGCTTTGTGGATTGGGTAAGGTGAAACAGGGTGCACGGCTATGTATATAACAGAATTTTAAATCTTACTTCGTATGTCCAACATGATGGCACGTTATATTTTTGTGCATATTAATGTCACGGATGTGTTACAAAAATGTGAAGCTCTTTATAGATATATCGATTAAAATAGATTATTACTCTTAAAACGTGCGTGTCAGAATCAATACATTTCAGTTCGTATATATGTGTTGTATGTAATTGTTTCACGTAAACCTTGCAGGTACTAGAAGCACAGAATTTACCACATTTGTTTCAAGCATTGATTCTTAAGTCAAATCGCGATGTCAAATTGTTGCGATTCATACAATTTTGAGGGAGGGCAAACCGCAACATGCATAATAAAACACCAGCCTGCTTGCTGCACAAACGAGACACCTTGTTTCCGTTCGGGGTTGCGTCACGAAACATCGACGTCCATCGCCTCCCTTTTGAATCTCGCTCTGCTGTAGCAGCAGCACACTCACCCGGCGTGCGTGTGCCCTCTGTTCTGATTGCGAACTTGTCCAGACCGTAGCAAGGCGGAGATGGACCTGGAGGCGCTGAGCGAGACCGTGCAGCAGAGCGCCGCGCCCGTTGCCATGGCCCCGTCGCCAAAGAAACAAATCAAAAATAGCTTCTTCCTCAACCTCGACAAGACCATCGCCAACTGCAAAGCCTCCCTCGGTACAGCCACCTGTTATTTATAACACCCCCCCCCCCTCCTGCCTATGCGTGTTAGTAGACTGAGCGAGGCAGGAGTAGTTACTATGTTACCGTCATGGTCAGTGCACCATGGGGACCAGGGAAGTCACGTCGGGTAAAGCGTAGTACTTTCATAAGTAACCACCAGCATTATCGGCTATTGTAGGTCTGGGGCTGTTAGGTGGTCAGGAGATGGCAGCGCAGCGTTGCTTTGAAGTCATCCGGACAGAATTTTGACTGCTTTCTCCTCGTGGGTTGTCCAGTATCCCCCCCCAGATGCCAAGCAGTATCAGCAAAACAACTACATTAAGCAAAGCTTTTCTTACCAATACCTTGCATTTTATTTACAGAAAACTGCTGTAAATGGAAAATTGCGCTTTTAAGTGTGTTATGCAACTGCCCACTGAAATTGAACAAAGCAACGATAAAAAGTTCGTGCACGAGGGTGCTATAAATGTCATGGCATTGTAGATGTAATCTTGAAGAGGAGACAGGAAGACAGCCACATGCTCATGAAACACATAAGTTTATACTTTTAATGGAACAAATTATGGCAAAGTGTCGTGGTATTGCCTTGATGACCTCTCCTTTGAATGTTTTTGATGTTATTTGGACTGACAGCTACCTTTAGCATTTGGTGCCTAGTTCCTTTTTGGTGTTATTTGGACTGACAGCTACCTTTAGCATTTGGTGCCTAGTTCATTATACGGCCAGTGTAATATGAACAGGTTACAGCGTGCCGTGACCCTTGTTTAAACCTGTGATACTTGGGTACATTCTGAAGGGCCTTTGGTCGTTGCTGATGTTCATGATAACAACAGGTAATATCCCACAGCTGTTAACTTGTTGTGGTTTAACTAATAGTATTTTGTATGGGCTTTAGGAAATTAGTTAACTAGGAAAACATTTCAAGATAACCAAAGTGTATAAAAATTCATTGCACGTTTTGGAGCATGACATGTCGTGTGTTCCTACACAAAACGGGATGTTTAACCTTTTGCCATTTTTAAAGGTGCTTGTTTATGTCTCCTTGAAACTGCCCGCTCACCAACTCAGGCATCAAGAAGATGGCATCCGAGGAGCAGAGCGACTGGGAGATGTCGGAGAACTCTAGCGAGAGTGAGGCCGACAGCGTCGCCGAGGACGACGACGAGAGGGGCCTGGCTGCTCGACGGGCGCGGCGCGTGGCGGCCTCTGCCGCCTCGGCACCGGGCGCACTGGGCGCGGACGGCAGAGGCCGAGGACTCGGGGGTGGCGCCATTGCGCAGGGGGACGGCGGCGGCAACAGTGCTGGCAGAGAAGAGACGGCGGCCAGTGACAGCGGTGGTGTCAAGCAGGATCTGAGCCAGGTGAGTCGTAAGGGTGGGTCCAGGACACTTGGCTGGCTGCACACAGATATAACGTGAAGCATGCCAGTTTCTTAAGGGAGCCTCCATTCTATTCAGACATTCATGTGATACCGCATCCCCCCCCCCCCCCACCAGGTGATTAGTACTTGTGGAGACCAGGCCACGTGCCGCTGCTGCAAATAACAAGAAGTCAGTCCAGTCCATTAAGGGAGTCTGAAATTTGTTAAGGAATGACTTGGCCAGTGTTTGTCAAATTCCAATCTTTGTGATCCCTCACGGTGCAGTGTGTGGTAGTTTTTGTATACTACAGGACAATACATGGCTTGATAGGCTGATGTCCAAAAATTTACGTAAAATGCAATTGATTATTTTTATTCTATTTGCTAATTCAGGAGTTGTATTCCCAGCTAAAGCTAATGTTAATAATCAGTGAGACATAAAGCAGTCTTGAATATTCTCATTCACCAACCCACGCTGATTAGCGTTTTGAAGTACTCTCAAATAACCCCTACGATTGACACTGTGTGGGGAAGCGCTGTACATTATTAAAATTAATATTAAAAATAGCTATCTCACCATAGTGTCTTTTGTCGTTTATTTTGAATGCGTTTTCACGGCTACTAGAACGGGAATATGAGCGCCAGGCAGGACAAAGCGGGCAAGGAGAAACCCTCCGGACGGAGGGATGCAGCTTCGAGCAGCCCAAGCGATGCTGATGAGAAGCAGGCACATCGCTCCCTGCGTGTGCGGGCGGCTCCCTGCAAGGAGGAGGATGACGACGACGGCGACGATGACGACGACGACGACCCAGACTCGCCGCACTCCCTTGGCCTGGACAGCGACTCGGAGAGCGAGCTCGTCATTGACCTGGGGGAGGAGAGCCGCGATGAAAGGGGAGCACCCCCGCCATCCTCACGGCGAAAGGGCAGGAATGGCGAGACAGGGAAACAGACGAGCCGATCTCCACCCCGAAAAGAGGCACCCTCAAATTCCACGCAGCGTAGCACAAACAGTGAGTCGCTTGTTGTGCTGTGCCTTTGGCCGCTTTACGCGGAACATGGGTGGTGGGGGGGGGGCGGCACTGCGCTGTAGCCTTGTTTCCCACGCAAAAGACGAACAAGAGAAATGGCTATGAAAGTTGGGTTGTTAAAGTGCGCCGAGGAGTGGCATAGAAGAGTTATTTTCTGTCAAGTTAATTTTATTGTAAGCAGACATTGCCTCATGCTCGTAAGTGCATTTGAATATTACTATAAACAGTGAAACCTTGGATTGCGAGTAACTTGGTCTGCGAGTGTTTTGCAAGACGAGCAAATTTTTTAAATAAATAATAATTTGATAAACGAGCGAGGTCTTGCAATACGAGCCGTACGTACAGTATACGCTTTGTCTGCCGAGCGTCACGTGATCAACTGAGCCAATGGTTCTTCTCTCTCTCGCTGCGGGATTGTGGTTAATCATCTCCCATGCTCGGTCTCAGTCGGCGTGCCTCACTCGTATGGTCAACATCCATGCGAGTGTAGACTGTTTACTATAGTCTTCTTAGGTTTTTTCGGTAAAGTCACGTAGGTAAAACATCAAAATGAATGAAAATAAAAAAAATCACGACGTTTCGGAGGCAACACAAGTCTCCGTCATCAGGTGGGACCGTCACAGCCAGATTAGCTGCATCAAGTGAGGCAATGATTCAAGATGTAATCCCTTAAAAGCGAGTTGAGGGGGGGAGGAGAGGGAGGGGGGAGCTCATCAGACTATGGTAGCCAATGAATGGAACGTATCGGGAGGGAGGGGGGGCGAGGCCAAAAGGGTGGGCGACGGCGTGCAAGCGATTGTGCGCAAGCGGCTAATTACTGCACACGCCAACACAATGGAGCGATTATGCGCAAGCGGCCAACTGCCGCACACGCCAACACAATGGGCAGAGAGGGGGAGGGAAGCTCTAATACACATGATAGACAAAAGAACGAAAATGCCCATGTTAATACCAATGCTGGCTGAACAATGGGCATTTTCGTTCTTTTGTCTATCATGTGTATTAGAGCTTCCCTCCCCCTCTCTGCCCATTGTGTTGGCGTGTGCGGCAGTTGGCCGCTTGCGCATAATCGCTCCATTGTGTTGGCGTGTGCAGTAATTAGCCGCTTGCACGCCGTCGCCCACCCTTTTGGCCTCGCCCCCCCTCCCTCCCGATACGTTCCATTCATTGGCTACCATAGTCTGATGAGCTCCCCCCTCCCTCTCCTCCCCCCCCTCAACTCGCTTTTAAGGGATTACATCTTGAATCATTGCCTCACTTGATGCAGCTAATCTGGCTGTGACGGTCCCACCTGATGACGGAGACTTGTGTTGCCTCCGAAACGTCGTGATTTTTTATTTTATTTTATTTTCATTCATTTTGATGTTTTACCTACGTGACTTTACCGAAAAAACCTAAGAAGATGATTCCTTGCAGTCACGAAAGCTTCAAATCTAGAATGTTTACTATAGTGTTGTGACCACGTGTGTGTGCGTAAAGCATTTTTTTATTTTGTGTCCAAGTGTAGTTACTGTTCTTTAGTAACTGTACTGCAACAATGCTTTTTGCCTCCTCAAAAGGAGGCAAAAGCAAGTCATTGGATAGGTTCCTTGTTAAAGTCGCACAAAAAGAAAAAGATTACAGTGAGCCAACAGATGGCAGTGATTCCGTTACTGACAGTGAAAGTCGTCCTACACAATAACCCCCCTCCTCCTCTCCCCTCTCTCGTCTCCCTCACACCAGCCACGATTACATTTCATTAATACATTTGATTACTTAATATTAATTTTAAATACAAATATACAGTATTTTGTATTAATCATTTTTATATGAATATTTTTGAGTTGTGGAACGAATAATTATTTCTAATGGGGAAATTCGCTTTGATATACGAGTGCTTTGGATTACAAGCACGTTTCCGGATCGAATTATGCTCGCAATCCCAAGGTTTCACTGTACTCACAGGCAGATCTAAGAGTTGATTGTTTTAAACGTCATTACAGAGCTTTTCCCAGCGTGCCTGTGCTATGCGCGTATATGTCACTGCAGATCGTGCCAGCTCTTCGGCAGGCCCCCCACCAGCGGCCAAGCTCCTCGAGCCCTCATCCACTGGTAAGGAGAAAACCTCCACTGCAAACCCCAAGCCGTCGTCCTCCTCGTCTTTCTCCTCTCCTTCCGCCTCGCCATCCATCACCTCCCCACCAGCCATCGTCTCCACCTCATCTGTCACCCCAGCCACCCCTGCAACGGTGGCAGTCGTGAGTCCCATCAAGAAGCAGCGGCTGCTTCTGCCCAAGGACAGCGCTGCAGGACAGGGTACTACTCCCAGTGGGTCTGCTGCCGCTGCCGCCGCCACCGCCACCACATCCACCACAACAACCACTCGCTCGTCTTCCTGGGCAGTCCCCGGCAAGTTCCAGACGTCCTCACAGAAGTGGCACAACCAGCGGATGCAGAGGCAGCAGCAGCAACAGCGAGAAGGGATGGGCTCGCGCTACGCCACCAGGCAGGCAACTAAAGGTCAGAAGGCCTGAAAATATACTCGCAAATATGTACATCGTTGCCGTTATCGTTAATCGTCCATTTTTATCGTCTTGTCATTACTGTCATAAAAATCAGCAATATTTCTGTAATCGTCTCCGACATCATCGGTAATGTTTTTGTCATCGTGACCATTTTTATTTACAGTCTACAGTAAAACGGGTTCAGATATACTTGTTAGGAGATTTGATTTGCAAGAGAAATGCATCGAATTTTAAAATACCAGTATAATCGTAAAATGTATGCTATTATGTAATACATAGTTTCCTTCATTCAGTGAATTGTTAACAAGGCCACTCAAGCACTAGTAAAATTGCGCCTTTGTATTATGCATAACATGTACTCCATGTCTGTGTTCCCCCCTTGCTTGTTCATAATGCAGCCACCCAGGAGAAAGATATCCTGCCAGCACCACCCCCAAAATCCACCCCAACTGTCACCACGGCGACAGTGACCCTGGTTACCAGCTCGTTTTCGGGAGCAACCTCATCTGCCGGGAGTCGGAAGTTGCCTGCAACTGGCGAGGGTGGGGGCGGTGGTGGGGCAGGAGGAGCAGCAGGGGGCGCAGGGGGTGCTAATATCCCCCCCCTCTCCAAAGCCGAAACTACCAGCGTTGGGAGCAACTCTGCAGAGGTGGCGGCTGACATCGCCAAGTACACGAGCAAGGTGCGGGGAGACGAGTCTCGCTGATGCGTGCATGGGTTTGGCTTGCAACTGGGCTAAATGGTTGGTTTACGGAAGCCCTCTTTACACAAAAGAAAATAAGCCAGTTCACTGCATTTATGGTGAATGTAATGGGCCCCCAGTAGCCGCAGCAGTCACGTTTTAGTGAACTAGTTAACTCACAATTCATTCCATGCATTGTGGGTGTAAGGTAAATTTTAATCGAGTCATCGATCTGTCGGTACACTACTGATTACAAATCATAACCTACCTGAATGAATGACGGTAGGTTATTTTGTATCGTCAGAACGATTGGTTGCTCTGGAGTTTATTTTCTTTTGTGTAAAAATAGCTGGTGTCTCTGTCGCAGTGCTTGGCAAGGTAAGGTGTGTGTAGAGATTTGAAATGAAAGGGAGGCTCTGAAGGGAGGCTCAGAAACGATAGTTCATTCCATAATAGTTGCTCGCATGAATAGTGCGGTCTTAGTTTGCAAAAAATTGGTTTATATGTTGCAGTAGTAATGAAGCCATTGCAATTCAGATTAAGCCAATGTATGCCAGCTAAGTTATACATTAACAATTCAAACACAGCGACAGCAAAATGTAAAGTTATGCACATAGCTTAGGAGGGTTATCTTGTCTGCCATTGTCATTCTGTTACCATTTTTCAGCTTCATTTCATTTACATTTTTTTTTTAGTTTCTTTTTTCATTTCCAATTATTAACTCCTATTTTTCACTCTTTGGTCAGGCAAGCAGTTAAAATTTACAGTAATTCTCTACCACGGCATAGTGCTATAAAACAGCAGCCTTGGTGGTAGAGAAAAAGCTCAAGTGGCAATGGAGGAGCAGTGTTACTGACAAATACTTCATTCCTTACCCATGCAGGTTGCGTGACTTAGACGGGTTATCGGGTCGGCCCGGAAGCAAGGGCTAAGCTCATTGCTTTCTAATGCGTTCTGTTAGCAGATGATGGAAGCCATCAAAGGCACCGTAACGGAGATGTACAACGATCTGTCTTCGGGTTCTTCTGGAAACACTCTAGCGGAGGTAAAGACTGCCTGCCTTTCTCTGGGCCTTTCGTAGCGTCTTATACCAATGTGAATCAGACAGAGACATCGCAGCTGCTTTGCCTGCCTTTACTGGTTGAGAAAGATTTATGTGGCTTGCTTGAGGGAGGCACCCAGGGTGATGTGGGGGGAGGACAGGGAAAGTTATCTTCTCCCTGCCCTGTTCGTTTGACAGACTATGGTAAGGGAAAGTAGAGCTTTGTTTGCATGCGCACTCTTACGCAAATGGAATGCTCAAGCCTCCCCGTGTCACAGCAGTCGCCTGTGCTGTTTAATAAGCAATGCTGTGGTGTGTCCAGGTTATAGCAATGGTTGCAGAGTGCTAGTCCTTGTTTGCAATAGTCCATGGGCTGGAGCATTACTTTCTAGCACCTGAGGTGGGAAAACATGAGATATATTTATTGGCCCAATAACATGTGTATTGTCCCCCCCTCCAACACCCTGATAATTAAATGTCCCGTAAAATCAGGGTGAACATTTTGTGAACATTGTGGTAAATGTAACCACGTCTAGTGGTTACAGGGGTCACGTGATCCCATAACTTATAACATATATGAATCTGATATCGTTAGCTTAAAAATCTATACTTGAATGGATGCATCGTTATTCCGCTCGAAATAATCCACTCATTTGTAATGAACATATAAATATCACTACCACTGAAGTTTTGCCACCCCAAGTGGTACGGAAAAGTATAATATCTGATATTTGGGCGCCCATGGGCTACCACAGTACGAACGTTGGGTGTCCATAATCCCCGCGATTGTTGTGCTGTATTCATCTACGGAATTTCCTTTTCCACAGATAAGAAAGTTAAGGATAGAAATTGAAAAGCTTCAGTGGCTTCATCAACAGGAGTTGTTGGAAATGAAGCACAATGCAGGCAAGTTACCGTTGGAATCACACACATAATCCCTGGTGCAATCCAATGCGCTGACCAAATTGGCAGCGTTCATGTTGTTTTTAACTACCTTTATTTTGACCAATACACTTATTTTCCACCATACGTAGCCGACCGTGCTAATCAAAGGTGTGGGTGAATGAGAACAAACCACGTATAGTAGACTCTCTATAATTATCCGCGTGCGGTTTATCCGATTTGCGGATTAACCCCGAACCTGAAATTTTTACATAAATGAATAACTCTTGGATTTTACCTTAACCAAAATGAATAATCTAAAAACAATTTTTATTCTTGGAAATGTTTATTCATGCTTAAACTAAAAACATGTATTGATCCGTCGATTCTTTACTACATTTTTTTTGTTCATTAACAAACTCTATTTTCTTCATTTAAACTTAATTTATACCTATATTAGTGGTTTTTGGCATAGAGATCCACGGAAAATGGATATTTGTGGATTATCGGCGATTTTAAATTATCCGCGGCCATCCTCCCCGTCATTAGCGAGGATAATTGAAGCCTATTGTATTTAAAAGGATTTTTTAAAGTACAAATATTCACATTTGTTGATTGGTTTGTTGTCCTTCCCTCACACCTCTGTTGAGCACGGTTTGCAATGTGCGGTGCGAAAGAAGTTCAACATATTTCTTTAAAAAAAAATTCCTCATAAATGAGTGTGGAGAGCAGTGCTCATCCTCTTGTTTTGCAGCCTTGAGCCAGTGGTGGGAATTGTAATGGGCAGGGCATGCCTGTCCATAATACAACCATGATTGACTTTCCACAGACAGTGCTGTCCGTCATCAGGGCCATAAAGGGAGGGGCAGTTGGGGCATTTTACCCCAGACTTCAGGTCCAAGGGGACATCAAAGGGCCATGGAGGGGAAATGAGAAGGGGCCTCATCTGGCAATTTGCCTTGGGCCTCGAAAATATTTTTGACAGACCTGTTATACCATAGGAAAGTGGATTTTCCACCACTGGCACGGGATCTGCTATGGGCACCAACCCATGTTCACTTTGACCATGTTGACGCTCACTTATTGAGCATCCACTGCCACGGGGGGCCCCGTGCTGAGGGGAGCGTGCGCGTGCGTCCTCTTCCCTCAGAGCTCACCATGGCGGAGATGCGGCAGAGCTTCGAGCAGGAGCGAGACCGGCTAATGGGCGAGGTGCGCAAGCAGACGGAGATCGAGAAGCTGGCCGTGGTGGAGGAGACCAAGAAGAAGCAGTGGTGTGCCTACTGCCGCAAGGAGGCAATCTTCTACTGCTGCTGGAACACCAGCTACTGCGACTACCCCTGCCAGCAGGCGCACTGGCCCGAGCACATGAAGACCTGCACGCAGTCAGGTGGGGCTCAACCCGCCCATCTCGGTACGCACGCCGGTTTGGTTTCATTTGGATTCTTGCAGTGCTCGCTAATTCTGGGTTTCCAAATTCACAACACTCGGTCTGAGATTCCAGGAACAGGCGAAATAACTTAGGTTATTCTCGTCACATGTAAATGAACGAGTAGTAACTCACTGCTATGCCAGTAACTGACATGGTGTCCTGCGAGTTGTTTGCCGTTTTGGCAGGAGTAACCTGATTTTAACTGTCATTGGATAGAATCTGTTACATTTAGCTAATTTTTACTGAGTCATTGCATCTGAAATGCATATATTCAACATTTTGTAAAGGAGGTTTAAAATATTCTTCTGTTTGCAAGTAGATTCACCCTCATGAATGAATTATCAAAAGCTAAAACACTTTTTTGGGTTTAAAGTCAACTTACGAGTCAAAGGAATCCCTGAAGTGTTCCAATTTTACTAGCAGTTCCTAAACAATAGCAGGTCCACCACAGTAGACATTACTCACGAGAGAGGCTTAGAAATGTCTCCTCACCGGTTAATTTGGTTTCGGTTTTGGCAAGGGCAAATAAATAGTAACTAACCTCATTGCTTTGCCCAATCGCTTTTGACCACGAGTGTGTTTTGTCCCCTTGCTGTGCCCCGCGGCTGGCTGCAGCGAGCACCCAGCCAGAGGTGGAGGCAGAGGCGGTGCCGGAGACGGCGGTAAAGGTGACGGCCCAGCAGGTAGCTACTGCCACCTCCACGGCCACGCACACGGAGGGAAAAGTGGCGGCGGCGGTGGTGGTGGCGGCGGCAGCGACGGCGATGGGGGTGAAGGAGCAGGTCAAGGACAAGGGGCAGGAGAACGTTACGGTACGCCGAGCGGGGCAACCGTCCTGCTCACAGCTGCGTCGCCACGTGGCGGCACTCGCCCCCATGTGTCATTCATTCACGCAGCGCGCTCATTTGTTGAAATGTCTCTTAGAGAGTAAAGCCGTACTGTGTGCTCTAAGCAATGTAGTGGTTATTCGATTCATCTCTTGAAATAGCTTCTTGCACTTTACAGTATGCACTTCCAAAATGTGCACGTAATAATTCATTGTTTGCGAATCATGCTGATTAAATCGCATGTAGGTGAAATTGTAGATTGAGTTATAACCAGTAAGAACATTTTGAGGCCTGCGGGAATATGAATGTCAAAGAATATCCAGTGATGTGAAAAATATTGTATCAGAAAGGTAGCATTTAGCAGGTAGTACAGAAAGTAGGTTGCAGACATTTGAGGGGATTTAGCATTACCCCCTCATATAAATGGCATGTCGCCATACATTGTCATTTCCTACCCAAACACATTAAAGCTCCAAGGATTGCTCACATCCCTAGTTAGACCCTGTACTGATTATGCAGACTGGCATGGCCCTGTGAGTGATCCATATTGGAGTGATGTGGTTTTATTGTATATGCCTATTCATGTTCAATGCACATGAAGAGGCATAAAACTGTGTTTAGTTTCTACTTAACCCGCACCTCCGATTAGCACGGTTGGCCAAGTACGGTGTGAAGGAATGTTTACATACATACATTAATGCAATTTATTATATTACCTTTGCAATGGTGGTGAGTCAATACATTTTCTGGCATTTTCTCACAGGTTAAATTCATTCCAACAAGCCCGACTGCCCAGGTATTATGAATGACAGTGCGCACTAACAATGGCATCGTAGAGATTAGTGTCTTCCAACCTAACTCTTTTGTGGCGTGTGGTGTCTTTCCCAAAACTTCTCCCCAATGTGAACCAGTTGCTTCTATGCATCAACATCTTTTCTGCTGTGCGTGATTAATTCCACACGGTCTCATTTGTTTGCAGATAGTGACCAGCGTATCCACAAACCAGCCCATAAAGTTGATTCCTGTGCAACCACAGACAACGTTCATCCAGACAACACAGCCCACAATTGTAAGTGGTAATCATAATGAGAATAAAGTAATTTATCCAGAAACCCCTCCCTGAGTCTTGGAACTGTTACATGGGAGGATCCTGCATTGAGATGCTTGGCCCAATTTCTTTTTTAAAGACTGTTTCGCATATGGAGCAACTCGTGCATTAAAAGAGGTACCGTGAAAATATCTGCAGAGACGCTTTTGCAAAATGACTTTATTTTGATTCTTGGGCATTGCCTAGCCTGCTGAGGTTGGGTTTTTAACAAATATGCACAGGCCCCACCAACCTTCACCTAGAAACACTAGGGTCACAGGCGTGTATTGCTGTGCCCAGTAAGCAGCCTCAAGATTCACTGGCTTGGCTTTGCCCCATCGCAGAGGTCACCAGTGGGGTTCGGCTGCTTGCGCTCGGTATACCAGACTATGCACCGCGAACACGTGCACATTTATCTCTTTCTTTACTTTCCCCACAGGCCATCCCGGTGGTGATGGGAACCGCTGTGAGGCAAGGTGTCCAGTACGTGCAAACTAGCATGCCGCTGCAAGTCCGCCGGCTGTGAGGGGCCTCGAGCATGTTTATACTGTATATGCAAAATTCCCTGAACTGTTAAGACAAGAATACAAGCTCTTGCAAAGAATCGTTATTTGAACACCTAAGAAAAACCGAGACTTGATCACGCCAAGAAAACTGTTGATCTGAGAAGACTGAAACTGAACGTGATCAGTTTAGCAGAAATTTTAATAGAAGGATTGTGATGCAATCAAGAATTCTGGATAATTCAACAGAAGCTGGAATATGCTCTTCTTGCCACTACTCCCCAATTTGTCTACATCACTTCACTCCAAGACTTACAATTTTTGTAATAATCAAATACCCTCAGAGCCTGGGGTAATCCACACTGCCAGGTATGCTGTACAAAGGTCAAGCCATCGGTGAAGACGCCTGTAAATTGTTGTACGTTCATGACACTATACAAGGCCAATGTTAAAACGTAGGTGCTGTATCCAGGACTTGTAAATAAAACAAAAAAGATTGTCATGCTCACCGACGACAAGCATGCACCTGCTGCTCCATTAACATATACGACGTGTGTTTTTGTTTACAATAATTTTTTGTAATAAAAGAACAAAGATGGAACATGAAGAACACAATTCAGAGGTTTTGCGCTTGGGTACGTCACTGTATAAGACCACTGGGATGTGACCAATGTATGTCCACGTTGACATCTGTGCTTTATCTCGATGTAGCCCTTCAAAATAGAAACATGCTAAACCCGGTAGTATGCAGTCAGTCTCAAATGACAGTAGTTTTGTAACACAGTGTTTAATGCATATAAGGGAGAGCATGTGCGTACTTGATTTCTTGTGCTGAGAACGAGTTTAGGGTGGAGTTCACCAGGAATGCTTTCTGTGCTATTGCAGGGAGTTTTATATATATATAAATTGTAAGCTGTGAAATGTACATAGTTTCCCTTCACTACATTTGTAATAAACACAGGGGCCAAGAGCGGCTGAAGTGCTGCACCCCCTGACTGGGTTGGTGGCAGCACAGAGCTCCACAGGAGCTCGTGGTTGTGGATGATGGTGCAGCAGTGCATGTGTCTACCCCAGTGGTAACAGTCGCCCGTTTGTTTGCGGTGGGAAAGTCCCCTTATAGGGGGCTCTGAAACGTCCATTGCAGACAATTTATCTCGTGTCACAATCGGCTTTGTGTAAACTGCACGTATGTCTTTGCTTATTAAATAAGAAATGGATATTCCTCCTTAATTATTATTTTTTTACCAGACCTTCATAATTGTATAAAGAGCAGTTTAAACAGCACTTGTGTACATATAGAGAACGATAGCATTGTTTTGTAAAGTATTTCTGCGATTATTCCCCAACGAATTTTTGGGAGATGATAATGGCTGACACAGGTGGCATACTTGTGATCCTTGAAATGTAACGCTGGAGAACATTTTATTAACAGTCCACATTGTTTCTGGAACAGCAAGTAAGAGTGTTGTGTGTAACTTGCGGTATGGTCTCACCATAAGATACCTTATGAATGAATGTATGTTTTGTAAATTTAACTTTATTGTTTTGAATATTAAACCTATATGCTTGAAAATTGGTGTGTTACGTTTTTTTTTATCATAGATTTAAAACAGGATTAACAAAAAATTAGCACGCCATTAGCCCTAGCATATATGATACATTTAATAATGGTTATTGCTGGATGGTAGCATGTTTTACACAAATATTGACTTCTAAGAAATTATAATAAAAAGTGCAAATGTGGACATGTAATGAGCACATGAAATGTTCAGTATTTCACAGCAGTGTTTTGGCTTTTGTCAAAAGTATTTATGTTTAGGTAAAAAGTGTACAAGGGAGTCGCTATGTAAAATACACGAATACTTTACATTTACAATAAGGATGAGAAAGTGATGTAAATCTGACACCTGCATTACTTAAGGAAGCAATGCTAAAGTCAAATGGAATGATATATTAACCAGGTAAGACCAGATCTCAAGCCTTAAGGAGAGCCGAGTTTACTCTAGCAGATTCCTAAACGGCCGCCTGCCGTTACCATTTATTCCACTGTTACAAAATTTTTTTGGTTTTTGGGTAGCAAGTGTTGTTTTCCAAATTGCTTATGCCTCAAAAGTACAGAAAATGGCTTATTCCCCACCTATTTTCTGTGAGAACGTGTGCATTTGTGTTTTTCCTTCACATAAAGTCCTGGTCACAAAAGCAAAGTTTGTGGGTAATAGCCATTTTCTATACTTTTGAGGCATACGCAATTAGAAAAGAACACTTACTACCCAGGAACAAAAATCGTGTTACATAGTGTTATTAAACCACAGCCATTGCTTAAGACTAAAATATCGAATGTGCAATGCATGTTTATCATTTGCATGCGAAATGGGAAGGCGTCACAACGTGCCCACATTGTGCTGTACCTTGGGCTGTCAGAGTAACAATATTTAGTGATAGATGCATTCAAACATCACAGGCAGTGGCGCCACTAGGGGGGTGCGGGGGGTGTGGAACGCACCGGGTGACACCATCAGAGGGGGTGACACCAAAATGACTGTCTATGACAATTTTTGTGCAGTGTTTCTGCAGAAATTTGTTTTTTATTTTAAAAAATCCCCGTAGTTATATCAACATTTTTTTTCGTAAGCCCAGCTTACATTTACTGTTTCAATATACCTACAAGGCTTATAATCTATGCTAATTTACTTTTTGAACCACCTAATGCTCTCAGATCAGAGCTGTCATTGTTACCCAACTGCAGTGACGCTTCGAGTCACGTGGTTTCGTCTGCCACGCGCTGCGAGCACGCGCTGTTTTCGTTGCTGCTCGTGTTTTTATAGTCGCTGGTTTTGTCAAATTGTCTTGTGTTTTAGCTACAATGTTGTGCTAATTAGTATTTGTGAACCTATTTCAATAACTTTTGAGAATGAAGTAATTAAAGGAAATATGTATAATTTAAAGGTGTAATTTAAATTTGATATTTGTTTATGTGACTACTATTGCCATTACATTCAGTGATATTACGGGAATTATGATGTACGAGTAACATTAGTACCAAAAACATTACTAATGATTTTGTACGGTCTGGTACGGGCGGAGGTCCATGAGGGGTGACACCATGAGCTATCCCACTGGGTGACACCAACCCAAGTGACGTCACTGATACTACATCCACCATTCATGCACAGCCCGCTTTTGTCCAGTGCTAGCGTTTGTTGAGGGTTAACATTTGCGTCAGATGCCTTTGTTTTAATGTGTGTTGTACACGGCTGTAGTTGTTAACTTGCGACGCAACCAAGTCCACAACGTTGAAATCCGCAAATTGCAGTGGGAAAATAACTTCCCTCCGCACGCAATGAAACAACAGGTTTCCCTCGCCATGTGCGGTTAGATGCGTTCCGACAAAGGGGAACAGCGAAACTGCACGAGGCGGCTGTCCGCCGAGTTTCGCAATGTTGTCCCACGTCCGATCACATAGCCAAGGGGCCGTCCATAAATGACGTCACGCGATTTGAGACGATTTTTGAACCCCCCCCCCCCTAGTCACACAAAAAGTCAGACCCCCCTCAAATATGACGTCACAAAGCTCTGCCCCCCCCCCCCCAAATAAAACATGCTTCAAATCGTCTTCTTAGGTTTTTTCGGTAAAGTCACGTAGAAAGTAAAATAAAATAAAAACAAAAATCACGACGTTTCGGAGGCAACACAAGTCTCCGTCATCAGGTGGGACCGTCACACCTAAGAAGATGATTCCTTGCAGTCACGAAAGCTTCAAATCTAGAATTATGCTTCAAATCGCTTTAAACTATTGTCATTGTAGTGCGTATTTAATGTGGCGCTGCACTCTGATGTTTTAGGAGAAAACATTTATTAAAAAGTCTATTTAATTAAGTAGAACGTGTTTATATTTAAAGTTGCGCATTTTGATGTGACGTCACATTTCTCAAGCCCCCCCCCCCTCGTCACACATCGTCACATGTCTGACCCCCCCCCCCCTAGGTGCGTAACGTCATTTATGGACGGCCCCCCAAGGGGTCGGCAAACCAAAATAACAAGCACCAATTTTTTATCGACCAATTCGGAATAAATTGGTTCGGGGGGAGGGGTATGGGGGGACGGGGGGGGGTAAGGGGGGGACGGGGGAGGTATGGGGGGACGGGGTGGGGGCTATGGGGGGGACGGGGTGGGGGCTATGGGGGGTATGGGGAGGGGCTATGGGGGATGACGTCACACGGGCTTCCCGACCGCCATGACGGAGCGGCTTGTCGTAAGTTCCTTCTGACGTCTTCTCGCTTCTCGTCAATTTCGTGTCAAACTCTTTTTCTCAAGACGCCCTCGGCTCGCCTGCTTCGCTATCGACACCCCCCTCTCTGCGTGGGGTGTACACGAACAGACTAAATAACATTAATAAATACCGTACCAATGTTGAGCAACTTTGCTCTGCAGACTCCACGCATTCATCCGTGGAACGATGTCGCTGTTGTTGCTGCTGCAGATGTTGATGTTGGAGATGTTCATGTTTGAGATGTTGATGTTGTAGATGTTGATGATGTAGATGTTGTTGATGTTGGAGATGTTGGAAATATTGATTATGGAGATGTTGATGTTGTAGATGTTGGAAATGTTCATGTTTGAGATGTTCATGTTTGAGATGTTGGAGTTGTTGATGATGTTGATGTTGGAGATGTTGGAGATGTTCATGTTTGAGATGTTGATGTTGTAGATGTTGTAGATGATGTGGGAGGAGATGTTACAGAGAGAACCACAGGCATTGCATTACCACGTCCCGGCTTATTTTCTTCTTTCGTGTGGGTGATGTGTAAACTGTCCTGTACACACACACTGTCATTCGTGTATGTGTATATACTGTATATAAATATAATGATGTGTGTGTATACTGTCCTGTACATATACATTGTCATGTGTGTGTATGTATATACTGTATATAAATATAGTCATGTGTGTGTGTAGGCTATATGCTGTATATAAATATAGTCATGTGTATGTATATACTGTATACTGTATATAAATATAGTCATGTGTGTATATACTGTATACTGTATATAAATATAGTCATGTGGATGTATATACCGTCCTGTACACATACACTGTCGTGTGTGTATATATATACTGTCCTGTACACATATAGTCACCTGTATGTATATTTCCTGTTTTTTGGGTCTTTCGGTAAAGTCACGTAGATAGAAAAAAAACTATAAAATAATGACAATTAAAATAAAGTGAATTAAAACTAATAAGATAATACTGTCCTGTATATGCTGTTGTACCTCGCACTGCATCAAGCTACAGCAACATAGTGCAGTATACACAATAAGTAATGTGTATGTACACAATAGTACTGTGTACACACACACACAACAATACACACAACAATACTGTTGTGTGTACACACGACAGGATACAGGGTGGGCCAAAAGTCAGGTCACACGGTTATATTTATTTTAACTCATCACAGGGTTATTTAACATATTATTTTATATATTTTAACAAATCTTCAAAATGACTTACATTCACAGTAATGCGTGCGTTGAATATATTTTGAAATTAATGTAGTACCTTTGATTACGTTCATCAGTTGCGTTTTGTCTCAATTGTTTCAGGGTTCCTGGTCGAGTTTTGTAAAAGACGAATTTAAGGTTGACCCACAGGAAGAATATATATTAATGATAATTTCTACAATGTTCACTTTAATCGTTAACATTTACACATATTTAATGTTAGTGTTAAAATAAATAAAATAACCTTGTGTGTCCTGACTTTTGGGCCATCCTGTATACTGTCCACAATACAGGCTACTGTTGTGCAACGCTATGGTATATGCTGTACTCGCAAGGCAATGTACAACACACATGTGTTGTACACTGCCACACACGACTACAGTATTGTACATACACCTGGTATTACCAGGTATTCTTACGTTCAGGCACAAAGTCTGCTTGGTTTCTAGCATCTGACGAGATCGGGCGCGTTCTTGTTCATGTGGCCGTAGGCTGGACATAAGATACATTTGTATTTGAAAAACATTGTTCTGTAAAGGACTGAGTCACATGTTTGTGCTATGTTCTTCTTAGACGTGTTCTGGTTGTTCCACGTGTTGTTCGGTATGGTGTCCGATGCCTTCGCTCGGTGACGTGATGTTTTCTCTCTCGCCTGGGGCAGAGATCCCAGGTTCGATCCCGACCCTGACACCTGGTGTGCATTTGGAATTTGAATATTCTGCCCGTGGTCACGTGGATTTTATTTTTCTGGGGTCCTCCAGTTTTTCCCTCCACATTTAGAACCAACGTGTGTTTGGTTGCTATAAATGTCCACATGATAAGCCACTTCGTTGAGCTATCATTTGTGGCCAGGTCACTTCTGAAAAAGAGCTACATAGCTCAATGGGCCTTACCTGGTAAAATAGAAATAGTAGTGGAAGACTGAATTGAGCTGACGTTTTCACCCATGACCGTGTAAACCTACGCAGATATGTATGTTCTTCACTTTCCAGTCGCGTCTCTTATTAAACCATACACGTGCGTGTGTCGCACAGGCTTTGTTCCTGAGATGACGAACGCCAGCAGCCCAGGGGGCCTGCGCCGGTTCCACTTTGGTTACTTTGACCTCTTCTGGGCAAGCGTGGGGCTCATTTCTACGCTGCTTGACCTCGGCACCGACATCAACACCATCACGAAGCTGTACCTCGCCAGCCATGTTGTGTCGGCCTCCCTGCTGCTGGCCTGCAGGCTGACGGCCGACATCGTGGTGCAGTTCTTCAGCCTGGCGTGGCTCTACGATGACTGGGAAGAGCGACGCACGAATCAAAACTTGGAATTTCCGCGACCTTCATTGGTGGTCAAAGTGCTGCACTGCCTGCAGCTTGGCCTCATTTACAGGTGTCACATTTCGATTTAAAGCTTTTGTGACTGCAGGGATTTATCTTCTTGGTTCTTTCGGTAAAGTCACGTAGAAGAGAAATAATAAAATAATAAAAATAAACCACAATAATATGATATAATATTTTATTATATTTTATTTTTTATAATAAAATAATAAAAATAAAACAATAATATAATATTATATTTTATAATGTTTTATTTTTATTATTTTATTATTTCTCTTCTACGTGACTTTACCGAAAGAACCAAAAAGAAGTGTCACATTGACTGTCTATCCAGCAGTGTAAATATGGGTAACACCACCGTCTGAACAGGTCATGTGTGATGGGGTAATGTGTGGGTACTTTGACCTCTTACAAGACGTTCACGTTTGGCCAGAATGTAAATAGTAAATTGAAATGACCTCTAAACAAGTTTTCTACAGCTGGAATTGGCAAAACCTAAGGCGCTCTCGGAAAAAAAAGGGTTCCACTTGGTGAGGGTTTTCTGGATAAATGAAAATCATTCCTTGTGGATTACATGAGGGTCTTGCAACAAGCTGTGTGGACACCCGTCAAGTAAAATTCTCAAATGCAAAACTAACTTTGATTCAAATAAAACAGCTACGTAAGACTTACAAGTCAATGATCACTTTCACAATAAATAATTTAGTCTCCACAGAATCCTTACCACGTTCATAATAAAAATTGTCTTATAACATAAATAATAGGCTGCGTTAAGCAATTACCCTTAATCATAGCCGAAAGTGAGATTTTGATAGATATATGCATTTGTGTTCAAGATGAACCTGGTGATATGTTTTAAATTTGTGAAAATGCGCCACTGCCCATACAGTCACTTAAACATTTTTGTGCAATAATTGACAATGCTATAGCTCTCCGCTGTGTGTCGGGTTACGATCCCATTGGTTGAATCGCTATGAGGCGGGAGTTGACTCGTGACACATGCCTCGTGAATATTCCCCATTGGCAATGTCGCAATTTATTTGTCAGATTTGTGTGCGCCCTCCGCAAGGGCTGGAAAGCGATACAGGATGGCGGCGAGGGGTTGGCGGCTGAGGCAGTGTACCGCTCGACAGACATCACCATGCTGCGCCTATTCAAGACGTTTATAGAGAACGCTCCGCAGCTCGTGCTGCTCATCGGACGCATGGTGCAGGCGGAGCGGGTCAACCTGATGGAGGGTGCGTTCGCCACGCTTGTGCTGCACGCGGGCATCCATTTGAACACTTTTATCCATGAAGAAAGACGAAACCCAAAAAGTGAACAGATCTCCCCTTTCACTAATGGTTGGATTCTCTCGTGTTGTTGCTGCGTGAATTGTTTAAACATCATCAGCCATTCAATGTTTGGCTGATGACAAAGGGCTCACCAAATTGTGGCCCTTCTTGCGATGCAGTGATCCATCTTGCTTTTGCATGAAATTAACAAAAACAAATCTGGTTGTTTAGGGTGGCAGGAAGATTCCTCGTGAGTAGCACCTTGTGTCTGCATGTATGTGCACGTATGTGTATATTTATGTGGAGCGATAGTGTAGCGGTTAGCACGCTGCGCTATGAACCCGGCGACACGGGTTCGATTCCTGCTCACGGCCAACACCTGTGACGATTATCTGAACGGGTCCCGGGCCTCCCCTAGGTCGACTCAGCCTCAAATGAGTACCTGGTGCGGTGTGTAAACATTGCCACTAGGGAGATAAAGGCGGTCGGGCGTGGTGCTGGCCACCCACCCCCTCGTGTACCGTTACGGCCTTCATAGGTGCTCGCTAACAGCACTTGCCCCTACAGTCTGTTAAGGCTATATGGGGGATCTTTGATATATATGTCTACTACCATGCTTGTGCACATTTGTGCAAATATGAATGCACATGCGTGCGTACGTTTGCACATGTGCGTGACGTGTGCAGGCCTCAGTGCAGCCGTCTGCCTCTTCTCCATCTCCTGGATACTGCTCGACTACCACAAAGCGCTGCGCATCTCACTGAACCACAAGCTCCAGCTGCAGGGCTACCTGGCCTCGTTCGTCTACCTCCTGTGGAACCTGCTGCTGGTGGTGCCGCGCGTCGTCACGCTGGGTTTCTACGTGGCGGCCGTGGGCCCCATGGTGGCCGTGCACGTGGCGCTGTGGTGGTTCGCCATGCTGGTGTGGGCCCGCCTGCAGCACACTGATTTCACCACTTCGAAGAAGAAGGAGTTCGTATACAACAGCGTCGTGGCCGTCATATGGGTACGTGTTATTTATGTGGTCACACTCGTTACACCCAAAGGGCTTGGCCATAAATGAACCACAGTACCTTGCTGATCTCGTCAAGGAGCATAAACCATTGTGCGAACTCCGGTTATTCTAGCAGCGGCTTTTGGCTAATCTTAAAAACAAAAACAGCCTCTGCATTGCGCGTTTTCAGATGCGATTCTGCAGCCGTCTGGAACACTCTTCTTATATTAGGAAGCCACTGGAGCCATGCACTTTTAACTCTAAATTTAAAACTAATTTCTTGAGAACTCATTTTTGTGTTTCGTTGTCCTTCCCCCGCACCTCCAATTAGCACGGTGGGTTAAGTATGGTGCGAAAAAAGTTCAACATGCATACATCACAAACGTGCACCTGCACCAACTTTCCTCACCATTATTTTTGCAATGTAATCCAACGACCGAATCGCCCGATCCTGTTGGATCTTAGAAGCGAAGCAGGATTTGAGTCTGGTTTGAATATTGAGAATACCAGTTGTTGTAGGGTTTGGACTGTGAGGTGAATTTAACTTTTTCAGAGTTTTGAGTTTTCTCCAGATACTCCTGGTTCATCTCAAGTGCCAAATGCTCATTTTTTTAATTGGGGAAAAACATCCCAATATAGGTCCCTCCTGAAAAAAACTGTTTAAAGAATCATTGAGGTTTTACCTGAGTAAAGGAATATTATTTATATTTTTTACATGTTATTAATATCTCAAATGTGTTTCAATGCATTTTTTGTCATGCAGTTGAATACAGCTGATGAAAGGTCTTTACACTTTCAATTTCCCGCTTTGTTATGAATATTTTTTTTCTCGGCAATGATAGTTCAACATTTACCTTAACCATTTATTGTATGCTGCACTAGCCTTCGGAGGCGCTCGTGAACAGCACTTGCCCCCATGGTTTGCTTGACTAATGTTAATGTTTGTCTATCTGTGTACAGATCTTTTCCTGGTTCAATGTGTCGAAAGCCAGGACGTTGTGGAGGAGCGTCATCTACCACTCCGCTGTACTCGCCGACATCATCATCATGATCGTGGTGTATTGTGTTTTCCTTGGCGAGGACACTCAAAAGCTGGTGGTCTTGTGTTTTGTCCCCGTGGTGTTCATCTGCTATGCCTGTGGAATCGCGGTACGCTGTGTTTACTATAGGTGCCTCCACCCCAGTGTGACGGTGGCAGCCGTAGAGTCTGTGCAGCCTGAAGTGGACACAGATGGGCCAGTGGAGCCATTCACCGAGCAGGTGAACAAGCGAATCACAAAGTTTGTAGGGTACCCACATTTGCCCAATAGCAGTAGCAGCCAGCGTAATGGCAGCAACAGCCGCTCTAGAATTGTATAGCAGCAGGGAATGGCAGCGTTTTACAATCTGAGCCTATTTTTAATTCAGGGTGAGGACTACAGGTAGACCTCGCTTAATGCTACGCCGTAGAACGATGATTCGTTGTAGCGCTCTTTGAACCTGGAGATAATGTTTCCTAAAAATTTAAGAAAATCTAAAAGCGATTACGAGTGAGAACTCGCAAGCGCTGGCTAAGGAAACGTACCTGCCTAGCCAACCAGACCCAACCCCCGTGATTGTGATTCATAGTCACGATAAAACTTTTATCTGTTTTTTTTACATGTTTTTATCCGATGTTATTACAGTACAGTATTTGTTTAGCTAGGTGAGAACTCACGAGTCCCAGGCTCCATCGAAAATAAACCTTACCACTGAAATTTAGACTGAGGCCATCGCGAAGATCATAGAGGTCCTGGGAGCTCTTCTCTGAGAGTGACCCACATTGGGACCACAACAGCTCCTCCAACCTCATCTCCCACCGCCGCTGCCTTGTAGGAGGAGTCCAGTAGAATGCACTCGTGAGTACAGTAAAAAATACTTATGTAAAAATACATTTTTATATTTGTTTATGAAATAATGTTCGCCCTCTGTATTATTGTTCGTGCTATTATCGATACCCCAATGAAGCCCTCATATATTGCTCATACGAAATAAATAACGCTATCGGGAACGCATCCCCACATATAGAATGGTATAATGACCCCTTTTAGCGCCGATTCGATTAGCGCTCACTTCTCCAGGAATGCATCTTGAGCGCTAAGCGAGGTCTGCCTCTACTAGGTTTTAAGTTGTGCTGAACAGCACTCTGATGTGTGACCCGAAAACGCGAGAGAGAGCGGGTTGAGATCCATGTTGTGCAAAAACCCAAATGCTAATTATTTATATTTTTTGTCAACATGTTCATAATTACTTTATCCTGAGCCCTAGCTGTAAGCTGCCATTTTGTGTTAATTTATTTCAACACAATGCAAACATTTACATTCCACTTAGGCCAAGAGTTGGATTTTATGTCCTGATTAACAGTCGTTGTCAAAGTTATTTTGTTTTTTTACTGCCTTTTTATATTAGATTGTTATAAGACCCGGCCAAATGTAGTTTTCCTAATTTTGTACGTACTGTACTGTATTTACAGTTTACAATGCCTGTGACCAAATTGGCAATTTTTAAAAGCTAAGCCAGTTCGAGACTGGCGCAAGCTTGGATGGGAGACCACAATGGATAATAAGTTGCTATAGGCTTGACACGTAGGCTTTCGTGACCAATATGACTTTTTACCAATTCTGGCAAAATCGCCCAATGATGCTGGATGTAATTCCCAGCGAAACTTCGTACTCAAATTGTGAATATATCGTGGATTTACACTCCAACACACTGGTGCGCTGAAGTAGAGACTAAATGGCACGTTTTGTTTACGTGATAAACCTTATTCATTGGCTGTCAGGTGGTGGCGGGTTATCGACACATTTACGCGATATAACCCAAAAAAAACTTTATTATGAATTGCTACAGGCCGCTGTGGGGCTGTGTGTTGGGCAGCGGAGGGGAGTGCAGCAAATTGTATTATTGTACTGTACTCCTGGGCAAAAACACATCTATGCTACCCACCTTCAACCCACACTGACCAGCTGTGTAAAGTATGCCAATGTCCCCCCACAATCCTCATGACACGAGATAGCCCGTCCTCCAGCAGCGGACTGATTTAAAATAACTATTTGTCGACTTTATTATTTGCTTCTTTCGGTAAAGTCACGTAGGTGAAAAAATGTAATTTAAAATTAAGAATAAAAATAAAAAATAGAAATAATTAAATTAAATCACAATTACTTGTAGACTTTATTATTTCCCATACGTTTTGTACATGTCACCTAACCTTCAGGATGTTAAGTTGATGAATAGAAGTGTTTTTTTGCACGAACACTGTGCAGTATTTAACACGAATGTCTGTTCTATCAAGTACAACTCATTGGGGAGACAGCCAAGATAGAATGTTGTGCTGTGCTTGAGATTAGCGGCTGGCACGGCTGTGTAAAGCCACCATCGTCTCCTCAGAACGGAGAGAAGTGGGAATGTGTACAGAATGGTAATGTAAGAGTACAGCCCAAGACTTAATGCCATGTATTTATCCAGATTGCCTTGCTGAGTCTTAAGACTTCTCCTGCCTTAGCATAATTGGCTATTCCACTTTAATGAATGTTTTGCATTTGACAGAATAGAGTATCTGGATAAAACACATGCTTGTAAGGGTGTAACCCTCAAATAATCCACAGCATTGGGTTCATAAACCCATTTGCTGTACTGCCATCTCGTGGCCACTTCGTAGCCCAGCGAATTTGACAAATCTCTGTGTGGTCCAACATCCCTTTCCTCAAAAGTAGTGTGTGCCACAGCACCTAGCCTGGCACAACCGCCGTGGTGATGTCACCGCTACTTTGTGCACAATGGTAGTTGTGTGCGTTAGCATCCACACTCGCGTGCAGGTGCACTCATATTTCACACCTCCGATGAACATGGTTGGCTACGTACGGTGCGAAAGAAGTTAAACATACATTCATTTAACCGGAGTCAACAGACCCTGTAAGGAACCAAGGTGACTTTAGGAGGCAGTGAAAGGTGGAGTCGGTCAGGATAAGCATTAGGAGCTTAAGAGTTTCTACAGGGGAGTTTCCAGCGTACAAATACGACAGTCCCCGCCTCTGCTATACCATTGGCACACTTCAGTTATACTATACAGTTCACGTGTGAACAAATGTTGCTTTGCATCAGATTTTTGGTGAAAATGTGTCAATGTCTTGCCAATAATGGAGGAAATCTCCAAAGCTGCTTTGTTAAGATGTAAATCTGACTCATAGCTTTCAGTGTTTTCAGTAATCATGTACCGGCTACACATAAACAAGACTGTTCCATGCATGTAGGCCACCGGTGATCATAAGAGCCCCTTTCAGAGCATCTATTTCCCCAAGGATCCCGTGTAGTTACTCTGTGGCAGGTATAAAACATGGAGTCACTCTACCTGTGATTTTAATAATTCAGCACTTGGTATATTTCACGTTGCCTTTCTGAAAGCACTGAAGTTTGTTTACAACGTAATAGCTCGCGACCAGTTGATAGCGATTCCTAGCAATTTTAAACAAGATACAACGTTTTTTTGTCGTAAGAGCCTTTTTGTTGAGCGCGTAGATTCATGGATGTAAATTTATTTGTTCAAAGTGCACGGTGCATATCTTGTCTTGGACCGATTGGCAAATGCTGTGAACCAAATGGGGTCCAAGTCCTGTCCGTGACTTACTGGAGGAATTTTTGATACAGATTACGTAACACATTAAGCTTTTACAGTTGATAAATCTTCGTGAGGCACAAAAGCTCACTGTAATTCTTTGGGGTTAACCCATCACCTATCCGAAGTTCACATGAAATAGTCGTCGTTGGTAAGTTTATTCACAAATAATGTATGGAAAGAAATGTTGAAAGACTTTAGACCGTTGTGTTTTTCGTAAAAGTGACCAGATGCTGTGTGGCTGCTGTGTAAAGTTAAATACGTGGTATAACTGGATGCCATAAAATAGATCATTCCTCTGAGGCAGCTGGATGGCTTATGGGAACAATTCTGTGTTCATGTCAGCGGTGATGCAGTCCAGCTGAGATTCCGGGTGTGAATCCCAGGTTTCTACCCGATATTAAAACTGGGCTGGTGTTGTTGTGCTTAACAGCAACTGACTACATTACTGTATTCAAGACAGCTGGTATATATGAGTAGATAGCAGGCGAGAGATGATGAACACTCGCTCCGCTTGGCATGAAGATGCACTACTGATCATGGTTGCAGCTGTAGCTGTGACGTCGTTCTGCTACATGACATGGCTCTGTTGTTTGTGGGAACTTGCTGAAATGGGGGCTTCTTTGCCCGAAGCCTTGGTTCTGTCGGTATATGTGGGACGCGGGCCGTGGAAATCCATCAGCACGTCAATGGATGGCGATTTGTTTAATTCGAGGACGTATTTATGTCTATTTGAACTGATATTTTCTTTCTCCAGTATTTTATTTAAATTCACTTTCAGTAAAAGATGTCTCTCTTGTCAGTTGAGTGTTGCACAGTGCACTTTGCTTTTTGCAGTTCTGAGCCGGTGGTGGAAATGCTGTATTCCTGTCTGGCCAGTCTCACCACATGAAAGGTTCATTGCTTGAGTCGTGCCCCAACCAGGACCTAAACTCACAAACTTGTGTGAGTTGCACGCTCTGCCGTTGCAACGCATCCTTCTAAATTGCCTTTGCGGTTTGGACTTGTGGTAAAGTGTATGTTTTTGTGTATTGAAATGTGCATTGTGATATCAGTAAACCAATGATGTCTGGTACACTGAGAAAATCTGTGGAGAAAGTGTTAAGGATGATTCCTAAAATGTTTTAATGTCATCTCATTTGATGGTGCCTTTCTGACCAGCACAATAATATCCCAGGGAGATAATCCGTACACTTTGTAACTGGGTACTATTTGAGGTTTACGTTTCAAGCGTTCAATGTTAAACCTGAATATTTGTAATCAAAAGTCACACTACCTTTGTGTCAATGATTTTTTTAAAATATTAACATTGTGTTAATAAAACATTTGGATATGTTCTGTACATATCGGTCTCTATTTATTACATTGAGTAAATGCATTCAGAGTGTTTCATGCATTGGCTGTGACAGAGCAAAACGGATAAGCTGTATGACACTGGTTCTCCAGACTCGGGTCTCAATGAGCTGTTCACATCAGACCGACAAGAAAGCACTTCCACACCAAGCGTTTGTAGGGCGTTTAATGACGAACGAATCGATTCACAGTCGCAAATGCCCACACATCACGCTCACAGAAGCACATCGCAGTAATTGTCAATTCCTGCCCCGGGGAAAGTGGAGAAGCGTCGTGTACGGAGTCTTAACAAACTAAGGTGAAGCAAACCCAGAAAAAAAAACAATTCTCAAACACGAGGCAGCTTCAACTAAGCAGCGAACTTGTTTTAATGTTGCATCATTGTTGTGCAACTTTGTGGCTTGAAGCTCTTGTGGAGCATTCATGTGTTGTTATTGTGAATCGTTTATTACAGCGAATTTGTTTTAATAACCAGATGTATACAACAATATTTGTTTTACTCACCAGATGTCCACTCAAAGATCGGGTTTCACAAACTCCAGTCCTCGCGAACCACCACGCAACCTCTTTCTCCGTTTACCAATTTACTCCCCATTCTAATACGAATTAGCTCGTTCCAGCAGGCTCCTGTGTGATGCGCAAAGCGATGGACGCTCTGTCTTGCGTTAATAGCCAATTCAAATTAAGATCTCAATGTGCGTTTATGTTGAACTTCTTTTGCACCGTACGTAGCCAACCGTGCTAAACGGAGGTGCGTGTGTGCACGTGTTCCATTCGTGTGCGTGTGCACGTGTTCCGTTCGTGTGCACGTGTTCCGTGTGTGCGTGCATACGTGTTCCACGTGACAAGCCGGTGTAGATTGCTTCGTGTGTTACGTGGGTCGCGGGAACTGGAAACCCTGTGACAACTCGCCAACAAATAGAAGCTAATAAGCTCATTTTGCTTCGTGATTTGTTTACCTTTCTGATACGTTTGCACCTCCTATCGTGTTTTTGTGTTGTTTGCTGTTGTAACATTCTGACCCGCCCCTGCTGGACATCTGTGAAATAGAGCCCCGTAGCTCATCGGCAGATTCCTCCTCCAGTCTGAATGAATCTTGTGATTCTGAAATACTTCTGAGACAGCGTCTCTCCCCGACTGAAACCTCCATCGCAATCAACATTTATTTGGCGCTGTTCTTAAAACTACAGTAAAACCTTGGATTGCGAGCATAATTCGTTCCGGAAACGTGTTTGTAATCCAAAGCACTCGTATATCAAAGCACTCGTATATCAGTTGTGATCACAAAGCGTATACGTACTACTCGTATTGCGAGACCTCACTCGTTTATCAAATTAATACTTATTTTAAAAAATTGCTCGTCTTGCAAAACACTCGCAGACCAAGTTACTCGCAATCCAAGGATATACTGTACTAGAGAAAACTCTCACTCCGAGCGGTCGTCTCCGACGAGCCCTGTTGGCGTTTACTCCACAACCTGCCTGCGACTGGGAGCCGAATCGCTGGGTAGGGCGAGGAGGGAATCCGTCCATCCACGACGCCCACTCCGTGGCGGAATTGGCTCCGCGGCGCAGGAGACGAGGGGCAGCAACTCGCGCACAAAGCAACCCAGGAGACCCACGGCGACCCCAGTCTTGTGGCTTGAGCAGCCACCTCCACCGCACGGTCACACACACGCACACAGGCAAAAAGACAAGGATCCCCTGTGTATTCATCTTCTTGGTTCCTTTGGTAAAGTCACGTAGAAGAGAAATAATAAAATGATAAAAATAAACCAATAAAATTATCAAGACGTTTCGATTGCAACACAAGCAATCATCATCAGGTGTGAAAACCACAGACTTGTTGGGGGTAAGGGCTGTGAGCGAGCACCTATGAAAGCCAGCACGGCACACGAGGGGGTGGGTGGCCAGCACCACGCCCAGCTGCATTTGCCTCCCCAGTGGCGATGTTTACTACAAGCCGAGTCGACCTCGGGGAGGCCCAGCACCGGTTCAGATAATCGTCACTCGTGTTGACCGCGGGGGCGGGGATCGAACCCGTGTCACCGCATTCGTAGCACAGCGTGCTAACCGTATGCAAAATACAAAGATCCCCCGTGTAGCCTGTAACAGACTGTTGGGGCAAGTGCTGTTAGCGAGCACCGATGAAACCGTACACACACACATCGCCACTTTTTATTTCCCTTCACGAATTTCATTCAATCACCACAGCGCCCCTCATTCCGTCTCAGCCGGGTGAGTGTGGTGAAGCTGGGTCCTGTGCGGTTGCTCTGTGGTCTCACAATGGACGTGACAAGTGGCAGAGTTGGTGAAGTGATTAAACAAAGCGAGACTTTTACGTAAAAAAAAACTCCATTGATTTATGTTTACGTCTCGTTTTGACGCACATTTGTTTTGTGTTATCCACACACACGAGGTTTCTGTGGGTACTCCCACAGGTAATAATATTCACTCAGGAATGATTTTGAGGCTCGCGCATAAATGAAGAGACTAGTGCTGCTGGATTAAACTCACCATCGATCCGCTTCTCTCTCCTCTTGTGAAGCCGCTCGAGTCCCACTGGCTCCCTGTGGGAACCTGTCGAGACGGTGCAGGACATCACGCCGTGTGTGGTGAACCGGGATTAAAGGAGACGACAACCCAGTGAACAAATGGTTATCTTGCAGACACGAACCGAGGTTGTGCATCCCTGGCTGTCCTATGTGAGTTTAAAGCGGTCTGGATGGGGCAAGAAGACTTTAAATTTACGGTCCAGTGTGTCATTATACCACTCAACATCGCTTGCATGTTACTACATGAATGCAGCATCATCACAAGAACACCGTGACAGAGCGCATGGCAGTGATTCTTTCGAAAATTTTGTTCTCAATTCCGAAGGTTACAACTCTTGTAGGATAGCCGGCAGCATGCGGCCTATAACAGCCATTTGTGTTTTGGTTTGCATTTTCCTAAAATGCTGTGTGTGTGTTGTGACGTGATGCAGTAGATACGAACCTGGCAACCCGAATTCGATTCCTGCTCATGGTCAATACCAGTGACGATTATCTGAACCGGTCCTGGGCCTCCCCTACGTCGACTCAGCCTCTAACGAGTACCTGTTGCTATGTGTAAACATCACCACTGGGGAGACAAAGGCGGCTGGGCGTGGTGCTGGCCACTCACCCCTCGTGTGCCGTGCCAGCCTTCATAGGTGCTCGCTAACTGCACTTGCCCCAACGGTCTGTTACGGCTACACGGGGGATCTGTGTCTGTATTTGTAGCTACTCTAGGTATTGGCAGGTTTCTGACGATGCTGACATGAGGGATGATTGCAATGATTGAGCATTATCTTACGGTCGGAACACCCATCGGTTTGGGATGCGTGCGCGTGTCGAGAGGTGGACGATTGCTCTTGGAGCATCATCGCAGGTGAAGATATAAAGTTTCGCTCCCGTGCCACTGTCCCCGTCATGCACGCAACAAGTGAACTTCCTCACAAAACGATATTAGTGATGCCAGCTACGAATAATAACGACGGAGTAAATATCATCATCATCAGCGTTTGCCAATCTACTGCTGTATGAAGACCTTCCCATGACGTATTTGTTGGGGAGGGGGGGTTAATAACCCATTGTGTGTATTGTGGGGAGCAATAGTGTAGTGGTTAGTGCTTTGAGCTATGAACACGCTGATCCGAGTTCAATTCCCGCTAATGGCCAACACCAGTGATTACTTGAACCGGTCCTGGATCTACCCTAAGTCGACTCAGCCTCCAAACGAGTACCTGGTGCCATGTGTAAACATGGCCACTAGGAAGACAAAGGTGCGTGCTTTGCTGGCAAACACCTCGTGTGTCATGCCGGCTTCCATACATGCTTGCTAACAGCACTTGCCCCAACAATCTGTTAAGGCAAGGGGGAGGGGACCTTTGCCTTTACCGCTGTACTTAGCAATTTGCCACATAATTTGGCCAAGTGGCACAGTCATTAGAGCTCATGGCTTTCAGTTGGAAGGTTGTAAATTAAAATCCTAGGAGTGTGCATATCAACTGTGGCAGTGATCGCGTGCATGTGGGGAACTGCCAGTGTATGGCGAGCGGTGGTGATTAGTGCACTGTGCTACGAACACGTAGCTTCCTGCTCAGAGCAAACATCAGTGACGAATCGCTGAACTGGTCTCCCCTGGGTTGACTCGGCCTTAAATGTAAATGCTGCAAACACTTGGTAAGAACCACTTGAAAAGCTTCCCTGGATCAACAGGCGTAATGAGTGCAAAGTGTCAACATCACCACTGGGGAGACAAAGGCCGAAGGGTGTGGTGCCAGTCACTCTCAACCCCCCCCCCGCCCTCATGCTGTGGTGGCCTTCAAAGGTGCGAGTGGCTGGGTGTGTGGTAGAGTCTCTCACCGCCTCGTGCTGCCGGAGTCTTGAAGCAGCCGCTGTGTGGGTGCTGCATGTGCACGACTCTCCTGAGCCACGCAGCCTGCAGCCCCATGCGCCTCCCCGCCATGGAGCACAACAGCACTGCGCGACAAAGACAAATATTCCACATGCAGCCTTTCACAGACTGTTGAGCCAGGTGCTGTTAGCGAGCACTTATGAAGGCAGGCAAGGAGGCCAAGGCACATGATGGGGTGGGTGTCCAACCCACGCCCGGCCGCTTTTGTCTCCCGAGTGCTGATGTTAAAGTAAATTTAAGGCGGAGTCGACCTCGGGGAGGCCCAAACCCGGTTCAAATATTCATCAACCGGTTTGCCGTGAGAATACAATTCGGGTAAGCAGCCACTGCACGCACGAGGACTCTCTCGCCTCACCACCACAGATGATTGCACTCGCGCTGATAAAAAAAATGAACACATTCCTGCGGAGGGAGCTGGTAGGAACGTTGGGTTGCTCGGTCAATGGCCAGGGTCAACGGTGGCGTGGTGTATTCCGCAAATATGCCCGACTGTGAGGGCAGGCACAAGCCGGCGTGAGTAGGTTAAACGTTGAGTTTTATAAGGGCACCACGGGGTGACCAGCCCCTCCCCACCCAGCCCCACCCCTCCCACCCCCCACCCAGCCCCTATTATCAGGAATTAACAAGCAAAGGAAAAACAATGGTAGGGGTCAATTCATTGGCAGTCACAAGACATCTGGACCAGCCCTGCACAATCCCCAATGCCCACTGCTGCAAAGTCTGCCTGTGGGAAGCCATCCACTGCGGAGTCCACACCTCCACACTCTAGCGGCCCATAACAAATGTGATGATCGTTGGTATTAGCGAATGGGCCCCATCGACATCGGGGCCCAAAGTGTCTCGCTCCCATACTGTTCTCCACGAAGAGGTCCTCCTGCGGCTGTGGGAGTCCCAGTGCGGCCAGGGCGCCGTTGTGCCTCATCATCCGCGCGCACAGCGCCCCCTGCTGCGCCCATACGTCCGGGCCCCGAGACCAGGGGCAGCCGATCTGAGGAACGCGCGCGTCAGTTTAACATTTAGGCTTTCGCGGCCAATATCATCCATATTATCGGTGTTTTTTGGGTCAGATCGCGTAAATAAATGACTTTGTCGTTAAATCCGCCACCCACCCGACGCAGCCAATTAGTGAGGCTTGTCACGTAAACAGAACAATTCGTTACGAATCGAGCACACCGGTGTGTTCGAGAGCTAATCCACAACATTAACAATTGTCGGGTGGTAGCGGGTTTAACGACACATTAATATGTATGAGATCGAACCCAAAAAACCTATAACATGGAAGACACGCGCGTGACGGAGGCATCTTGTCAATCTGTTTGTCCTGCACTTTGAACTTCTTTAACAACGTACATGGCCAACCACGCTAATCGGAGGTGTGCGGGGAACGACAAAAAACGAAATACAAATAGCAGTTCTAGAGACATGAATTTTCAATCTAGATGATTTAAAAGTGCATAGCTCCAGTAGCTTCCTAATATCGGAAGAGCGTTCCAGACGGCCACAGAAGCGCATCCGAAAGCGTGTGATCCAGTGACCACCTTTGTTCGATGGCAAGCCAAAAGACTCCGCGAGGATGACCAGGGTCCGCGTGATGGTTTATGCTCCTTGACAAGATTAACAAGGCACACATCTGCTCAGTTTTTTTTGTTACTCGTGTTCTCCACAATAATGCCAATGGATTATCTTGTGTATGTGTATATGATAGTTCTGTGTCGAACTATGAACGACACCTATGAACATCTGGAAGTTCACCAGCATTTCTTCAAGCAAACCTCACTGCTGGTGAAACACTGAATGTTGAAATTGGTCCAACGTTTGCCTGCGACAAACCAGTGCTGCCGAATATATGCACCCTAAACACGTACATCATAGCAGGCAATATGCACCAACATACAGTACCGACATGGCATGGAGAGGCCTTCATCCAGCAGTGGAGTGACAAAAGGTTGTAATTCTTGGTTTGATAGTTTTGTTGATCCCCAGATCTCCCTTGTAAAATAGACGATCTCTCAATGAACCCGACTGAGATGAGCAAAGGCAATCTTGTGTGCGTGTCTGTTTGGCAAGTGGGGAGCAGCAGTGGAGCGATTCGTGCGCGCTGCGCTATGAACCCAGCGACCTAAGTATGATTCCCACAAATGGCCAACACCAGTGCTGATTAATTATCTGAACCGGCCCTGGGCCTCCCTTCGGTCGACTCAGCCTCAAATGAGTACCTGGTGCGGTGTCTAGTAAACATTGCCACTGGGGAGACAATGGCGGTCGGGTGTGGTGCTGACCACTTACTGCCTCGGTGTACCGAGCCGGCCTTGCTCGCTAACAGCACTTGCCCCAAAACCCTGTTGAGGCTACACGGGGGGATCTCTGTCTTTGTGGCGAGTGTTAGGTGCTTACCTGTGTTGCCACGAACAGGTAGAGCAGCTGATGGGAAAGTGCGTAGCCTGTGCACCCACCAGCACGCGCCCAGCGGGCACACGGCGTCGGCACAGAGCACACTGCCACGCCGGGCCTACACGCACACCAACAATCGTTACCCTCCACTGCATAGTGCCGGGCTCGCTAGCCAGGGGAGCAGGGGAGGCTGCGCAAAGCGGGGGAGGCTCGCAAGTTAGGAGGGGATGAGAGGCGAGCAGGTGATATCGGCGGCACAGTCAAAAGTCTTGACCCAAACGTGCCTTGATTGAAAATGTTGGTAGTAAGCGAAAACTCAGTTTTATGTAGAGACGTTAACACAAGGCCTCACAGCGCTTTACAACAGAATTGGAGTAAAAACCCTGAACGTTAAAATTAAGAGGCAAACAAGCCTAAACAGACAGATACACAAAAAAAAACATGGTCTATAAACTGGCAACCAGCAGAACTGGGCAATTCTGGTCTTTTCATTGCTAAAATTATGTCACGACGTTTCGATCGCAACACAAGCGGTCGTCCTCAGGTGGAAAAAATAATCCAGCAGTGGAAATACTGAACCAGCGAGAGAGCTGTTACAACAAGAGGTTATTTACATGTTTTTATTTTTTATTTTTATATCTACGTGACTTTACCGAGAGAACCAAAGAGTATGGAATCCTGCAGTCACGAAAGCTTCAAATCAAAATGATGTCATGTAACCAAAATCAGGATTTCATTTGCACGAAAATTAGTGAAATTATGGATATCAGTAAGTACTCAAGCACTTTTATCAACCAGGCTTTCTTGGGAAGGTCTCACATTGGGATATTTGGCTAACTCTATTATTATTTGATGTCTATACGAGACGAGAAAATATAGATTCTTGATTTGAATTGCGATCCGTATTCGTGACAATTCCCTGAATTGCAGGTGGGGGTGTGGTGGATATTTTACATGCCCATCGAATAGACGTGTGCTATGGGAAATGGCGCGAATACCAAATGTTCTGATAGCTATCATCATCTTGGTGGCGAGATGTTAACTACCTTGCCTGGTATACAAGAGGTCGTGGGTTCAACCCCAACCCTGACGCCTGTATAGAGTTTGCAAGTTCTCTCTATAGAAGCGTGGATTTTTATCCACATCCTCCGGTTTTCCCTCCACATTTAGAAAAGCATGCACTTAGAGTATGTGACTGCTAATCATTTCCACGTGATGATAAGCCACTTCATTGGGCTATCATTTGTGGCCAGGTCACCTCTGTAAAAGATCTATATGGCTCAGTGAGCTTTGCCAGGTAAAATAAAAAAAATAGTTTAGTTTTGTTTCAGTACCCGGTGCCCAGCAGGCTGCTGAGGCAGCTGTCGCTTGAGTTTTCGTCACGGATGCACGCCGAGCTCGGCAGAGGGAAGAGAGACTCCATGGAGCTCTCAAGTGGATTCTCCGCGGTCTCCTCCGCCTTCATGCGAGCTGCGTGCCGCCGGCTGTTTGGAAGGGGCATCTGCGAGCAGCGGGAACCTGGCTCTGTGTTTGACCACAAAGTTGAGATAGCCAACGGGGCCATCCCTGGAGATGTCGCATACACACACGCACACAGGGAAAAAAGAGTCATCTTCTTGATAAAATGACAGTGTGCTGCATATTTCCGATAACGGAGATGGTGGTGACAGTGGTGTTGTAGACGGCGTCACGGAGCCTGGCTGTTCTGGGGGCTTGTACCGCAGGAAGCGGTGGTGTTGTTTGTGATCATGGTGCTGTTGTTAGCGATTGCGGTGGGTGTGCTGGCGATTGTGCTGGCGTTGTTGGCAGCGATTGTGGGGGGCGTGTTGAAGGTGGAGAGTTAGGTGCGGAGTACCGCGCCACACGGCCCGGTGCTGCTGTTTGCTTACTCCAGCAGTAATGGGGCAGGGAGAGGCAGGCGTGTTGCAGGGCGTCTGAACTGAGTTCGTGCACACGCAGTGCAAGCTCCCGCACGCGCTCCACCATGGGGGTCACACGCAGCGCTCCACCACGCTCCCCACACAGCGCCGCCTCCAGCTGCAGACCGTCCGCCAACTGAGCTGCGCACGCACAAAGACGAAGGGGAGGCCCCATTTGAAGTGCCATGCGCGAGCACCTTTACGAGTAATTTGGTCTGCGAGTGTTTTGCAAGACGACTAATTTTTAGAATAAATATTAATTTGATAAACGAGCGAGGTCTTGCAATACGAGTAGTACGTATACACTTTGTCTGCCGAGCGTCACGTGATCACATCTGATATACGAGTGCTTTGGATTACAAACACGTTTCCGGAACGAATTATGCTCGCAATCCAAGGTTTTACTGTATAACTCTTGCCCTCTAGCCTGTGTATCACAACATCGTAAGCGTGCATGAATACGTGACAAGAGCCCTTGTGGTCAGCGTAATCATTTCCTTTACAAGTGGCCCTGCCCTGGCCTACAATGCGAGTACCCACCGTGCATCATGCGGAATCCGATGACGCCGTCAAAGTTCAGGAGCTCCCGCGACGCCTCCAGGAAACGAGCAGCTCGTTCCAGCGCCTGCACCGTGGCGTGAAGAGCCTCCTCTCGAGACGGCATTCCCAGGTCTTCGATTCCACCTTCTCCCGGACTCTCACCTCCAAATCCTCCCAGACTCTCACTCCCAGCACCACCGAGATCCTCACCCCGAGGACACTTCCCAGGTGGACCGGTCCCAGGTGAAGGGGTGTGAGTAGTAGCGCCGATCAAAGTTACGATTATTAGCAGCACTGCAGTCGCCATCCCAACTAAGCGTCCCTGTAGCATGCGCACGCACGCACACTCTGCGTATCCTGACACTGGCAACGGGACCATCTGATGCAACACAAGTACACGGGCAGCACCCCTCCTCGACTGGTACGCACACAGACGACACGGAGCCTGCCCCCACCACCTCCTCGTCACGGCTGCGTGGACGTTAACACCGCTGGTGAATGCGATCAATGGTGTAGTCTTCCGCGAGAGACGCGGCAGGAGATGTAATGATCCTCTGACACGCATTCACACCCGATATCTCTCACATCCATACTCACGCTCTCTCTTTGGCAACATACAACTCATAAGCGTTAGAAGCAGTCGGGTTTTATTGACATGGCAGCGTAATGCTCACTTCTCGCTCTCTTGTGCAGTGTTGAGACAGGGATGAGTGTACGCACGCGAATGTTGCAAACAACCACCACCTCACTTGGCCATTACTTTCATCGCGATAATGAAGTTGTAATAGTAACAGCGCCGAGTTCGAGATGCATTATTTCCACGAGTGTCTTCTCTCTTTGTTAGCTCCCACATGGAGGCAGGGTGATGTGCACTGCTTTGTGCCAAGTACGATAGCCGGATAGGTGAGATGGGGAAGGGGTACATATTTGTCCAGTCGTCATTGGCACAGGAAATGCAGCTCACAGCACTGCAGCCGAGTGTGGGAATGGTCTCTCGTGGGGAATATTTTATTGTCTCTTTACACCCTTGGCTCACAACGCCAACAGATTCACCGGACTTGCGTTGCGTCGTCCACGGCAGAGGTGTGCTTCAGCCAGAGCTGGTAGAACCCACGGAAGCCGTCGATCTTATCCAGATAGGCGTTCGATGCGCTGTACTGCACACAGACAAACATATTGACATTGTGTCAGAGACACACACATCACAAAGATTCCCAATATCCAAACTACAATTTTAACGGGGCTGAATTCTCCAACACAGACATATTATCCCCCATGCATTCGCTTATGAAACTTTTCGTTCGTTTAGTAAATAGATTTTTTAAATGTAGTTATATCATTATTTTTAATGTTGAGTGTCTGCTACTGCTGCTGTCCTGTACAGCGCTTTGAGATCGTTGATGAAAAGCACTATATAAATGAAATTATTTTTTATTACGTGAAAGCGTCAACTGTTGTGCCGGTGTGCGCAGCGTGTGGTGCCGTGTGCTGCGTGTGCTGACGTGATCATATCCCGGTGGGTAGCGGGCTGCGAAGTCGAGCTGCCGCAGGATGGCGGGCGAGGCGGCGATGCGCGACCGAGCCATCTCCTTGAGCACCGCGGTCAGGTACGAGTAGTCGAGACGACGGATCGCCACGGAGATGATCACCCCGCACACGTGGGAATTGGGAGTCAAGCCGCTCATCTGTAGGAAGCAGAAAACAACAAGGAAGAATCGCACACACGCATGGATTCTACAACGCTTTCACAAAAAACTTCGTCCTCCAAATTGGCGATAGCAGTATGTTTTTAAGCGCATAACAAGTTACACGGAGCATCGCATACGACTACACAAGATGACATGCCAATTTCCTTGGCCACTTAGGATACTTTTAAAACTGGGTTTTTTTTATTGCCAGGCTTTGGACAGATGGACAGAGATAATGCATTAACGATTTCAAACTTGGTTGGAAAGTGTAAAAATACCAAGCTAAGAGATGCGCAAACACGTACACAGCACTCGGCAATAAAATCAGATCCCACGGCAAGACATTTCCTCCAGTGTTGAGGTCAATATTCTACTTAGCGACACGAGTACAAATGTTTACATAAGAATCATTGCAGCGGGAAAAGTTGCCCCAATTAACTTATGATAATTTGGTTTGGGCATGACGCGTCGCTAGAAGGGACGATGTCTGGTGGGTCAATACTTCTGTCAGAGCGGCAACCAAAGGAGAGGACACGCCTGAGAAGACATCCGCCGTAATGAGATGAGATCAGTGTGAGATGTCAAAGCATTGTCGGGTAGGGCAGGATGTCTTCATCTAGCAGTACGCTGATCACAGCTGACGATGTTATGCTCGTCGCAAGGTGCGCACCCTCATGTCTCTCAGCAGCTGCACACCGTCCTCCTCGTGCTGGCAGCCTGCGGCCAGCGCGCTGTACGTGTGCATGTCAGGGGACAGCCCCTCCCGCACCAGCTCCCCCACCAACGCCTGCAAGCTCGCAAGTGCACGTTCATGAGCGGGCAAGCGTATGTGTAAAAACAGGCACACTTGTGTGTGCATGCACGCACGCATGCGCACACATGCTTTAGACAGGGGCATGCGTGTGTAGTAGGCACATAACGAGTCTGTATCCACTCATGCAGTGTGACAAATTGTCACAAGTCGGGGTCAAGATTGCAGAATGGATGATTTTTTTCGTACGGTCTGCTTTGTACGTTCTATCCAGTTGGTTGTCTCTTGTTCCATCAACCTACTGCACAAAATGTTCATGCAACGTAACGTGCAAGTGCATAGAAATGTTGATATGATGTGCGTGCATGTGTACATGGCAGCGCTCATTCGTGTATACAGTGTGTGCATGCTTTCATCACAGCATTCGTGTGTGTGTGTAGGTAGCGTGTGTGTCTGCATGGAAGCGTTCAAGTGTGACGTGTGTGCACGCATGTGTCCATGCTAGTAGGCAGCGTGTGCGCGCACATGTTTGCGTCACAGTGTACGTATGTTTCATTCTAGTTTATTTTAGATCAGGTGAGAACTCAAGAGCCCAGGAGAGCCTGATTAACAGGAGCGAGCTTGGTCACCAAGACGACAAAAGCAAAACAAAGGAGAGCAAATAGAAAGCAGAACAAGAACAAACTGCCTCGTTACGCGAGCAATAGAAAATAACGCATTAACGTAAATCGACGTTAAATTAATTCCTTGCTGGCAAAAGCTGGCTGTGGACGATTCTTTTTTAGACTGATCACAGTCCAACTACAAAATTAAGTTACAGACAAATTAAACTCATATAGGCTGACTATGGTATGAATGTGCAGAACTGCTTTTTGTGTTTAGTTTGTTGTCCTTCCCCCACACCTCCGATTAGCACAGTTGGCTACATACGGTGCGAAAGAAGTTCAACATGCACACACATGTACGTGTAAACAGGCGAGGATGTGTGTGTGTGTTTGCGGCCCCTACGCGCGCTGCGGCCAGGTCACTGGCGCGGCTCCTGCGCCCCACCAGCACGTTGTACAAGGTGACGTCTGGCTCCGCTCCGCAGGCCTTCGCCTCCTGCAGCAGCCGCTCGTCTTGATCAAACTGCCCGGGTCGTAAAGGTGAAGAAAGGGAAACAGCAGACACACAGGGGGGGGGAGTTTGGGGAAACTCAAGGGCCACCGTGGCCTAGTGGGCAATGCACGAGTTACAAGCCGTGGAGAGCAATGTGCAGCGTGGCCTTGTGAGGCACAGGGTTTATGTGAAAGAGTAGTGGCATGTGATGAATTGTCACAATTCGGGATCATGGTGAGTCATATCTCTAATAAATATGGTTTGCAAAAGGATTAATTCGCTGATGTAAAAATGCCTCCCGACGCTTTGTCAGTCATGGGGCACGTTTAACCACGTCGGCATGTTGGTCAGTGTGGGTTGGTCAAAGTGATGTCCAGAACCAGTTCACATATCCCTCGCCACTGACGTCAGCCATGGCTGGTAATCAAACTCAGGTCACTGATTTCACAGTGCAGCGGGTAACCACTGCCCCGTCACTCTACCCAGGCATAAGATTGATACAATTGGGACAACTATTACCATCAACAAATCATTAAAACTTTAAGCGTAACGATGAATAATTTGAGTGTTTGCCGTTGTCCGTGCGGATCAGCAGCATGCGAACCTGATCAGCAGGCAACAGCATAGCGAGCTGTGTGAAGATAAGCACGTTGGGGGCCAGGCCGTGCCTCCGTAGAGCCCCCAGCACTCCTGCCACACCGCCCAGAAGCGCCAGCCGATCGGCGGGGTCGGGCGCCGCCCTCAGAGACAGCACGTGGCCCTTGGCGCTGCACCGGCCTGGCTCCAGCAGACTGCCCTGTAACTCGAGGCGACTGCCGCCCGGCGATTCGGGCAAAAGTGCCAGCGATGTTGAGTGCTGGGGAATCTGCTCAGAGTGCCGCTGTGCGATTGCCATCTGCTCGGGACACTCCTCGACATCCGCTCGCTCCCGAGATGCACAACTCGTGGACAGCTGGTCAGCTCTCGTCTGTGGCGCGTGCTCGTGGGCGAGCTGCCACTCGTGTGCACCCCTCGTGCTCTTGTCCTGTTGCACGGAATCTGGATGTGGACAAGCTCTTTGAGAGTTGAACAGTCGCCCTTGAAGGTCCTGGACACTTGCCACTGCTGCACTCGTAGAAGTCCGTCTCTTGGCTCCCTTCTGGCTGCGGACTGGAAGATTCCGGATATTTTTGCTCTCACTGGAATCGTTTAGCAGCAGAGCAGTGGCAACCGCCGGGTCGCCTATGTCGCACTGCCGAGCAACGGACAGCAGGAAACTGTAGTTGTGGAGGTTTGGGGCCACTCCGACACGCTCCATCCAGCGCCACAGCTACAACGACAAATCACACAAGGGCACACGTATAACAACCAGCTCCACTAACTACCCTTTTTGTGTTAAGTTGTCCTTCCTCACACCTCCGATTAGCACGGTTGGCTTGATACGGTGCAAAAGAAGTTCAACGTGCATACCCATAACAGTGATGTCGTCAAGTCACTTAAACCAATCAGTGTTTACTCCGAAACGATATAGCATCTGTCTATTTGTAGTGGTGTTTGTGTATAATGGTGGTGTATGTTTGTTTTTAATGGGATGTGTTGTGTGTAGTGTTGGTATGTGTGTGTGATTGGTGGTAGTGGTGTGTGTGTGTGGGTAGTCTTCGATGTTAACTAGGATACCTGTGTATTGATGGTCGTGTGTATGTGTGTGTTTAGAAACACAGTTGGCACAGTGGGGAATACAAGTGGTGCATCTGCCAGTCGCCCCAGTCAACTGATAACAGCTGGGTCTGTCCCGTGGCCTCAAGGTACACCTAGCCTGGTACAAGTACTCTGGTCATGTCACCGCCACTAAGTGGCGAACGGCAATTGTTGTCGTTGAACTGCAGCGTCTTTATTGATGTTGTTGTGTATGTATTTGTGTTGTGCATCTGTACTGGTCGGTCGTGTGGTGTGTGCGAACCTGCAGGGCGTGGCGAAAGCCCTCCGAGGGATCTCGCTTGGCTGCCTCCAGCAGGAAGCTCAGCGTGGTGGAGGTTGGGACCACACCATTGCCAACCATTTCCTGGCAATAAAACAACAAAGTCAAACCAAGTCAGGAGGCATCCCACAAAGGTAAGATTTCATATGAGCACAGCCAGCAACCAGGAGGTGCTCCACTACAATTGACTGTGAACCCTGCTCCCCCCCCAGGTTTTGTGTGAACGAATTCACCCACCTCATCTCCCATCCAATACGTCAGTTACATCTCCACCTTCCACTTGGTGCTACACTTACTGGGAGCATAAACTGCAACGTCCCACTGCTCTCAGTTCACTCTCTGGTATCAGGTCTGATTTAGGACACCAGCTAGTTTCATGTGCCACCAGAAATGTGTTGATAGAATAGGGTTTGAAAGTGGACGCACAGATGCAGCTGTGGGTATTCAACAACGAGCAATACAATGATCTGTTCTCCAATAGGCATTGGAGATGGGTAGTCAAGTAGCACTCAGGAGGTCTGCAACCAAGGGGAAGACCGAAGCCAGACAGTGGAGGCATTGAGACAGTAAGAGGCGCCCATAAAGGAGATGTCGACTGCTCAACATGAGGAAGCCCTGAAACTGGATGGTGGGATACTGTAAATGTGGATGACTGTGGGGTTTTTAATGTTTTACCGATTATGGGTCCGAGCAGAAGAAATCGACAACAAGGTGTGGTGACATCAACGACATTTCTCCCCGAGATCCACTGACCTAGTTTTAGAATGTGAGAATTATTACGTCACCACAACCAACCAATTCAGGCTGCCTGCAAACCACACATGAAGCCTGTGTGGCATTCAAGTGTAGTGAGCGACTTCCGAGACACGTCGTGTAGAAGGCTTCTTATTTATTCTCACACCTTTAGCACAACACTGGGCGATACATCTATGTAACGTTCTACGTAGCTTCCCGACTGATTCTGCCTTTCACCTCTACCCCAGATACGCCCCCCTCACAATGAGAGATTACGTAACATGCCCATAACCGCGATTACCCCTTCAGGCCGACAGGTGGCACCCTGTCATTACACAAGCACCGGAACTTAGCAAGACTTCCGTTTCAGGATGAAACTTGGTGTACAGCATGGCAATACTTCTTTGTGAATGTTAATTGAGTTTGGCTCCTAATAAACAAAGTTATATTACTCCAAGAGTGTCACGATTGGTGTGGCGAGTACCTTGAGCACCTCGATGGCGGGCATCAGACTACCATAGCGTGCGTACACCTTGAGCAGGGCGTGGTACGTGTAAAGATGCGTATCCGCTCTTCCAGACTTCTGCTGCAGCTCGGCCCACAGCTTCTCCGCCAAATCTAGGCCCTGCTCAGGGCGTCCGCACTCCGCGCACGCGTTGAACAACGCCGTGTAGGTGTGCGAGCTCGGGGTAAGCCCACGCTTCTTCATCTGGGAGACACGGGACACCATGGTAGACTGTCAGGAGCAATAGCGGCTCACAGCAATGTATCGGAGGTGGACAAGTATCAAAAAGAGTAGGGGGCACCATGGATTAACTAGGTGATGCATGAGATTATGGGAGGAGGTCAAACCAATTTCTCGGGAAACTATTTTAAAGGGGGAAAAGAGTGGATCTGTTTAGGGGGCCACCGACATAATCTCAGCCAACAGTGGCAATGTGGAACTTGGCACAGTACGACACATGGATGCTGTGGCGATAGCAAACATTCACACTTGATGTAATTTAGCCGCACTGGTGCTTATTGCTGCACCAAGTGGCCCTGTGCTGTGGGACGGGCGCCAGCTGCCACCGCTCACATCGTTATAGAGGCGGAAGGCGCGGCGGGTGAGGCCAGCGCGGGCGCATGCCCCGATCAGCACCGTGAAGTTGAACTCCTCGGGCTGCAGGCGCTGCTGCTTCAGCCCCGTCTCCTCAAACAGACGGAGCGCCTCCTCCAGCTGCAACAAAAAACAAAGATCCCCCGTGTAGATTTAACAGACTGTTGGGACAAGTGCTGTGAGCGAGCACTTATTGAAGGCCGGCACGGCGCACGAAGAGGTAGGTGGCCAACACAACGCCAGGCCGCCTTTGCCTCCCGAGTGGCGATGTTAACACACACACACGGTACTCATTTGCGGTCGAATCGACTCTAGGGGAGGCCCAGAACCGGTTCAGATAATCGTCACCGGTGTTGGCCGTGTGCGGCAATAGGACTCGTGACGCTGCGTTCAAAGCGCAGCGCGCTAACCGCAACTCTACCGCTCCCCAAATGCACACACCACCCCACCGCACACACCACCGCACGCGCACAGACCACGGCACACGCCACCCCACACTCTCACACCATCGCACCGCTCCCACCACCCTACACATCACGCCACACACCACCCCACGCGCACACACCACCCCAGACGCACGATACAGAGCCCGCGTGGCGAGACGCACCTGTCCGCTCCGCGCCAGGCGCTTGCACTGCACGTGGAACCAGTACGCCGTGTCCCTGCGGCCTCCCCGCACCCTCTCCTCCTCCTCCCCCCCGTCCTCCTCTTCCTCCTCGTGTGTTGTCGTGCTCTTCCTGAAGAAGGAGCGCGCCGCGAAACGACTGGAGAGGCTCTTCTCCTCCTCCTCGGCGTCCTCCATCGCCGCCGACTCCGTCCTCTCCCTGCGCTCCCAGGAGGAGGCAGACGCCGCTCGCCTGGATTCCCGCCCGCAGCCTGGACCAGGCCTCCCGCAGCCCGGACCAGGCCTCTCGCAGCCCGCTGCACGCCGCAGCTGCCCCGCGGCGAGGGCTCTGCCGAGCGAAGCCAGGGAGCCCAGGGGCCCCCGGCGGGAGCAGCGTGCTACGGCGGCAGTGAGCATAGCTCGAGGAGGGGGGTGGCTTCGTGTGTTCCTGTCGGCCTCCTCCTGTGTGTGAGTGTGGAGCGGTAACTCAAGCGAGCTCCCTCACACGTCAAACGGATTGACCTTTTAGGAATCGCGGAGAAACGATTCCTCGTGCAAGAATCGAGAATCGATTCCATAGGCCCCGACTTACGAACAGGGTCGGCTCCTTCGTCGGGCGGTTCGTAAGTTGGGAACGCAATGGACCGCATCGCACAGCACATAGGGTCAGTGTTTACAATGTGTTAAGGGGCCGTCCATAAATGACGTCACGCGATTTTGGACGATTTTTTTACCCCGCCCCTCCTCGTCACACGGCGTCACAAAAAGTCAGACCCCCCCCTCAAATATGACGTCACAAAGCTCTGGCCCCCCCCCCCCCAAAATAAAACATGCTTCAAATCGCTTTAAACTATTGTCATTGCAGTGCGTATTTAATGTGGCGCTGCACTCTGATGTTGTAGGAGAAAACATTTATCAAAAAGTATATTTAATTAAGTAGAACGTGTTGTCTATATTTATTTAAAGTTGCGCATTTTGATGTGACGTCACATTTCTCAACCCCCCCCCCCTCGTCACACATCGTCACAAATGTCTGACCCCCCCCCCAGGTGCGTGACGTCATTTATGGACGGCCCCTAAAGTACAGCAACACAAAGGGAGGTATTGTTACACTCATAAATTAACACATTCCTGCGGAGGGAGCTGGTAGGAACGTTGGGTTGTTCGGTCAATGGCCAGGGTCAACGGCGGCGTGGTGTATTCCGGAAATATGCCCGACTGTGAGGGCGGGCACAAGCCGGCGTGAGTAGGTTAAACGTTCAGTTTTATAAGGGCACCATGGGGTGACCAGCCCCTCCCCACCCAGCCCCACCCCTCCCACCTAGCCCGCCCCCCACCCCTCCCACCCAGCCCGCCCCCCACCTCTCCCACCCAACCCCACCCCTCACCCCTCCCACCATACCCCGCCCCACCTCCCACCCAGCCCCACCCAGATTGACGTCTACTGTAGTCAAGTTTTACTTCGTATGCCACTGGCCTTACGTTTTTTTACAACATCTGCACCCCCCAAAGTAATTCCTATTATATTCCACCCATCTGTAGTGCTCTCATGGCCACCACTTGCACAACCGAACCGCTATATTTTAATTAAAGCAAAACACATCTGTACTCTGCCATGGAAATAAGCTTGTGTCCACATATAATTCTTTAAGCATAAATTTAATACACATGGTGCCTTTTTTCAAACTTCCCTCATGTACAATTGTGCACTTACAGGCAATTTCACTTAACAAAACCAGCAAATAAATTCTTCTCCATCCTCGTGATACTGTGCCAAGATGCATTGACATTGTGCATATATTAATATTCAAATTTATAAACGAAGGTAAGTTTTGTATGCCGGTGCTGTTAGTTAAACTTGTGGCTTATAAAATTTGCATTTTAATGTTCATTCAAGGGTGACTTTGCAGGGATCCCTGACTGAAAAACACTGCCAATAAGTTACTGGAACAAAATCTTAAGTTAATAAGAAAAAAGCTTCCATTATTATGGTTGGTCATTGCTTATTTTCTTCGAGCTGCATACTCGTTAAACCAAATTTCAATTTGCATCTTTAGTTACCAAAATGCCACGTGTAAGGTGTTGCCATTTAGATGACTAATTCTGGACTCAAAAACCACAACAGTTTTGTCCTCCCACAATGTTTCAGTACTCTGATCTAGTATTTCAGGCATTTTTTGTGGGTTCAATAATTCAATCCAGTAAAGGCCGGATATTTCATAGGCATTGGAATACATACAACACCTTCGTTATAGGCTATCCACGTGATAATGGAAAATGCATGCATCTGTCTGCCCAATTGCACATGTGCGACTGAGGGAGCTGAAAGGGATGATGGCTGTTTTTGCCAACTACCCCGTGACCAATGGAGGGGATGTGGGTGTTGGATTCGCCGCTTAAAATGTGGGACTTTACGGTGACACACCATTTGCAAACCAATCTTTATTTGTATTTTTCTTCCATCCATTTACGTTATATATTTGTTTTCTGACGCCACAATTACATCGCGGTTTTACTGTATCTGCAGCTTCTTAGTTCAGTGTATTTAAAGGTTTGAAAGCAAATTTTCTACTTAAAATGAAGATTCTCTTCTAGAAAAGCACATATGCAAAAAGGACCAACCAAATTAAAAAATACATTGGTAAATACTTGTGGGAATAATAAGAATGGCAAAGAGTAAAACGTTAACACCGATCGTTTAGTGCAAGAATCTCCAGTGTGACACCAAAGTATGTGGTTGAGAATTCACCCCATGCATAATATAGTTTTTTTGTAGAACATCTGAACGTTTCTACATTTACAGAGCAAAGATAACATAGTCCCACTGTTGAAGCTCCCTTGAAATGTTTTCTGAAGACGTTTCGGAAATATGCAGACACAACTACTACTAATTATAATTCAGTCATGAGAGCTTATTAAAATGCCACTTCTTTAAACAACCTCTAGGCAGCAAACCCATCATGCAATATTGATGCACAGTGCATTTGCATCAAACCTCAAAATAGATTACACATGTTCACACCAGTAAATACAAAATCCTAACACATTAATGTTCTGCTATAGCGTACAACTACATTTTGCAGGCTAACTTGGAGCAAGTCGACTGGTCCACTCTACGTTAATTATACCAGAACAGTGCAGCAATGAGAAAGGCTTTTCATTCTGCTTTCTTCTCCTTGCGTTTAAGGAGCTTGTTGATCTCTCGTTTTGCCATGCCCACATAACTGCAGATTATCCCTTGTTGGGTGAGTCCAGGAAAGAGCAGCAGAAAAGTCACTGCAATGACATCAACACAATAATTGTTTACAAACAAGTTAAAATGCATGTTCAAATGGGTTTAAACAAACAATCTTTGACAATGATATTTGGACAAATGTTTTACCTTTTTACCCATGCAGCCCATTGTTGTGGTTTTACTATACAAAATCAGGTAAGTTATGCATGCATAGAAATATTTTTACACTCATAATACATGCATCCCATTGTGGGAGTGAGAATACATTTTTTATGATGCATAGTGTCAGAATATACAGATTCTCTGGATTCCTATTACTACAGATTGTGATACCCTGATAGATTGTTACCCTCATGATACGTGCATAGTATGTATGTCATGTGTAAGAATCCATCCATAAAAAATTATGCAAATTAAAGCTTCCATTAGGATGATGGAACGGACGAGCTTGGATATACAGAATACAAATGGATGAAATAATAATATAACATTTTATTGATTCTTGAATAGAGTTGTCCATAAAATCATGAGATTGCATTCAATCTCAGGGGCACAATTTGTCATTTACCTACTGAACATATCTATGCATAAAGCAAAATTAGCTCACGAAGGTCATCTTATTCCCAGTCTGTGCTTTTATCAGACGTACCAATCAGGAAAGTAAGAAGAAGGTTATGAACTTGCTGACCAATCCAAGCAGCCAGAGCAAGGACGGTAGTCACGGAGATGAAGTACTGCAGAAAGGCACAGGAGAAAACTACAAGTCAGAGGTATTTAATACACTGCGCTTTTAAAAACTTTATTTCAGTATTTTAAAATCCCCACACTTGTACTTGAGAAAGGAAATGTTTTCGTACATAATCTAATGGAAGGAAATTAAGGTGAGGTCTTAGTAAAATATCATCAGGTTACACAATTAATATATATCACTGGGTTAGAATCGGCTGCATTGCTAAAATAGGTTATGTTCACTTTAAGAGGGTACAGAAACTTATTAGAAGGGATAAAAAAAAACATGTTATCATTATCAGGCAACGCTATATTGAACGATTTATTTGCGTGAGGATCTTTGCTAATCAACTGCGACGTACCACTTTTGGCTTCTCCTCTTTAAGTGCCAACAGTTGGTGTCCCCAGTGAGCTACAGACAAGCGAGCCTTCACCAGACTGCTGCAGATCTCATGAAAGCGCTGCTGCTGCTCCGTAGTCCTAACACGTACAGGACAAGAGGCAACCACTTAATCTTAAATTGCAGACAATGGCATTGACCGATTGGATTAAAGATGGAACCCCAAAAAAATGGCTCATCTTGTAGGTATGTACCAAGGCTCTGAACCTGGGTTGTCCAATGTGTTTTAATGAAAAAAAAGGCATTAAAGTTAGGCACAATATTTTAGCACTATGGTAAAGTCACTGCATTGGCATTGTTTTAAAATATAGGCAAATAGTGTGACAGACCGGTTACAAGAGTAGTGTAGTGGATTCCTGACAGTAATGTTAAAGATTCACTCTTGTGTTGGACATCCCTTGGCACACATGGCTTGATTATTCATCCACAACATCAAAAAAACATTTATTTTAGCGGACTGCTTCTCCTTTGCAAGTAACATGCATCTTATCAGCTGCAGGGTTAAGGATCTGGAAACACCCAACCACTACCAACATTTCAAACCGCAATGTTATTGGCCAACACTGTACAACTATGCTTTTGCGTTGTCCATGTTATTTGTTGGCAAATTACTCTATTATCACAAACGCAGATATCAGTAAAATAATTGAGCGATAAGGAATTTTAGCAAACACATGGATCCAGAAATATAATTAAGGATGTGAAAGATGTACACCCACCATTGCTTTGAACTGAGGAACTTAGCAGTGAGGGTTGGAATAAGGTAATCTGCCAGGCAGACCAACATCACCACGATTGAGAGGCCCGTGAGCACAGATGGGTCCAGCCAGTAAATCACTCTGAAACGGCAATGAACACAGTTATTTATATGGTACATAATCAGTTCCAGTTTAATGTTGCATCTACCACTTGCTGGGGACAGAGGCATATGTGAACATTTATACAGGTGGTCCTCGGACCTACATCAGGTTACGTTACTAGAAAAGGTGTCGTAAGTCGAAACAACGCAAGTCAAGACTGATTTTCCCAGAGAAACAATGATATAATCGTGGGTTACGTTCTTGACAAATGCTCCAAAATGCTACTTTTTATACATATGATCGCAAATAGCATATTTAATCAACTATCAATGATATACAAAGAAAAATAATAGTGTTTAGAAAGTTCTTACTTTGATTCTTAGCAATTCCTGGCTTATTTGGCCTGCTACAATCTTTTTAACACCTTCACGAGAGCAATGACCTTTCCTTTTATCAAACAATTTTAAGGATTAAATAAACAAATTAAAAATACTTTAATATGACTCCGAATGCACAGAGGTTTTGCACCAGATCACGTTGGGGAGGCAGGTTGACTGTGTGCAGAACCGGCGCCTGAGTTGGCATCATTCTGTAAGTGTGGATCGACATAAGTCGAACAAACTTAAGTCGAGGACCGCCTGTATATAAAAACGATGGTTATATACCGTGCACAAATAGGTCACTGGACAATTTAAGCACAAACTGGTTTAGACATGGGAATATGCTTGACTGTGCTTTAGAAGTAAATATATACCCGAGATTAAATATACATTGTTTTAAGTGAAAAGGTTGTATTTGTTAATATCTATAGAAAATTACAAGTTGCACCATGCAAAAGTACTGCACTGGGTGTGGATAGTCAATTGCTCAAGGTGGATCTGAGATGGTCAGATATCCATCATTGTACTGTACACACTGACTATATTAATACAATGACATGCAGGTTCCTATTTAAAATGTTTTTAAATATAAACAAACATTTCAGTGGTTTCCTGCTCAGCTGAGAAAATACTGTGCTCATATCCTGTTTACAACATCGAAGCAATGGTGGAAATTCCACATTCCTTTGGCAAGGATGTATCTATCCATAGGGGACAACAACTGTCAACGTCCCCACAGTGGTACTCGTTAACATTCACAAAGTACTGTGCATCAAAATGTGTAGTTCGGAACGTACCGCGACAGAACATTGTGGTTCTCACTAAATATTATACAGGAGAGTTGGGGTTGTATTGAACGCAAACTGACACGAACGTAGCTTACAGGAAGATTAAAGTGGTTGCAGAAACGACGAGAGCTGGGTAGTACGGTTTCTCCCAGCGAAGTACACGGTCTGCAGCCAGCAAAGCCTCCCCCCAGCCTTGCAGCTGCTCCTCCAGGCGGGCCGTCTCCTGTGCCTGATAGGACCAAACACCAGGGATTACCACCACTCAGAGGTCGCAAACGGGTTTTGATTCCTTACCCGTACCCGGCCGTACCCGGCCGTACCCGTACTCTACCCGTACCCTGCCGGGTACGGGTAGGGTATTGGGTACCTGATTGCGACCTCTGGGATGAAGCCATGTTGCAGGCGCGGGTGGGTTGATTCTAGGAACTTGAATTGTGAGAAGAAACAAGACGTTGGGAAATGAGTGACAAACAGTTACTCACCAGTGACTCACGGTCTACCCATACCCGTACCCGGCCGCACCAGGGTCGCTAACGGGTACCCGTACCCGGCCGGGTACGGGTAGCCGGGTATCGGGTAGGGTACGGGTATCGGGTACCCGGTTGCGACCTCTGCCACCACTCACCAGGAGACATGGGGAAAAACCGACACCTGTGGTGGCTAGGTGGCTCAAAGAGTTCAAAACGGCCGTGTCAAAGCACTGAGCTCCAGCACCACTGACATCCTTGGTTTAAATACTGTACAGGCTTCAGCCACTTTAAACCAAACTGGATTTTCAGTGTGGTCAGCTGATTGTCTCAACCCAGTATTTAATTTCTGCACTGCACGAAAATATATTACATTATTTGTTTTCCACGGAAAAACACATGGGCTATGTAAACAATAATTCATGAGTTCAAATACGACTGTTATATATACTTTCACGAGGCTTTCTCTGCCATCAAGGATATGTTAAACCGCGCACTCTAAAAGTTGTAAATAGACATTTCTGAAATTTGTAACATGAGGCAGAGAGCGCAACTGCAGGAAAAAACAAGAAAAAAATTGGCCTTAATTGTAAAATCAATCTGAAATATAAACCAAATCCGTCTAGTAGATACTTAATTGAAGCCAGCAGGTTACACCATTGAAAGATGTCGAAAAATACATCAGATTGTCATTTGAAATATCTTGTCACACATTTTTACTGTACTGTGGCATGCCAATAAAACAGCAATACAAATATCAAGCATAATAAACAGCAGTCATGTGCTTCCTCCAATATTTAAAACTCAGTGCTTGTTATTTTTGGTTTAACTTATAACAAAAAATGTTTAGTGTCAACCTTCTATGAGTTACAGCCGTGACATGGCAACATGACCTCGCGTGCATGCCAGTGCATTTTGCAATGGTACTACAATAATGATCTATTCAACATTGATATTCACAGAACGGGCCTTGTTCATACTATTTGCAGAGGGGGCCTCCAATAAGTATGGATAGAGGGCCTTTTCGTTAAGCGAAAAATTCACGAGATCATAATTACAATCCTATGATGTTGCAAATGATTTCGTGAACCCATTTAAAGTGACATTGTATGACCTTGTGCACACAAAAATAATACTATTAGTACACAAGCATTTCATATCACTGTGTATGCTTACATTACATTCATTATACAGTCACCATCGTCACCATCAGAAAATATTAATCCACTGCTGGATGAGACTAAATTACAACGGTATTATACAATATCCTCGCAGCGACATAACCTCGTTATTTTAAATTTGAGCTGTTAGTTATTGTTCGAGTTCTCTTTAGCAGTAAGCGTATATCTAATATTTCACAGGTATACATGTGTCGATGTGCATCACTTGGCTTGTTTCGCTACACTATAGCCGAATTGCTAATGGTGTCCCATTGTTGTATTGGGACCTGGCTAATCCGCAACCTATGCAGTATTAATGAACGTGAACCATAGCCGCGTTGAGGCCGCGACACCAGCTGCTTTAACAACCCCCATTCCCCATCACTCATTGTTCAAACCCCGTCGCCGGTGTGGACCCAAAACTCATTTAGTGTCTTTATAACGTCCACTTTGTTACTGAAGAATGCATTACTGCCATGCTAACATAAGAAACACCGCATCACACGTCGTTTGAAATCGTGACTTAAATGCAGTACAGCATTATTAGCCAGTGAACACTTTCGTGTCAATTTAAACTATTTAATGATTATCACAATACAGGGGGAAATCTTGTTTAGTGGTATTCGAGAGGCATGGGCCAAACACATAGTTTCAGAAATTACATTTGACTCTTACGCTCACAATGCATGCACCAAATGTGCATACTCCATTACAGTCCTGTATTTCCCATTCGTATACTGTGCGTTGTTTGTTAACGTAAACTGTGAAAGCACTCTTAAGAGATTATACATTCACAACAACATGGCAATCTATTATTAAAATCAAATCGTGATCATGACCCATGACAGACAGACAATTCATTGTGTCATGGGGATGGAGACTCCATACCATGCCGGGTATTTGGCGAATTCCACAATGTTAACCTCCGGGCGGTCCATAGTTTAACAGACAGCCTTTTGAAAAGCAACAAATGCATTATCTGACCCTCTTAACTCGACGGATAGGATGGTTGTGTTCACCACATCCAAACTGACTTTGTTCCATAATCTTAGGTTTTTTCCTTTGTTCCACCGAAGCCTAGGCACAACATCTACTTATCGTAAGTGTCTAAGATGCATGCGGCCAAGCTACATAGACAACATTAAGGCGATGTTCGCCTGCGGTCATTTATACAGAAACTGCAAGGTTGGAGGTGATATCTTTAAAGGTGTTTTACGAAACCCCTTTAATGTCGAGATTTAGAGCAAGGGATGGATGCAGAAACAGTATTTCACCAGAGTTACTGCAACACTGCGGGACTGGGTCATTTTTGTCAGACAGCAAATAATCCCACATCAGGCGGCCACAAATCCTGGCCTGTGATTGTATTTTGTCCCGCGTCCTTGCCTCCGACAATATTTACGGCGCTAACTGATCTCAATAAAGGAAAACCGATATAGTTACAGACATAATATAAATACCAAATCTTACTCTACAACACGGCCACACACGGCTGCTACCTGTAGTACAGCGACACGTGTCTAAAAACCCCACTACTATACACTATTACACAATAATTTGAGACGCAATTAAAACATTAACAGGGCCGTTAGGTCCCCACGGGCTGCCTGGGCCCTCTCGCATCTCAAACTCCCCGGGGCCACACCGGGGCCAGACCCAGCCAGCAACAGCAAGGCCACACCAGGCCCCCTGCATCGCACAAACCCGGCCAGACCCACCCAGACCTCTCGTCACACGAGGTTGTATTTGGTGCTATAAACGCACCAAACTCAACCTCCTAAAAGCCATAAAACAATGCACGAAACAACCAAAGCCGCGCAGGCCACACAAGGCCACGCCAGCCCTCTAAACGCCACACCAGGCCCTGGCCATCATCGCACAACCCCGACACAACTCTCTCTGTGCACACCGAGACCCCTGCCTGTATAACAACAAAGACAAACCCCTTCGACCGTATCCCGCCTTCTTTAGGCCATGGACCCCCCCCCCACTACCTCCTCCTATACATCAACAACAACCCGCCAGCACAACAACCTTCACGTCCCAGACTAGAATACGACGCGGCAGGGAAGGCCAAACACCACGGGCGAGGCGAGTAAATCCTCGACTCTGCTCGCTGGTGTTGTTATTGCTGTTGTTATTGCTGTTGTTGCTGCTGTTGTTGTTGCTGTTGTTGTTGTTGATGGCCGCGCCCTTCGCGAACGTGGATGTGGCCACCCGCCTCCGAGCGAGGCCTCTCCCCGCCGCCCCAGATGGGCCTCACTGCCTCACCACGGCGCTCGTGCTTTTGTTGTCGCCGTCCATATCGCTGCTGTGGCTGCCCAACACCGGCCCCTCTCTCTCTCTCTCCCTGTGTGTGTCCGTGTGGAGGTAACAGCGGTGGTGGTGGTGTTGTTGTTGTTTGCTGCTCCGAGCGAGTCAAAAGGCGACTTGCTGCGGCTGCTGAGCGGGTCCAGCGCCCGTCACTGACGACTGAGGGGCCGCCCACAAATGACGTCACGCACCTGGGGGAGGGGCGGGGGGCGGGGTCAGACATTTGTGACGACACGTGACGATGCGTGACGAGGGGGGGGGGGTTTGAGAAATGTGACGTCACATCAAAATGCGCAACTTTAAATAAATATAGACGACACGTGCTACTTAATTAAATAGACTTTGTAATAAATGTTTTGTCCTACAACATCAGAGTGCAGCGCCACGTTAAATACGCACTACAATGACATAAGGGGTGGGGGGGGCAGAGCTTTGTGACGTCATATTTGAGGGGGGGGGGTCTGACTTTTTGTGACGTCGTGTGACGAAGGGGGGGGGGGGGCAAAAATCGTCCAAAATCGCGTGACGTCATTTATGGACGGCCCCTTGAGGGTGGGTGGGTGCAGCTGAGATGAGAATGACGGTGGTTCCCTTATCCACAAACCAAACCCGGACAAACATCTCAGTCGCCTCGGTCTATCAAAACCGTGCAGTTTACTTAAATTAAGTTCAAAACAGAATCACAAGATCTCGATACAAATCAATTCCCGCCACGCGGACCATTATGCAAATTCCAGAGCTGTCCAGGTCAAACCAGGACGAGTGGCAACCCTAAATGGACCATACACTTCCAAATAAAACATAAATGTTTGTGTACCGCACACAACCAGCTTGGTTACTGCATCTCTTGCAAAAACAATGTCCTTGCCATGGCGTGATTAGTGAGACGCAGAAAGCTAGAATAACTTCAGGGAACACCTGAGAGGAAAAAATTAACCCGTAAAAACAAAGTTTTTCACTATAAATCCTTTATATGTAAGATCACCTCTTGACATGCCCCGTATATTCCCGAGGGCACTAGAGTTGACCCGTTTTACCACTTTCAAGAACCTGGCGGCTTCAATTTAACTGCTCGATAAATAGTCTCCATTGTACAGCGTGGGGGCAGGGATTTCATGCCATGTGGTGTCAACATTTGCGTCATCATGAAACGGGTGGCTAGAGTCCTCTCGTCCTCTGGCTTGAGATGGCTGCCACCTATGGGTCAGATGATTGTCTGCCACCATTAAGCAATTGGTAATTAAATATTTTTAAAAAATTCCCTAAACAGTGTAAAATTTTGGAAAAAAATTTTCACGAAAATTAATTGTCACGCACAACTCGATTGGATCACGGGAAGTGGGTTAAAAAACGACCGAAAGATTTGCACGGTCGTAAGCAAGCAAGCAAGCACGCAAGCACGCAAGCAAGCAAGCAAGTGAACTTAATATAAAGGATTTAAAAATACTTGATTTGGCGCTTTCGTGACTGGTTCTTTCTCAGATTTCACACTTAACTTCTAATTTAGCAATCCTTGGAAGAACGTAATCAACCAGGCCATGCGTTAATTGTGTGTTGACCGACTTTCTGTGTTGCATTGCATTACATTTCCAAATTTGACTAAGTTTGTTTGATTTAGTGTGGTTTCTCTCTCTCTCTCTGTCTCCCCTCGTTCTGTTGCTTTGTTTCCTGGTGTTGCGCCAAGTTTTCTCATTGTCATGCTAATTTCTCTACCCCACCCCCCTCTCTCTCTGCCCCCCTCTCTCTCTATTTAAGGCCTCGACACAGAGGCGTTGTTTCTCTGTGTACCTATGTGTGTGTCTCTCTCTCTGTGTCTCTGTGTTATCTCTCTCTGCTTTTGTGTCTGTCTATGTGTCTCCGTGTCTGTGTTTTGTCTCTCTCTCAAATTTAGCAATCTTTGGAAGAACGTAATCAACCAGGTGGGGTGTTGACTGTTATGTTAGCCGACTCTCTGTGTTGTATTGCATTATATTTCTAAGTTTACTAGGTTTGTTTTCTTTTTCATTTATACCTTATGATGATTGCTTGTGTTGCAATCGAAACGTCGTACGCTGTTAATTTATAATTTTCTCTTTCTACGTGACTTTACCGAAAGAACCAAACAGTAACACCTGAGAGGACTTGCCATCTCATCGCTAACCTCACCAGAGCAGTCACTGAATATTTTATAGCTTGCGATGTTGTAGCCAACTGTGCTCGACTTCAGAACGTCCACGATTCGTGGTGCTGCCACCAGGTGGAGGCATTTTTGTCTTGACGGCCCAGGGCAAGCATCGGATCCTGAATTAAGTCCACGATCTCACCTTTCCCAAATGCAATACAAATTATTTGGTGGTACTGCGTTGGCAGTGGTGGATGAGGGCCATTGCCCGAAACGTCGCCTGTTACGTTTTTATGCGGTTCTATGCTATTCGTGCGGGTGGCAATTTGTTCAGGAGCTAGATGCTACGTCTACGTTTGCTTGCCGCAAGAGGGCGTCACGAGAGAGTTCGTACCGTGTTGCTGCTATTCCCCCTCCGTTGAAGCAGCTAAGACGATAGTGGTTTGCTACGTGATCCATAGTTTGGCTTGCATGGCCACACTCGCACTAACGTGGCCTGTCTTTAAATTTACAATGATAAAGAAGTGCCTGTTGATGTTCTGATGCTATTTATGGTTCTTACCAGTGTCTTCGAGGAATGCAAGAAGGTGTGATGTTTGGGCAGAACCGGCCCTAGACCTTTGGGGGCCCTAAGCAAAATTTGGTTGGAGGCCCCTTTGATGTATGATTGTTTTCACCCACTAGCTAGCAGTGACTCTAGGGGGCCCTCTGCTGGCCACGGGGCCCTTTGCAATTGCAAGGGTCGCTTAGTGGCTGGGCCGGCTCTGTGTTTGGGTCTGGAATGAGGCGTTTATTCTGGGCGTCCGTGTTGTTCCCCTGTTCCCCAGCGTGTTATTTTACTTTGTGTAAGGGGCCGTTATTGGCGAATGTGTTGCGTTTTTTTTAACTACATTATAGTAATGTACAAATGGAATGTGTCTTGCGGACGCATTCATGAACATTAAGATACACGTGTTGCAGGCTATACATGCACAGTAGATTCTGGATATAAATACACTCCTTTGGAGCAAGACCTGCCGTGCTTATATCCGAAGTATGCTTGTATCAGAAGTGACCACCACTGTAATGTAATAAAATAATTCAACATATTCGTCAATAAAATTGAGAAAAGGAAAAATATATAACAAGTGACATTTTTGGCAATAGCCAACGCAGTGTCACCAAATATAATGAGTGTAACGTAAGGGGGCGTTGCTTTGATCAGAACAGCTTATATTTGGAATTTCACTGAGATAAAAAAACGCACGGATCAGGGAACAAGTGCCTAATTTTATACATCATGACTGTTTAGAAAATACTTAGTGGTCTTAGGCAGGACACTTTACGATAGGGGATGATTGCCTATGGACGAGATTGGTGATTGAATGTCAGCCAAAGTAGGGAACACACCGAAAAAGGATGATCACCGCGCACGTGGAGTGATGAGACCAGCTTATGTGCAGGAGCCAGAGGGATTGATTGTTGCATTACAGGACGGTGAGGATTGGTGACAAATTTTCAAGTTTCAGCCATTGTACGTTTCAATAAAAATGAATTAATTTTAAAGCATTGAAAGACACTACCATTGATTTTTTACACAACTGGAAATATTATATTATTATATATTAACATTGTAATTTACGTAGTTTAACTTTATTATGTGGACTGCCCTGCAGTCAGTGTGTGCTATGAGCGCATATACTGTACTGTTTATGTGTAGGAGGCATGTAATGCCCAATATAATACAATATTTTATCCAGAATTTTTTTACATTATTAACTGCAAATTGGGAATGACAGCGCACTGCACGCATGACTGTGTATCTATTAAAGAACTACAATGTACAGATTATAATGATAAAAGTACACTTGAAACAAAACTTGTATTCCCATATCCCTTAAAACGTTAAAAATAATTTAGCAGTACACAAGGGAGGGAACGCTTTAAATGAACGCAAATCCGCTTTAGCTGGCAGATGGGCGAGTTTGCACGATTGTGATCAGCGAGATTTGACAAACACGTTGGCTCTGGGTGCATGCTTGCATGAATGTGTGTCAGTGTTGTACCTTCCAGAGATAAGGACCGAGACAAACGTCAAGTTGATAAGGTGAAGGAAATTCATAGCTGACATTTCATTACCTGACTGAAAGAGCAAATATTTTAATAACTAATATTACAGTCGTCTTCATTATGCTTACTAATTCAATATCGTTATCTTCAGTGTGCTCTATTATGCATACATTTACTGTTTTTATATATATTTGACGTTCCTGCTCTACTTTGAAATCGTTTAAGTTGATCGTAAGATAACACATTATGAGTATAAGCAAAATTGCTGTAATATACGAGACCAGGAATGTGTTTTTTCACTCACAGACCTCAAAAAGACATCAACCAGACTGAAACTGTGATTGAGACCACACACACAGTACTGGAGGGTCGCAGGCAGATATACGATTCAGAACCCTACGAAGTTGTGTCTCTGTTAGGGAGACACTCATGGAACTTAAACCTACGTGTAAAGGGGACCATATTTCCAGACGACAGTCAATGTGGACTTCCCAAAATGCGGTGCTCATTTTATCAACGTCACAGAAACCATGAGCTGAGGCGACTCCTGGACAAGATTTGAAGTCGCTACTTTCTGAATGTGTCGAGAACTCCACCAAAGGGCCATCCCTCCAAAATTATTGGCCGAGGTAAAGTTTTCCCTCGTTTGTGCGTGTACAATTCTGGTGCATTTAATATTTTTTTCTGCTTCTGCATAGCTGGTTCATGGTTGCACCCAGTTTTTCCCGCACGCATGCGCATGCCTACGCACAGGGGTCTTACACACACTTCACCGCTTTCGCTAAAGGGAGTCAGACTGACATGTCCAGGATTTTATCGAAGGAACTTGAAAACATTTCAGCTTTGTGGACAGATTCCATTCCGGATGAGGACAATGATAAACAAGAACACAAGCACGATCGAAATATGATAAAAATACAATAATTACCAGAATACACCGTCAACAAGTATATTTTCTATGCTGTCAACACCATGGCATTTGGACTGTGGAGACTTACTCCAAGCTACTCCCGTCTCCTCCAGGTACGATTGATGAAGTTATAACCGCTTTATCCATAATAAAGGAAACGTTGTACTCGAATTGTAAATGTTATGGGTTTACTCTGCAACAAACCGGTTTGCTGAAGTAGTAACTAACTGGCACGTTTTGTTTACGTGACAAACCTTACTAATTGGCTGTCGGGTAGTGGTGGTGGGTTTAAAGACACATTTATGGATGGATAATATTGGTCTCGGAAACCTACGTGTTAAACTACTTCCTGATTGTATATCGAAAAGAAAAAGTACTTTGAGGTACTAAACAAATACTGTAAGAAAAATGTATTATGATACATGTTATTTCCTAATTGAATGTGTAATTTATTTGGATGTTATTGCTTATTAAGAAATTGTCATACAATGATATTGGCGCTTGTAGCCCAGTCTCATAGGCAATTCATCAAAATTAAATGATGAATATACAGACATAATATGTAAATACTGAAGGGGAAATATTTACGTTTGATTAATGCGCGTTTAATATGAATTGCACCAATGCAATTCAATTGCCATTTGCATTCACTTTACTGACTTTACTGGCACCAAAAGAAAGACCGCCAAATGGAATTATAGCCGGTGGTTGAGAATAACGATAAAGTGACATCCGAGGGAATGTACACGCTCGAGGGATCGTCCATGGAGGAGATGGAGCGATGAGACCAGGTTGTGTGTCGCAGCGACATGGATCGTTGTATTGCGAGAAAATGTGAGAGATGGCGATAGCTTGGGGAATCCTTCATCCCCGGCATTAGATAAATTACGGCTGATGAGGGTTATGATTGGTACAGGTTGATACAATATTCGTGTTGCTTTTGTCCCTGGGTCACTCCCTATAAGCAGTAATATCATTTAATCAATGTAACGTCAACATACAGGGAAATGGCAGATGCTACTGTACATGTCCTGGAGGCCATCTTGCTAAAACCTTCATTATTTCTTTCCACTCATCCAGTGTCCTCTTTTTATAAAATTCAATTGAGGTCAGACAGCTATTTTTCAAGGGAGACGTGAGTAAAATAGAGACACTGAGGCAGCAAAGGTCATGGTGCAATATATTAATACGCAGAGTTAAATATCATAACAGCAAGAGCACAGCAAGAGCAAAATAGGTTTGCGTGCAATGAATTCATAGAGTTAAACATCATAACAGAGTTAGAGATCTCAATCAGTAAACACTTTGATAGCAAACATGTTCTAACGTGCAATTATTTTTTCCATATTACATGCCTCACCTCATCATGTACATCCCCAGTAAACACGAAACGTTGGACCAATGTTGGCCGAACTTTCCATGAATACTGTGCCTGCTATAACATCTCAGTTTCAGTGCCATCCTTATACCTGAGGTCAGCTGACCATGACAGACGCATGTTTACTAGTAACGAATTGGCATGTTTTGTTTATGTGATACACCTAATCGGCTGCGTTGGGTGGTGGCGGGTTTAACAAACCAATAAAACATCTATTATGGATAATATTTGTCGCCTTCCAAATTTAATTATCTTTTATTGAGAATCCCATCCAACTGCTTACATCATGCTATTATTACAGATTTCCAAATGCTCGCTAAAAAAAAAACTAGTGCTTTCAAAGTGGAATTTAACAGCAAGAAAAGCGTTATAATTTTTGGGATGTTATTAGAACCAGGTCTCCGCCGGAGTGGAGATGACAAAGTCTGCAGACGTCCGTCTGAACCGTCTGGCCATCCTGCTTGGCCTCCTGGGCATCGGGGTGTCATCTTATGCAGTGCAGAAGATGGTTCACCTCAAACGTGTGTAGATGTGAACTACTGCATCGCATCTCCTCAGACTCCATAGCCCCCTTGCTCTACATACTGACCAAATGGGCGGTAAATGGTGAAGTATTTCCGAGTGGTATTGCTAAAGGCATGCTTAGTTGTCATAACCTATCCATACACAAGAGAACAATTGGGTGTATTCTGTCAGTTCACCTGTAGTTAGATTGAACCAGTGGAAAATGGCCCAAAGTATGCTGTATACATATATAGCGATTTTTTTAAATCAATTTATTGGCGGATGAGGGTCTCAAGCAGAGGTCGCAACCGGGTACCCGATACCCGTACCCTACCCGATACCCGGCTACCCGTACCCAGCCGGGTACGGGTAGCCGTTTGCGACCCTGGTGCGGCCGGGTACGGGTAGGCCGTGAGTCACTGGTGAGTAACTGTTTGTCACTCATTTTGGGTAGGGTACGGGTACGGGTACCCATTTGTGACCCTGGTGCGGCCGGGTACGGGTACGGGTAAGGAATCAAAATCCGTTTGCGACCTCTGGTCTCAAGACGTTGTGCATGCGGATCATGGGAGTTTTTTGACCGTACGTCACCACACTTGTTGCTGAAGGTGGGGAGGAAAGACGTGGGATCATTGTACAGTACAATTGATGGTGTTGTGCTGCTCACAACGTAGCCCTGCAGCCTTTAACACCTGTTATGCATGATGGTCGCCCATCCAAGCACTATCCAGACTTAACTCTGTTTAGCTTCCAAGATGTGACGAGATTTGGTGCATTCCGAGTGATTTGGTCATAGGTGTAAAGGGAATATGCAATACTATTCAAAGTGTAAGTATTGGGCTTGTGATAATATTTGTTGGTGCAGCTGAAAATTCCATATTCTCACAGTGGGAGCCAGTCTTTCTATAAGAAACATTCAATTCTGACTTTCCACAATGTGGTACAGTACTGAAAAGCAGATTTGACTCGCAAACGGGAGTTGAACTTACAACATTCCTATTGTAAGCCTAATGATCTACCACCGTGCCATCCAGATGATTAATGTTCTATATCCACGAAAGCTTCTCTGAGTCTTAAGACTGTCTTTCAATAGGGCTCTACTGGGAATATTTGGCTCAATCAGTGCTTTTTCCTGTGGAATAAAACCAGAGTATTTCACGAAATCCACACATATGAGTACACAACACTCCAGAAATGCATTATGCTGTGTATGTTATTAAAATACGATGCTTAATTTTGTATTGCACAATATCTGTTTACATTACTAATTGCTCGAAAATTGTCAGTCCATGGGACAAAACCATTTTAAAATAATAATTTCACACTTGCTTCTGCATTATCATCATGCAGTTAATCTATTCCTGATGACAGTCTATCTCAATCTCTCTGCTGAATGGGTGAGTACATTTTGTGATTCTGCTACTGCCTTGCCTTCAGAATCTAGGACTGTGGTGCATGTGTCGAACACAGGGGCGATGGGGTATGTTCTAAGCCTGTTGTTTTCAAATGGCTGTGCAGGTGGGGCCGATGTAATGGACCGTGATTAAGGAGAACACGTGCGACACTGCGAGGGACAAAATGTTGTCCCTCATGATTCCAGACCTTACATAATAGATCACCAAGTCCATGATGTTGCTAGACCACCAACAACCACCTTGCAGATCCCACGTGACCAGCTACTCAAGCTCAAGCATTTTACTCGCCATGAAGGGAATTCATCAAGAAGTCATCCAGAAGTCCCTCGCTGCCTGGATTGCCGTTTCCACATCGTTCCGAGGGGCTTAAATTTGGTTATCATCTTCCTGGGCCTGGTCTGGGATATTTTTTCGTGGAGGCAGTCACAGGTGGAGTTGGACCATCCATGAAACCACACTCAACACCACCGCAATGCTGGGATTGGTGGTCGCCACTCATTCTATCTGACCCACGTCCATCTGTCCATTTGCCCTTTCTGCCCATGTCTCTCTCTCTGTCCATATCTCCCTCTTTCTGCCTACAACTCTATCTGCCCATGTCCATTCCTTTTTCCATCTCTCTGCCTATCAATTACCCTCTTCCATTACGTTTAAGTTACATATTGTTCATATTACAGTATGTATAATGTTTAGTTGTATACCGTACTTATGATCCTAGGGTCTATTATTACATTATTGTGATTGTTGCACGGTTATGAACCTTAACGTTATTTATCTAACCCAAAAAAACTCTATTAGGGGTTATTGAGCATATTGTAATATCAAGAGGTGTCATGTGTATGCAAAACTGGGATATACTGTACAGAGAAGTGGGATTTAACTGAGGGGGAAAAAGATATATTTTTGTATATACGACTGTACATGAATGTTTATTCATTGCCCTTGTGACTTGAATAACGCCGCCGTGACTAATAACGTTGCCGTGAATGAACAACCGATTTCACCGTATGCGTCGTTGATTAACGTTGTCGAGTAATCGTCAGTGTTGTAGACACAATTTACGAAGCGCATCCATGAAAGCACACGCAGTCTGCAAGCCACTGCACGTACAAATATTGTAGCTTTCGTTCAAACGAAAGCCCTTGAATTGCGAGCGTTATTAATTTAACGGGCAACGGCAGAGCGGAGCACAGGCGAGGGCATTGTTGTTGCGTGTCTGGACCGCAACTCTTCGTCATGCTCCACTTGTCATCGATGTGTTGTTTCGTGCTCCAGTTACCCTGCCCTACGCATTTTTCCCTGCAAGGCAGGTTCACCGCTTTGTTCGAGGCTTGTTCTGGGGCCAGCAACGCGACATTAAAAATAATAATAATACACGGATCAATATTACATCGAACCGGCAACTGAATTTGGGGGAAAATAATAATATCGCGTAATTACACGATGCATACCGCACGTGTAACTTTGCATTAACTTTGCACTCAATTTAAAATCCATGCTAAGTCGTTACCCTTGTTTTATTTTCACCATTGCACAGGAGACAGGTTTGGCAAGGGTGATTTATAATTTAGGTAGATCCACTGTACACACGCAGTCCTGTATCTAGGAATCCCCAGAAGGGTCCTGCATTGGGATGTTTGGACAATGCCATTAATACTCCTGCCCCGAGGCTTTCGCCGTTGTGTCGCATCGCTTTCCGATGTGCTTTCGAGTTGTACCGCGTGTTGTTTGGCTTAGATGTTTGACGTTTCGCTCCATGTGCTGCTGAGAATTGTTTTTTGTTACAGTAACTGAATTGAGTTCCATCCTAAAGAAGCTCCCACCATGGAAACTGAACAACTATATCCCTAAATTTTGATTTAAAGCTTTCGTGACTGCAGGGATTCATATTCTTGGTTCTTTCGGTAAAGTCACGTAGAAGGGAAATAGTAAAATAAAAAAATTGAAAAAAATATATTTAAAAAACTTTTTATTTTTATTATTGTATTATTTCCCTTCTACATGACTTTACCAACAGAACCAAGAATACTATATCCCTGTTCTTTGGTTCTTTCGGTTAAGTCACGTCTAAAAATAAAATAATAAATTAAAATAATAGCGACGTTTCGATTGCAACATCGCTATTATTTTAATTTATTATTTTATTTTTAGACGTGACTTAACCGAAAGAACCAAAGAATAATTCCTGCAGTCACGAAAGCTCCAAATTAAGACTATATCCCTGATTTCAAAAAACGTCAGTGCCTGGAGAGAAACGCATTTTATATAGGCGTGACGCTTAACACTGCCATCTCCTGGCCACCTCACAACTCCATTCCTACTTCGCCTGGCAAGCCCTGGGGGCCACCAATCCAACAAGTGCTGACTTGGCTTGCACATCTTCGTTTTTGAGAACCAACAACATTGGGTGCATTTCGGGTGATTTTGTCAAAGGCAACCATAAAATCAGATTAGGTAAGTAGGTTGAAACGCTGTAAATACACCGTGCAAATAAAACATACGTGTATAGTCGTATAGGAAAAGATATAGTCATTAAGTATGGCTTTAAGAAATTGAAGAGGGCTAAAGCAAAGCCAACAGGGGACATTTCTAAACATGTTGGTGCCAGGAGATGTGCAGCACAATCAAGGTGGTTCACTCGTGTGGACTTTTGAACCCATCATCGTGAACTTTTGAGTTGTCGTCCCATCGTGTGTGTGGTGCGGTTGCTCCAGGTGCTCCCATTGTCCTATTATATGCAAAGTAATCCTTAAAAAGGAACTGGCCAAACATCCCAATGGAGCACGTCCCTCCTACAAGCGAGTCTTGGCACTCCGCGAGTGTGGTATTTGTGTAGTGGTTATTTGTACAACACGTCGGCGTTTACGACCAATATAATTCGTAAACACATTCCTGCGGAGGGAGCTGGTTGGAACGTTGGGTTGCTCGGTCAATGGCCAGGGTCAACGGCGGCGTGGTGTATTCCGCAAATATGCCCAACTGTGAGGTCGGGCACAAGCCGGTGTGAGTAGGTTAAACGTTGAGTTTTATAAGGGCACCACGAGATGACCAGCCCCACCCAGCCCCACCCCTCCCACCCCCCACCCAGCCCCACCCTCCCCACCCAGCCCCTCCCCACCCAGCCCTTCCACGCCCTCCCCTCTCCACCTAGCCCCACCCCTCCCATTTTTGGATGCACGACGGACGGACGGACGGACACAATAATCCCCTGTGGGCTAGTGGAACCAGGAGGTTCCTACCAGTATAAAGGTTGTTTTTGGGATAGAACGCGTAAATATAAATGTGTCGTTAAAGCCGCCACCACCCGACATAGCTAATTAGCAGCAGAAAATGGAGCCATGCCGAACGCGATGTGTAGACTGGTAGAATTGAGAGTGCATTGTTATAGTTTGGAAGGATGAGAGACGTTGAGAGAGATGAGATAAAACTACACGTGACATTTTATAAAGGCATTGCAAATTATTTATCTCCTACAAAATCACCAATTACAGTACATTATAGAGCTTTATTAACCGCGCAGACTTTGTCGTAAGTTTATACAGCATCGCATTGATATATATGCTTAGAAAATTGTTGTGCAATATTTTGTCAATTCATATGAAGTGCAATAAAAAAATAACAGTGATATAACCGCAATGGTATTGAAAATGATTCACCATTACTGTCCTCTGATTATGGTAAACATTCCAGAACGCTTTATCAAACTGGCTCTCGGTATCACATGTGACAGATTGTGCTCTGCTTGAGGCAATAAAGAAAATGGAAAAAGGGCACAAGGTACGGTCGCTTAGTTACAATGATAGAAATGCACACTCTAATGTGACTTGTTGGGAAATGTTGAAAAATGTCATTACATGACACTAGTTAGAGCGGTGTAGTTTTTTTTAATCAGTTGTGCTGTGTGGCTCTTCAATGTGTTTTCAGGTTGTGCCGCGTGTTGTTCTGCATCATGTCTGACCTTTCGCTCCGTGTACTGGGAGCTTCTTCAATTCCTAATATCGTTGTTGCGTTCCAAAGGAAGCTCACAGGGGTCGTCCATAAATGACGTCACGCACCTAGGGGAGAGAGGGGTCAGACATTTGGGACGATGTGTGACGATGGGGGGGGGGGGTGAGAAATGTGACGTCACATAAAAATGCGCAACTTTAAATAAATATAGACATGTTCTACTTAATTAAATAGACGTTTTAATAAATGTTTTCTCCTACAACATCAGAATGCAGCGCCACATTACATACGCACTACAATGACAATCGTTTAAAGTATGTTTTATTTGGAGGGGGGGGGCAGAGCTTTGTGACGTCATATTTGAGGGGGGGGTCTGACTTTTTGTGACGCCGTGTGACGAAGGGGGGGGGGGGGTCAAAAATCGTCCAAAATCGCGTGACGTCATTTATGGACGGCCCCACAAACACGTGGGGAATTATGTCAGACATCGTGCCAAAGCAGCACGCGGATCATTCCTGGAAACGCATCGGAGAGCCGTGCAGTGCAGCAAATCACTACTGTGCTTTCGGCTGCTGTAATGCGTTGTATGATCAACTCCGTAAATGGACCTCATGATCTGTAAATCTGCACCAGAGTGTGGAAATGGGGAGTCTACATCCGTATTTGGTTCCCAGAGGCAAGATTTTCATCAGTGAGCATTGGTGACTATACTGTACTGATGAGTCCTCGTGAGAACAAAACCGGTCTACAGTTGTCTGTGTCCATAAGAGGTTTTTTTCGGGTTAGATCGCGTAACTATCTAAATGTGTCGTTAAACCCTCCACCACCGACACAGCCAACTAGTAAGGGTTGTCACGTAAACAGAACATGCCAAGTTGTCCGTGTCTCACTGCTGCCTGACAGTCGGTAACATTTGCTCAAATTCTTACCGTAATTTATGGTAAGAATACCAACAATGAATTTCATCAGGAACTGCTGATTTTTGCATACACTGCGCAAAGGCTGCATGCTTTTTGTACACGTTTCCGTGTGTTTGTTTACTTGTGCTGTACGAGTTATCTCCATATATATAAAAGGCAAAGTTGTGAATATGTGTGTCTGTTCAAAATGTTTAGCGTACTTCCCGACATGCAACAAACTGGAAATTTGCCATGTGTATACTTTCCAGACTGTACACCATGCAAATATTATAAAAATACACTTTTTTTTTGGGGGGGGGGGGGAGCTCAATAATGCATTTATTTTTTGCACAGCAAGTGAGGTGTGACGTTAAATCTGTCATGTGACCCGCGCACGTGGAAGCGTAACGCATTGTAGTGTAGCAGGTAGCGCGCTGCGCTACGAACCCGGCGATCCGAGTTCGATTCCGGCTCACGGCCACCACCGGTAACGATTATTTCAACCGCTCCTGGGCCTCCCCTAGGTCGACTGGGGAGACAAAGGCAGCCGGGCGTGGTGGATCCAAGTCCCGGGTAGTACAGCTAGTCACTTATATACGATGTCTCAATAGTCCACTAGAAGGCAGCAAATCACCACATTGGAGAAGATAGTGGTGGCATTCTGTGACGCTAAATCGAATCGAATAGAGGTATTCCACCCAAACATGGTGATTTAAATGTGAAGTATGATTGTCCTGTACCGTCTTCATCAACCACGATCTATCCACTACTGGATGAAAGTCTCCCCAAGTAGAATTAAAAATTACTGGGGGAATTATACGCTAGTGAAAAAAACATCCAGGAATCAAACTGTTTTCTCAAGTATTGCTTTGAAGAGTACAGTATACAAGTAGCTACTTGTAATTCCAAATATAGTGCTATGTTTTTACTTGTAACGTGCCGCACAGTATTTTCTCACTCTCGAAGAGAGAGAACGACCAATAGGCACGAGGAGGGACCACAAAAACAGGCAGCAAAGCAGTCAGTGGGCGAGCAGGCGCTAACAATTGCCGAAGCTCTGCGGTTGTCTATTTATTAAGATGTTTCCAGCCAGTTAATGATTGTTTTACATGTGGGATGAAACCAGAGCACCAGGAGAAAACGCACAGCGTGCAAAGGGGCAACACTCTATCCCATACAGATGGAACAGATCACATTTTGGCAAGTTTAAATTATAATCACAAACATCAAGCTGATTGTTAATATTTTCTCACTGTTACCGTCCCTCTTAGCTTCACCTGTTGTTTATTTAAAATTGCGTCTGTTATGATCCTACCCCACCCACATTCAGCGATGAACTGCACAAGCGCATCGATCACGATCACAATGGCTCTAAGACTGGCACGGGGGGAAACCGCGTGGGCAATTTGTCAAGGGTTTAGCAGCATTCCTCTTTTTCTTTTCAACACAAACAGTTCCCCGTTGAACTGTGGCAAAGAGGTTTGCGTTTCCGAACGAAAAGGACCCTAAATGTCTGGCGTTCTTCTGCTTGCGGTTACGTTATTCTGTTTGTACAAAAACTACAGACGCACCATAGACGGGGCGGTGGAAACCGGCGGTGAGGGGGGTGGTTTGTCGGGGGAATTTCCCCGTGACGTCTCAGCACGTGGAGCGTGAGGATCAAAGACCGCAGGTGCGTGCCTGCCTTGGGGGTCGTCTTGACGGTACATGCACATGTGTGTACCCACATGAACACACACACACATTACGCATTCACGTCCACGCACAACGACGACGTTCATGTGTGTACCCTGCGAAACACATCAACACGGCCCTCTTCACATCGAGACACAGTGGCACAATGCAGACGTTGACGCGCATGGCAGGCACTGTGTGTGTGCACACACACGCGCGCATTAACACACACGCACTCGCTGTTAGCCGCGACACGTTAACACACCGAAGCGTACACGTGGGTGTACATGTAAACACATCGACACACTCGTTCACCCTCAACTCAGGACGCATCGACAAAGACGAAGATCCCCCGTATAGCCTCTAACAGACTGTCGGGGCAAGTGCTGTGAGCGAGTAGCACCTGTGAAGGCCGGCACCGTGGCACACGAGGGGGTGGGTGGCCAGCACCACGCCCCAGTGGCGATGTTTACTACACACCGCTAAACCAGGTACTCATTTGAGGCTGAGTCGACCGAGGGGAGGCCCAGGGACCGGTTCAGATAATCGGGAATTGAACTCGGGACGCCGGGTTGAAAGGGCTGCGTAACACTAACCACTACAGCAACGATCCCCATCAACATAGACACATGAACAACAACAACAACCGCCATTCACCACGAAGTGACGGTGACGTCACCACGGCGCTTGTGCCAGGCTACGTGCACGTTGAGGCCACGTGAAGTGTCGAACGCCCGCTGGCAGGAGGTCACGGGGCAGACCCAGGTGCCACGGGTCGACTGACTGAGATGACCGAGATGACTGGCTGATGCACCACCTGTGCCCCCTTTTGTGCCAACTTGCCGTGCTTTAGCCACACGGCGCTCCGCTCGTCGTTGTGAGCGTCGCTCCTCTGCCCTCCGTTGTTGGAGGGCGACTGCCTCCAACTGCCCAGTAGCATCCTTCACGAGCCTCCTCCACAGAGGCTGATCTTTACACTGCTGGTACCAGTCATCGGCAAGTCCACTCAGCTCCACGTCCTCATGTACCACATCACTCCATCTCTTCTCTAGCCCGTGCCGCGCCCGTTTAGCCCCCTCGATCCGGCCGAACAAAATCTGTTTAGGCATGCGGTGGCTGGGCATGCGGGCTACATGACCCAGCCAACGCAGCCTTGCCTGCCGGAGGAGCTCACTGATGGGACTTTGTCCAGATCTTTCAAGGATTTGTGAGCTCCTCACACAATCCAGCCTGGTTAAACCCAGGATGGATCGTAGGCAGGTCAGCCTAAATGTTTCTAACCGGTGAAGATGTTCCATTAGGGGGGTCCACGTTTCGCAAGCGTAGAGAAGGGAGGGAATGACCTGAAGCTTCGTGCGGAGCGACAGACCAGGTAGCTTCCACACAGCCAGAGGCGTAGCTAGGGGGGGGCAGGGGGGTACATATGTCCCCGGGCGCCAAGGTAAAGGGGCGCCAAAATGAGGCTTACAACGTCACATTATAACTTATTGCGGCGGGCGCGGCAGCCTGAAACTACTGCACAAATCTACACCTCAACCTAAAAGTTAAATATCCCGCCACACACAGCCTACATGTCATGTAATTACATTTTGGTACGCGCGCCTATTAAGAACTTACATGGAAGAACGTCCCAAACAACAGACAGGCGCAGTCTTTCAGCCTTAGTCACTGGCCTGTTTTTTGGTGGCGGAAACTACGACATGATGATGAACTTGTTGACAGTAACGGGGAAGATGAGATAGAAGAATCTTCTGATAGAGAAGCTGAAAATACTCATTATGATGATGTTCCTGCTGTACTAAGGTTTCACGATGTTGGCTACTTAGAATATGATAAAACGACAAAGCTATCGAAAATAGCACAGCCTCTTCGCAATGAAATGATTACTCTCGGATCCTTGCCTTTTCAGCACAGAGACAATCTATCATCAGTATCCAGCAGAGGTGGGACAAAGTCATTGTTATGCAAGTCCAAGTCGAGTCGCAAGTCATCAAATTCATGACTCGAGTCTGACTCGAGTCCAAGTCACATGACTCGAGTCCACATCTCATAGGTGGGACAAAGTCATTGTTATGCAAGTCCAAGTCGAGTCGCAAGTCATCAAATTCATGACTCGAGTCTGACTCGAGTCCAAGTCACATGACTCGAGTCCACACCTCTGGTATCCAGAGAACGTTCAATTACATCCGCATGGTATGAACGCCGACTAGCGAATGAAGAGGAAGTGAATCGTTCGTGGCTATTATATTCATCAATCAATAAAGCTGCTTACTGTTTCTGTTGTCTATTATTTACATCATCGAGTTAAAACTCACGAGCTTCGTTTGAGTTAACAAACGGTTTCAACAAGTGGAGAAAGCCAGAAAAACTAAATTCTCATGAAAACAATCCTAGCCACCGCACAGTATATATTTGTTTTTCTCTCGTTCAACAATTCGTTGCGAAGAGTTAAAAAAAGCTGTGCCCATCACAGTAAAGCGGGAGTCTGAAACACGCTGGAGTGCACGATCAGAAGCTGTTAAAGCTATCTATGAAGGACTGGATGAACTAGTAGGGCTGCTAGACAAATTATCCGAGGACGTAACTATGACGCCTGAAACCAGAAGCGATGCAGAACAGTTACAGGCATGCGTATAAAATTTTTACTTCATAGTTTTATTACATTTCTGGAATGTCATTCTTGGAAAGATTGATCGTGTTCAGAAGCGCTTACAGGATCCTACTATGAATTTCAAGGAAGCAGCAACTGATCTTGAATCTTTGGAGCATGAATTTGTCATGCTTCGTGATGATTTGAGCCAAGTTGCTGTAGAAAACGCCAAAACAAGATGCACAGCCTGGGGGATCGATGTGCACAGAAGAATTAGATTCCAGGAGAACTGGCAAGAGATGCAGAACTTTCAGCAGAAGAAGAAATTGTGCACGTTATGAAGAGCGTATTTTATCGACTTCAACAGGAGATGTCAACACGGTTTTTACGACTAAAAGACCTGAACACAAAATTTGGATTTCTGCTGGACGTCAAAACTCTTCTATCCGACACAGATGTCGATGCAATTCGTCGAAATTGCACAGATTTTGGAAATTTCTATGACACAGACATCAATGGCCACGAACTTTTCACAGAAATTGGAGGTTGCAAAATGCTGCTCAGTAACCGGAATTAAGTTCTACCAGAAACTCCTTTGGATCTTCTTGGTTTTATTGTGTTTTATGGAGACGACATATTTCCGAATTTGCGAATTTCACTGCAAATTTGATTAACAATAGCAGTTTCAATTGCAAGCTGTGAGCGGTCGTTCAGCAAATTGAAACTTATTTTGTCGTATTTGCGTGCTTCAATGGGACAAGATCGTCTCAGCGATCTTGCTCTTCTTAGCGTTGAAAGAGAAACATTGAAAAAAAACTGATTTTGATTACGTGATTGACTAGTTTGCGACAGTGAAATCAAGAAAAATTTATCTTTTGTAGACTATGTCAACCAGTCTACGACAGTGGCTGAGTGAGCCATGTAATATAATTTCTATATATTTGCTTCTTTAAATACAATGTAATAAGAAAATGTGATTAAACGGGGGGGGGAGGGGGGGGCGTCAATTTTATAGTTCGTCCCCGGGCGCAAAATATCCTAGCTACGCCTCTGCACACAGCGTTACGCAACCGATGAAAAGATAATGCCACTCGACTAATTCGGAGTGAGACCTCTGCTGTCAAACTGGAGCCGGTCATGAGCACACTGCCCAGGTATGGGAAACTCTCCACTCTCTCCACTATTGCCCCATCACCGATTGGGAGTTGTGGGGGTGGAGTGTCCGATGGTACAAAATACCCAGGCAGGCGCTTAGTTTTGGTGGGGCTGATGGTAAGGCCCCACCTCTTAGTGGCAAGCTCCAGGTTCAGCAGCAGCGTCTCCAACTCGTCCTCTGAGTGAGCAATAGGGAGCCATCCCTTGACCGCACCCGGGCATCGATCAGCCTCCCATTGTATCTGTACCAGATAGAATTTCCTCCGGTACAGCCATCGAAGGCTTCACGAACTACGTGGTCGAAAAAAATATTACATAATGTGGGAGCCAGAGGACATCCCTGTCGCACTCCAAGGTGAACAGGGAATGCCTCCGACTCCCGGCCACGTAGTTTTACCCGGGCCCGCTCACTATCATGAAGGTCCTTAATGATCGTGAGCAGAGGATCAGGGACTCCGAAAGCACGAAGAATAACCCAGAGTCCAGGCCTACTGATGGTATCATAGGCCTTGACCAGGTCAATAAAGCAGAGATGTAGGTCTTTTTGGAATTCCCCACACATCTGCTGTAGCAAACGGACAGAAAATATGGCATCTGTGCAGGACCGCCCTTTCCTGAAACCGCATTGGGGCTCCGCAAGCCTCTCCTCAGCGTGCCTGGCAAGGTGATGTTGAATAATCCTTGCCAGGATCTTTCCCGGCACACTGAGGAGTGAGATGCCCCTGTAGTTGTTACAGTCTGTGCGGTCCCCCTTCTTAAAGAGGGGGGCCACCAGGGCATCGTTCCAATCCTGCCGAACCCGTCCAGTGGTCCCGACTGTTGTTATGATGTCATGTAGGGCAATCTGTGCACAAACGCCACCCTCCCTCAGCATTTCGCTTGGGAGATCATCTCTGCCCGGTGCCTTTCCTGGTCTCAGACTCTGGATCGACCACCAGGGCATAATTTCCATTCCTGTCGCACCCGTCCAGAGCCCTCATTTGGCCGCTGTGGTGGTTACAAATGCCATGAGGGGAATGGCCAATCTGTTCGCCACAGCGTTGCCGTCCGGCACCAACGAGGAGGTGTAGGGGGTTGTTTTTGCCGGACACATGAACACACACAAACACCGACTATGCACACGTGAACACACGCTCACACTCAGTGTAGACACATCGACTCGCATAGACTCACAGAGACTCACTTTGCTGTGCACACGTGGCCAGACGCAGTGCTGTGGTCACACTCACTGCGCTGTTTACCTGATGCCACACGAGCACACTTAAATTTCGATTTAAAGCTTTCGTGACTGCAGGGATTCATCTTCTTTGTTCTTTCGGTAAAGTCACGTAGAAGGGAAGTAATAAAATAATAAAAAATAAAACATAATAAAATAATTCTCACGTTTCGGCCACAACGCAAGCAGCCGTCCTCAGGTGAAACCAGGTCTGTCGAGGCGACAGCGTTTTATTTTTACTATTTTATTACTTCCCTTCTACGTGACTTTACCGAAAGAACCAAGAAGACGAGCACACTTCTTACGCTCAGTGTAGACACGTTAACACACATTCCACGACCATCCACAATCTTACCTTCAGAGACACAAACACGTGAACCGTACAAACATTGACACACAATACAGTACTGTATGAACACAAAGCTTGCGAATATTTACACACATACACTCCAGTACGCATGAGCAAATACACTCAAGAGTATACACGTGAACACACGTAATCATGTTATATTTTGCGCACAATAACAAACACATGCTATGTTTCCCCGTAACTCATGACTTGAAAACACAATCTACAGGGTGGTCCAGATGTCTCGTGACCCCAATTTAATTCTCTAAAACGTATATATTTTTAAGTAAGGTTTATTTAAAACAGAATAGGGGTCGATTCATTGGGGGGTCACAAGACATCTGAACCACCCTGTACAGAAATCTACTGCTCTCTCCAATGAGGGGGGGGGGGGTTCTTCTTGAGATTCAACAGCTATGACACACAAACAGGCACACGCACACACGTGTCACACACGTGTCACAGCCCGCTTTGCAGTTTCAGCATCATCACCACCAGCCATGATCAATCCACTGCTGGATGAAGGCTTGGGGAGGCCTCATTTCTCCAGAAATGTTTTTTGTGTGTTTAGTTTGTTGTCCTTCCCCCCCCCCCACTTCCGATTAGCACGATTGGCTACGTACGGTGCGAAAGAAGTGCAACATACAGTCCCTCGTCATCTCTCACAGCCTTACGACGCAGCAATGAATCCACCTGGCAGTTGCACCTGAGCTGGATCTCATCGCTCCATCTCAACGGTTGGACGTCCTCTGAGAAGTGTTCTCTCCTTTGACTGCCACTCCAATCGTCAGTCTCACCGTGATCCCTTTCCAGTCACGTGTTCTGCTCAAGCCCTACAATACGTATGTTTTCGCAGCCAGTGGTGCATCTGTTTTGATATTGGTGCAAATGAGCAACTTGTGTTTTTTTTTATTTTACCGTGGCACTCACCACGGGGAAGGGAACGGAAGAGTCCAGGGACAAAGTAAAATAAAAATGGATATAGCAAAAAAGGAACGGGCGTGTGATGAGAAAGAATGGAAATTAGTCAAATAAATGGAAAAACGGGAGAAAAAGGTTCAGGGACGTAGAGGCGATGTAGGTATTGTATGTTGAACTTATTTCGCACCATACGTACGTACCGTGCTCATCGGAGGTGCTGCACAGAGCAGCGCGTGTTTTCACAAGGGGCGGGGAGAGACGGGGGTTGAGAGGGGTTGCCACACAGAAGTCACGGGATTTACATGGGGCTTGAGCCGATTTAAATACATATATAGATGGTGTTGTGTAAACATCTGTGCTTGTATTGTACTTTGGCCTGAATTATTGTTTGGGATTTTTTTAACGTAAAATGGTGCCTTTTAAATACAGAGCAAATGATTGTAATACATCTGGTAATATTGGTAGACTATGAGTGTGTTTTTTAAACGTTGGTGTTTACTCTAGCTGAGTTGTTAATTTATTTCGTTTTGTGGACTCTATGAATAAACTGGTTTAATTGAGTGAAAATAATTTCAATGAATTTTAAATGAAGAAATGATTCCGAATATAAATTGGTTCAAGCTACTGGTGAACATTGAATAAAAATCTTGCTTTGTTCAATTATATTACAGTCGTGTGACCCAGTGAAACTGGGAATGGAGATGTTCGTAAAAATGTTGATCGTCACCAAATGTAATGTCAGTCTCATTGAAACCATTTTCGATGGATAATACTAAAAAATTCAATGGAGCATGTCATGCACTATAAATGTATATACTGTATCAGCATAGCCATGAAAGTCAATGCACATTGCAAAAGCAAATACAGTTATTTCCACATAAAAAGTCATTCACATAAAAACGAATGCACTCCAGTTTTATTTAAAATGTAAGTTGGGCAGAAGCAGCCATAGTGTATTCTATGAATGTTGTGGCACTGTTGCTTTTTAAAATACCATACATATATTACATTACCTTGGACTAAAATTACCCTCTAGAACTCCTCTGTAGCGGAGGCCCTTACACCTGCAATTAAGTGAGCAAGTTTATTAGCTTAACGCTTTTACGATGATTGTACAGCATATTAATATGCAGTCGTGCGTCAGTTGCATGCTCTTCACACATTGCAAACTCTGCTTAATTGACTGCCACACTAAACCTGTATTCAAGTTTGTTTTACGTGTTTGCAGTTCGCTTGTGTGTGGCGCATGTCCCATTCTCAGATGTCTGTCTGGATAGCAGAGTCTGTGGGGAGATGGCAGCACTTGAAGATTTGGTGCCACACACAGAGAGGGCAAATCCACGTACCCATGGCCTGGACACTGCCTCGCCATCCCAGCTTGTCCAGCTTCTTCAGCAGTGCGATTTAGAGATCTTCCAACGAGATGACAAAGCAACAGCGGCTGAAGAACACATGGTCCTAACATTTGTGGTTACCTCCTGTGACAATAACTTGTGTGCACAACACTTTGTATGAGATGCATTTTTGGATTTTTAAATTTCAGACTTTTAACGGAATTTTCAGACCTTTTTTGGGTAGATTTTCGCATCTTTACATTTATTATAATTATATATACTGTAATAGCATCTTTAACTTAACATGTCTACGTGCTTTGCTAACAAAAGTGACATCAGCTGATACCACGCGCCATCGCTCTTGCCATAAAAGGAAATGACGGCGTAGAAGTATTTTCACTTTCCAGTGACGTCATAGTTGTGGACCAATCCAAAACAAACATTTAGATAATTGAGAATTAAAAGGCCCTATTTTAGAAAATGTGTTTTGTGCAACATTTAGGAACACATTACTACTTCGTGCTTGGTCAGAGGATAGCGTCACAATGATGTTGATTCATCTGGGCAACGAATAAGTGTATTTTGGTCATATCTCTTCAGAGGCTTTGATCTAGCTGGACTTATTGTACAAAGTGCGTACATTCACATTCCGGTGAAATTAACATGTTTATTTTTAGAAAGACTACATCATTAAAAATAAATAATAGTTCAAAATATAAATGGATCCTTTTGAAAAGGTATACCCTTTAATCCTATGTAAATATAAAAAATAGGCTTTGTTGGCTGTGGTTTACAAGCACAATTAAAGAACAACCTCATGGCATCATTACCACTGTAATGTGATAGAATATACAGTAACAGAGAATTAACGTTTCAGCCAATGGCCCATCTCGCTTTAGAAGTGGGCTTGATGGATTTTGCAGGTCAAAGGAGGCTACAGAGAAGGTTATCCACTATGTTTCTTCTCTGGCCTCTATATGCTGTGAAGGGGCCATTCTTTCACCCACATTGTCATTGTAGAGTTGTTTTTGTACAGAAGGTAGTTTGCCAACCTCTGCAAAGTTTGTATGTCTATCATGTGTAAAGGCATCCGGTGTGTGTGTGAATAGGTTGTATGGGATATGAAGTTGTTTGCGTTCAATGCAAGGTGAAGTAAAAATATTAAATACCAATGAAGTACTAATTTAAACATTCATTATTCCTTCTTTTATAGACATTATTTGGTGAGTCCACAATAAGGTTGATGAGCGATGTGGCTGCACAAGCAAAACGCATACTCGAGGTAAGGACTCTCATTAAAAGCCACATTGAAAATACAGAGAATATGTGCAAGTTTAACATGGCACAAAGGCAACAACGTACGTTTGTCATATATTCTTTGTTGACATTTGAATATCAACTTTTTTAGGCTGTGAAACGATGCATCGATTTGTATACTTTGTATGCAAAGAGAGGAGATGGCAGAAAAGAAAGTGGACCTCTTATGTGTGGGTTTTCAACTTAAAGGGAAATTGGGCAAACATCCCAATGCAGTACCCTTCTAAAAAAGCCTTAAGACTCAATGAGGTTTTCCCTCGATAAATAAATGACGCGATCATTGTTTTTGTGGAATTACCCACGCTGTTATCGGAAGTGTTTATCAATACTTTAAATATTAATGTTATTCAGGTACACCATGTGCAGCTATTTTGACTGAGTTCTAAGGCTCCTACGAAAATATTTAATTAAAAAGTAACCCATCGTACACAAATGCAGTTTAAGAAATTGGGCCTTTTCATGTTCACACTATATTCAACAAATTGCAAAACAAATGCTATTACAATTCATAAGGTCTGCCAAGTAAGTGCATGTGTGTCCTGTGGACCTGTGTGTGAATTCATTTCCATGTGCTAGACTATTAATGTACAGTGTATTGTATATTTTATTTGAAAACTGACAGTGTATCGATTGTACATGGCTTGGTTCTCAGAACCCGGAGAACAATGCGATCGTGCTGAGTGGATGTGGGACATCGGGAAGACTGGCGTTTCTTGTTGTGGTATGTCTAATTGCAGCCACTACTTCTACTTGAGGACTTTACAGATGTGCAGTGTATGATGGTGCTGTGTATCAAAATAGCACACAATCATAAAACACCTTTCAGCCAGGTTAAGTCCTTTAATTATGCCTAGTCTTCGGGTCTTTCAGTAAAGTCACGTAGATAGGTTCAAATAAAATAACCAAAAATATAAAAAAAACTACGACGTTTCGATCACAACAGAAGCGATTGAAACGTCCTAGTTTTTTGTTATTTTCCTGAAGACGATCGCTTGCGTTGCGATCGAAACGTCGTAGTTTTTTGTTATTTTTTGTTCTTTTCTTTGAACCTATCTCCGCGACTTTACCGAAAGACCCAACGAATATGAATTCCTGCAGTCACAAAAGCTTTAAGTCAAGATTTAATTACGCATAGTTTTGTAAGTATATTTTAAAATGTATCTTTAATTATGATTAAACTACACGATATTTATCAGCATTGCCACTGGACAAATAATGATGCAGTGAATATTAATAATATATTGTTATGCTCTTTCTGCATCCAATCAAGTTATATGTTCATGTTACATGTATGATAAATTAGCAATCAAAACTGAAGACTAAAATACAATTGTCGAGATGGTAAAATTAGAACAAAAATTACCGTACTGTGTTTTTAAATCAGACTGTGACTCCGAATGGTGACTATTCGTCGAACTGCTGGAAGGGAGGATGTGACCTGTTACATGCCGAATTGCGACAGTCAAATTGACTTTGCACTTATTGCATTAAAATTCCGTAGTCTCGACAAAAATATCTGTATACCGAGAGCAAGCCACGATTGAATTAACATGGGAATACACATTATGAATTACCTAAACAAATGAAAAATGTAACACTGTGAACTGAAAACATCGAGGCAGCTGCCTGTGATTACACTAGGTTCATCAAGTGTTCATACTCTTATGAACACAATCAAGTGTTACTATATTTAGCTGGCCAGAATGACTTTAAAACTTTTTTTATTTGATTAGTTCTGCACTCAGTATCTCAATGTGGCTAAATTACAGCTGTGAGCATTGACTGTCAAGCAACGAATATTATTCCGCAGAAGGGCAGGTGTGAATCAGAGGTAACTTGAAGAGATCTCAAGACTAGTGATATGTATATACCTAATAATAGGGCTATACCTAATATATGAACTTTGAACTTTGATGTATCCGCTTCCATGGCCCTTTTCAATAAGACAGCTGCCCTCTGCGAGAGCTCTGAATGGATTCTACGCACGTGACCATAACACCATTGGCACAATTGGGATAAAATTGTGGTAAAAGACTATTTGATTTTTTTTAATCCATAAGTTCTGCTGCCATTAGTTTAATTTACTGCCATGTGTGTTCACTGTTTACTGTAGAAATCTTTCAACAAACTGCTGCAGGACTGTGGACGTTCCCCGTGCTACACCCACGTCATTGCGGGTGGAGATAAGTATGGGCCGTGATGCATGAACAGCACTCGTGCGTGTCAACGCGGTGTGCATGCAGTGTCCGTCTTAAAGATGGGCATTTATATACGCATATATTCACGTGTACTGTACACACACACATGGACGTTACTCAAGCGAGAGGCCAGTGAGATGAAGCAATATAAATGAAATAGCACAAATGAGACGATAAAAAAAGATGTAAAAATCATTGATACTTCAATCGAATTACGACCATAATTCACCCAATTTCGTGGGGTGGGGGTCCGAGGGAGTGAATTGTTACAGTATAACGAATCTAAATCACAGAGCTGACACCCAGTACAAGCCGAATTGTCACGTCCTGTAAATGCCCTCTATATGCCCACAGGGCGTTGATGACATCTCAGGAGGCCCAGGAAGACCAGCCCGAGCTTGGGATACAGCAGCTGAGAGAGGTATTCAGGGTGACCCTAAAAACTGACTGGGTTGGCAAACGGTGGCTTACTGCAGCAGCTTATGTAAGGCGACATTCTCTTTTTTTTTATTACGAAGAGGTAATTACTGCTGGTTCTATTAATGTCATCACATCTTGCCTTCCTCTCCTGCCAGTTTTCCTGAGCTGTTGCACAGTTTTGACACGTGACATTCATGGGCTGTCTTCCTTTTACATCTCGTGCCCCTTCTTCGTTCACCTCTTGGGACATCATGTTGCTTTCGCTCACCGGTTTCTCTGCTAAAATTGTGTGGCTTGTCCTTCTAAGCAAGTGAGAGGGAACATATCCTTGGGAATGGGAAAGAGTTTGTTTTCTGTAGCAAAATAGTACCGTACTATAAATTGCTGGGGCATGGATTATAGCATCACGTCGAGGTTATTATAAAAAAAAATTGTAGCAAAAGTCTTTTTGTATGATTATCCTCGTGCATCTTGGAATATTTTAAATTTTATATTTCACACCATACACTTGCATGGCTCGAGCCAGATTCTCTTGTTGGGCAATGTGAGATTTTATGAATTTTTCAGTTTAAAAAAAATGTGTCTATGTCTCCAGTTACCGACAATGGGGGCAAATCACGACGCAGATGCGTGCGGTGGGAATCTGGCTTTGGATGATTTTTCCTCCCTTTCCAATGTAGGTCACAATGGATAAGAAGATGATCCTCTTCATAGGCATTACGTGCGGGTTGTCGGTGAGTGAAAGCGGAGTCCCACCATTAAGCCACAAAGTTGTGCCGAACTTAGTTTAACACGTAAGATTTTTTTTTTTTTACCAATATTATTCTTAATAATGTTTTTTTTGTGTTAGATCGCGTAAATATAAATGTGTTGTTAATCCACCACCACCCGACGCAGCCAATTAGTAAGGTGTTGAAGTCTTCCTGCCTCTGGTGTCAAATAGAGCAAGATGATGTCATCACTGTGTGCCTATCAGGCGTGAAGATCGGATGGAGGTGAATGTAATTATATAAATTACAATGGCTTATGTTAATCTGAAAATATTCAGTATATATTATCGGTTGGGATAATCCTAGTTACACAATATGTGATTACCTGAATAGGCATGCAGTTAAAAAGTGCATTTCTTAACACTGGAATACATTACCAATCAGCACTGAGTCTAGCTGGCAGAACTGTTAAACATCTGTTTGATTTCTCAACATTTTCATAGATTCTCTACTGCACAAGGTGAGGCTGCACCATTTTTTTTGTTGCTAATATCCTAAATAATCCTAAGATGTAAATAATAGAGAATAATAGTGTAGACTAGAAAAACCATGAGTTTGAAACAACACACAAAAATGTGTAAAAAGCACACAGCCTTTGTGCACATGCAAGCAAACCCATAGCCACTTCCTGAAGAAGTGCATTGTTGTTATCTTGTCTGAGGTCACAAGTGATGTCCCCTTGTACTTAACATTGACAGATGTCTCCTTATTCACAACCAATTACTTTACGAGCCCATTGAGATCAGAGCTGTTTTAAAAAGGGAGATGAGGGTTTCAGATTTATTCTCAATAAAAGCATAACACGCTTTAAAAATGTATGACACTCAATAATAATGTAGCTAAACATAATATAACATACATTTGGAATTACTGTAGGTGTGGTTGTGTGATTTATAGCATCGTGGAGATGAGCAAACATAACGTAATCAGCGATATACAGTAACATCCAATCTTGTTAACGTGTACTTGTGGAACAATTCATATCTCCCTCTCCGGAGATTTGACAGATTGTCACGATTCAGGGCCATAATTAGATTGAAGACTAGATTAATTGTTTAACGTTGTGGTGAACGATACCAGCTCTATTCTCTGCACTGGTCACTTGAAGCAATTACATGCAACATACACTAATACAAAATATCACTTCCATCACATGATTCTGCGCGTGAATCACGAACTTAAGAATCAATGTTAATTGATGAAAGGCTGCATCGTACTTCCCCGAAAACATGGCTTCACTGCTACACATACCACTACTGAACCTACAGACTATGAGCTCACGCACAGAAAGTGTATGGCAGGTTCTGGAAAGATGACCTATGACCCTTCCCCATTCTCAGGCTCCCTTTGTAGCTGGACAGTTGGACATGTGTCTGGCGGACCCAGGTCGCTTCACAGCGGTGCTGTTAGGGTTCAACCCTCTCAGTCTGGCACGGTGAGAATACACACAAAGACAAAGATTCCACGTATAGCCCAAACAGACTGTTGGGGCAAGTGCTGTTCGCGAGCACCTATGAAGGCTGGCACGGCACACGAGAGGGTGGGTGGCCAACACCAGTGGCGATGTTAACACACCACACCAGGTACTCATTTGAGGCTGAGTCGACCTAGGGGATGCCCATGACCGGTTCAGATAATCGTCACTGGTGTTGAGCAGGAATCGAACACGGGTTTCTGGGTTCGTAGCGCAGTGCGCTAACCTCTACATTATCGCTCCCCACGCACACAACTCACACACACACATCTACACGTTAACAGTCTACGCAGGTGTTTCTTTTCTTTCAAGGAATAACATGGAAAAGGGCAGAGATTCACAAATGAATGGCAGCGTATCCCAAAACAGAACTTCTGTACACCAAGCCAGCCTTAGCACCGAGTGTAAAATTTTACAACAGCTGTCTGATGTATTTATTTGGACCCCGGAATCGCTTGATAAAGATACTCTATTTGTCTCAGATGTCTCTTGATTTAAACGTCAGCACTAAATTATTACAAGAAATGTAAACTTATTTTTTAGGTGTTAGCCCTTTTCTGGATGACACTCACATTACAAGCGTACTGTTTTAAAGATAAAGATAAAACAGTACGGCTCTGACGACTGACCCCTTCGTGAGTTTATGACAATTAGGGATCATGAGTCACTCACTCAATATTTTTTTCAAGTGCAGTATAATCTGTAAAATCAATAGTGTGTGTAAATGTATAGTGGCTGCAGGGTTTCCATAAGTCAAATATATTTATGTCACGAGACTCAGTCAGGATTTTCTAGGTAAACTAGTGTGATAAACTATTACAACATTTAAATATACAAATCACAAGTATTACATCCTTACATGTAAATGTGGTGTTTGTATCATGAGTGTAAGTACCAATATTCATGCTGGAATCATAACATCTTACCCCGACATTAAAATAAAATAAAGAATCTGTGTTTCAATTTGATTTAAAACATTTGTCTTGCTTGTACTGTCTCCATTATATTATCTGCACGTTACATCTTGTTTGTACAGCCTTGTTCGCTGGGTAAAGCCTAAATATAACAAAACGTTGTTTTTTTGTTCATCAAATATCGATTCTTCTGTACATGATTCGCTGCATATATCTTTGGTTAAAGATTATACTGTATTTTAATAAATGGATCTTTACATTCCCAAGTAGACAGCACTCAATCACACATGATACAAAGGAGACCAATCGTGAGGTCTCATTTAAACCGTTAATTCTATGGATGTTTTGCCAAAAATGGCAGAGATTTCAGAGTGAGTTTTATTCTGAGCGCGTTCTGTCGGTGTTGTGCTCAGGACAGCCAAGGTGGAGGGCTGGCACTCAAGTTTTGCACAGGTGGCAGAAAGGATTCACTCAAGAAGCATCTCAACCACCACCTCCTTCCTTCTCAACCCATTGGTCGGGGTGAGTCCCTCCTTCGGTGGGCTTTTTCACAAGTCACCGTAGACTCAATACTTATTTCCAGTAAATAGTCAAATGTATCGAAGTGGTCAAGAGGCGAGACCACTCAGTTAATTTGTGGGTTTCAGCTGCAAACGGTAATTATTGACCAAGTGGTCACCACTTGGTCAATAACAATTGCACAAAAAAACCCATCAAGATTTCGTGTTTCGCTTAACTTGGCAAACTTGCATGACATGACCAACGACTCTCTAGAGTATGGCATGTGTGAAAGTGCAGATACACCGAGTGTGAATAAGAGGTCAGTTGAATCCCTTCAGAAGTAGTTGTGTGATATCTTTCACGAGCCATTCTATAATACGGAGTGATGCATCGCTCTGCGTGAGTTCCAGATGAACATTTCATCTGAAGACATGACGTCTAATGCAACTGGAATCAAACTGGGCAAGAAAAAGATAGATTCAAATATCTGAAATGTATTATTTAGGTATTGGTCTTCCAAGAAAAACAGAACCATAGTGTATAATGCCCATGAGGAACTCCATGATGAAGACGCTGTTTGCAGACAAGGCAGTTTGGAGTTTTTTTTCATTCTGAGATGAAGTCTATTTATTCTACTTGGTTTCCACCCCACAAAAAAATTGCATTTTAATATTTCATTATTCTTCCCCTTTTTGCTGGACATAGTCATCATTTCGATGGATTGCGGGATCTACATCGCTGTAGACGGGTGGAAAATGTGACCGTAGGCAAGTGAGATGCTACCAAAACATTTTGAAAACAGGATATTAAAAACATGAAAACGTTCATTTATTAAGTACAAATCTATCAGCATAAATTATTTGTTGTGTCTGCAGAAAATTAAGTCTCAAGTGCATATTTTGTGCGGTCGGATATGTGGTCGTGTGGACTTTTCTCCGGGTCCTCCGTTTTTTTCTCAACATTTAGAATCAACATGTGTTTTAGAGTATTTGGCTGCTATCAATTGCCACATAAGTCACTTCGTTGAGCTATCATTTGTGGTCAGGTCACGTCTGAAAAAGAGCTGTATAGCTCAGTGCGCTTTACCTGGTAGAATAAAAAGTTGCAGCTATAGCTGGCTGCAGGGTTTGAAGGGGCATTGCTCAGTGCTGTGTAGGAGAGATCCATTGAAGTGGCTACAGTAGCCCTGTAATTTGTCTCAGTCGATCTCTCGTGTGGTGAGATGCTGCCTTGGCTGAAGTGGTTTAAAGGGTGCCTTCTGAACCCGTGACACAATTATGATGCTATACACGAATCCCTTGCCAACCGCGGTTTCATGTATACATGGTTTATTAGTTGTATAACAATTTACCAATCACGGCCTGAAAATGTGAGTCTCTGCGAGTAAACACGGTGTTAAGGAAGTCACGCGACGTCTGTATTACGTCATTGCGTTACAGCAATGACGTCATTGCGTTACAGCAATGACGTCATTGCATTGCAGCATGACGTCCTGTTGCAATTTGGGCTGGGCCGTGGTTGTCTGCGCCACAGCGCCACCCCGTTACGTGCAAGCGGTTTGCGTTAATTTTATACTGGTAGGAACGAAGTGAACCAGCCTACAATAGATTATATCGTCCGTCCGTCCGATGTCCGATTAGGTGTAGCAACATCGCCCCCTACTGCAAACACTTGGCAGGACCCTACAAAAACCTTTACACTCAGTGAGGCTTTCCTGGCTAAACAAGTGTAACATTCCCTTATAATTCCCTGAGATAGTTTTTAATTAAAACATTTAAATTAAAAATTAACTCACAGCGGCCTAAAGCCTACAGCTAGGCCTAAAGCCTAGAACTAGGCCTCAAACTCTCCCTTCGTATCGTACCCCCGCCATTTAATTTTATTATAGCCATTCATTTGTTCGTTCCTACCAGCCCACCCCGCAGGGACTTGTTTTAGGGGCTTTAGTGCTGTTGATCTAAAGACATTGTATTCACCGCAGAGAACTGTAGCGACACGACCGCACTCTCATAGCTGGTGCCAAACTGTGCCACACGTCCTCCCGCATAGCCTATAGTGGGAGCCTCCGTACATCTTACGACCTAAAGACGCACTTTACCGATAAAATTATTACAAATTTTCCTCCGATTCCGTAAAAGGGCTAATTTTGCCCCTAATCATGAACCCGAAGCGAGTTGTTGTGGACTGAGCCCCCCTCCTTCTAACCAGCCCTTCCCCCCATCATGTCATTGTCATCATCAGCGTTAATATTAAAGGTATGCAAAGTACATTTTATGTTTATTTCAAATTGTATTATGTTATTGTGCAATGCACTGGATTTCATTCGTGTTTGGTGAAGAAACAGGCAACTTAGTTAAGCAATGACGAGTCTGACCGCGGCTGTGGTTCCCTTAACCCCCTTATTTCCCATATGTCCTGTGCTTTACCAACCGCGGTTTTGCTTACCGTGACCTTTTTCAGGAACCTAACCCCCGCGTTTGGCGAGGGATTGCTGTGTAACATGAAAAACAGCTTGAGCTTGATGCCACTTTCACAGTATACATTTCTCACATCATATTCTGCCCACCTCCTTGCATATAAGTAATAATTGACAAAATACATGTTTTTAAAATAATACATATCGAAATGTGATACTAAATTCCCACGGTGGAGTTTTGTAACCTGGACCCCTATATGCCAATAACTGTGGACTCTTGCACTTAACAGCTCAACGCTGCGCTAAGGAACTGTTTGAAATGTTTGGCGTGTGACAGGCGGAGGCTCTGACTGGCTCCACTCGCATGAAAGGAGGAAGCGCGACCAAGGTCATCTTAGAAACGGTTTTCCTGGCCGCGCACACGGCTCTAAACGCCGGCGTCGCAGTCTCACCCAGGTGCGACTTCATACAAAACTCAGGAAATTCAGTGTCTGCACATGGGACGCAATCGACGCAGCTCCTAAGCCTTTGACTGACGGATACAAGGGCGCCAATTCATTCAAATTAAGTAATATGATTGGGGATTATATGAAAACAGCAAACGCATTAGGAGAAATGTACAAGTCACGTTCGCCAATAATTGACTTCCTTTATAATATTAAAAGATGTCGTGGGCTCATGTTTGTCCCAGAGTGGAACGGAGAACCCAGCGACCGATGATGTTTGCACGGCTAACATCAGTGGCGACTGATATCTAAACCATTTCTGGGCTGGCCCCTTCATCAATCTGCGCTGTGACCAGCATGGTGACGTGTGGTGAAAGAGTGGTCACCCAATCTGGCCATTGTCTCTGTCTGCTCCTCTGAAGAAAGGCCATTGCGCAGAATGTTAGCCTGTTAAGGTGGTGCATTTTATGAATGCAATCATATAAAAATGATGGGGATTTATACAATATCGATGCACACTCATATCTATGCAATATATGATGTGTAAAGATGTTACATATTAAGGATACGGTGGTTTAATTTTCCTCGGATTGTCATTCCACTGCTGTACGAAGGCCTTCCCCATGCTGCATTGAGCATGGGTGTTGTTTGACCGTTCAGTGGTTGGTAAGAGTAGGGCCTTGGAGTGGTTCAGAAATAACTCGCCATTGAGTGGCATTGACTGCGAATCAAACTCGGGCCTCTGGGTTCACAGTATGGTCACCACGGCACCGCCACTTCACCCGAAAGGGCCCGTGTAATCATAGCTCATGTATGAATGTACGTTGACATTCTTTCGCACCGTACTTAACCAACCATGCTAATCGGAGGTGTGGGGGAAGGTCAAGAAACTAAACACAAAAAGCAATTCTAAAGGAATTATTTTTTAAATCTTGATTTAAAAGTGCGTAGCTCGAGTGTCTTCCTCATGTGTTCTACTTAAAGCATATTGACATGCAGGAGTCAAGAGTGCTTTCCTAGATATCAATGTCATGTTCCTCCAATTTGTTTGCTCTTAAAACGCAATTAAATATGAATGCACGCGCACATATTGGTACACGCAGCCTTTTTTATCCCGGCAGTAGTGCAAATTGTTAAACATTCTTTGAGGTCAGTGTCCTCAAATGAACCCCTGCAAGTCCATGGCTTTGCTGGCGTTAACTTTCAGCAGGCTTAGGTCGATGCTGCACACTTTCTGGGAAGTATTTTCACATGCAATGGTCCCTCGTTAACGATATTAATTGGTTCCACGAAAATCATCGTTAATTGAAATAGTCGTAAATCGAATGTAGGAAATACTTGTTAAAGGCTTAATTTGTTCCAAGGCGAGCAGAAGTTAAGTTTTTTCACCCTAAAAACATAGTTTAAATATTTAAGCACGCAATTTTAATAAATAAACGTTATAAAACATGTTAAATAATCTATACTAATACAAACATGGATAAATAATTAATAGATAGAGCATACAATAAAACAAATATTACCTTAGGCTATAGGGTTTTCCCCTTTTTTCTGGCAACATAACTAAAACCTTTTTACAAGGAATGATGTCTGCATTAACCACCATACTTGTGGTGAGAATGCAAACAAAATACATACTCTGATAATATATGCATTGTCCTTGAAAGTGATTGGTCCACACCAGAGACGGCTTTCTTTTGAGCCTCGTCTCAAACGGTGTTAGACCAGAGGACGCCAAAAGGCGTACAGCCCAAATACAATGCACTATCAGAGTAATGAGAGCTCGGGGTGAGCATCTACATCATGGGACCTCCTTTGCCAGTACCAAAATCTAAGAATAGGTTTTTCCTCTTTTTTATGGCAACAAAACTGAAACCTTTTTGCAAGGAATAATGTCTGCATTAACCACAATACTTGTGGTCAGAATTCAAACAAAAAACATACTTTGATAATATATGGATTGTCCTTGAAACTGATTGGTCCACGCCAGAGACAGCTTTCTTTTGAGCAGTTAGTTGCTCTTGACGCTTATAAAAGGGCTTCGCTGATTGGCAGAGGTCTGCTGAGTGCACTTAGGAGCACTCCAATTGGCCAAAATTAGCGGCCATGTGATATCGTAAATATATTGTTAATCGAAAATGTCTCGTTAATAAAAATAATGGGACCCTATGGGAGGCTGATCGTTAATCGAAATATCGTTAATCGATGGCATTGTAAAACCGAGGGCCACTGTATATTCTGTCGGGCTACTCGTCCTGGAGCCGTCCACTGGCTCACTCACCAACCTCGACATGAACGTCGATTTACTCCCCGCCAAAACGAAAGAAGAAGAAAGGTGTACACTAACACGGCGACGGTATCGTGTGACCGCGTGTGCAGCTGTGTTCGCGAGTGCCTGCTGTCCTACGAGGCGGTGCACAAGATCACCTACGCCTGCAGCCCAAGCATCGCTGAACTGGTGCACAGATGTGGAACAAGGTGAACTACAGATTCTACCTCCTACTCAATAGTGCCATATAAATGTACAACGAAAATTGTACTCTTTGTATTGCATCTCAATGCGGCTTCGTCTACAAGACGCGGGAAAAAATCGGGGCGCACGTTTTCTTGGGAAACCACAGACAAGAAGCTATATTTATCTCGTCATGTAGCATACACTATCACAAACTGCGGTCATCCTCACAGTGGATTTTGGCTGGCCATCGAACAATAATGGCCACCGCATCGCGCACTTTCAGATGAACGTCTGCGGCCGTCTGGAACGCTCTTCCTTCTGATATTAGGAAGCACCTTTAAATCTAGATTGAAAACTAGTTTCTTTCGAACTGATTTTTGTGTTTAGTTTGTTCTTCCCCCGCACTTCCAATGAGCACAGTTGGCTACGTACAGTGCAAAATTTCAACGTACGGTAGACAGTACAGTGTACGAGGAGGATGACAAAGGAAGGCCTTCATGGTTCGAGGGGAGAGCACATACCAGGAAGTAGAGTGACACAATCTATAAAAATAAAAGGGAAATATGTGTATGTGTGTCTGTTCGAAATGTTTAGCATACTTTGAATATGTGTATGTGTGTCTGTTCGAAATGTTTAGCATACTTTCCGACATGCAACAAACTTGAAAATTGGCATGTGGGTTCAGTTAATTTCAGTTCATTTATTAGGTATAGCCCTGTGAGCCATGCGGCCCTTGAATTGGGTGCAACCACAACAAACAAAAACATGAACAAGGAACATCTTAAAGTGACTACGCGCAACAGAAAATCCAGGAAAAAACAGCAAAGTCTTCCAGAAAAAGCACCATATATCAACGCTGTGTGCAAAATTCCCAGTGGGATGCAAGTCAAACAATAACAACCGTAAGACAATTTAGATTAAAGTTATCAGTCAAACTCTGTACTACAACAAACAAATATGGCTAAACCAAAACGTTTTCGAAATCACCAAAGTAAAGCTATAAAAACAATGTAACAGTGATCATAGGAACTGTGATTCAAATTTAACAATGAACGATATACATAACATATACGACCAAACTTTGCAGCAATAGCTGGCTGCATGACTCACTCCATAACAGCAGGAGTATCAGTAGGAGTATCAAAACATTTCAATGCACCTTTAAAGATCAGCACACTATAATAAAAACTCAAGATCATACTTTTCAGCGGTCATCCGGAGCGATACATTTGATTTCAGGCCACTGAATAGCAGTGGCAGCTAGGGGTGTACAACTCCTCTAGAGCAGTTTTGAGTGAAGATCTCACAGGTAGTGATCCAAGTTGCAGTTTATTGACGATACCATTCCAGACCCTGGGGGCATCAATAGCAAAGGCCCTTCCTCCAGTATTTGTACGGCAATAAGGAATGTGACGCTGGTAAATGAGGTAGTCTGCTGATTTTGTAAGTACATCATGAATAAATAAGATCTGATGCACAAGCCGTCGATCATTAAGATATGTTAAGTTTGACCCAATGTAGTGGTGGGTCCTAAATGGGCAGTTCAATGCAAATCTTATGGCCGAGTGATAAATTGAGTCAATCTTGAGTCAAGCTGAAGGTGCCTGTCCTCCTTCTCTGCAACAATGATGTTTTTGGTTTTGTTTTGTTGTTGCTGTGCTCACGCACCCCGGATGTCCCTTGTGGAAATAGCCGGAAAACTGGCTAAAGGTGATCGTCCGTGTAAAGAAATAAAATGAACTTAAACTAGTATTGCGTGAACATTAACACTTGTAATAATAGCTTTTGGGCCGTTACAATGTTGATCCTGAATTTCCTAAATTTGAATCATCACAATATGATCGTCTCACTTGGTCAAGGCTCTCGATACCTCATTCACAGCTTACAGCAAGCTGGGCACCTGTACTACCTGGGTTGGGGGACGTTGGGCATCGTGGCGATGATAGACGCCAGCGAATGTCCACCGACCTTCGGAGCCGGTCAGACACGTTCACCGCCACCGCATGAACATCCGCGTCACTGCACCTGCACTGCCTTTGGCACTTCCGTGTAACATATTTGCTGAATATGGCACGTTAAAAATCTTGAATTCATTGATTTGCTGATGTTATTCTACGTCTAATTTGCTCATTTCACTTTTAATTCGAGTGAGATGTGTGTATTACTTGGGCACATTCCGGGTGGGTTGGTAATAGGGCGGTAATACAGCTAATGCGATAAAACTAGACATGCAGGTCCTTATTGCAACAAGTGATGTGCAATGTCCTGTCTGTGTTTCCTTTTGAAGACATCAATGACGTGCGTGCTTTTCTCCATGGGGGTTACCAAACGCTGGGAATCAAGGAGGGTGACGTCTCATCTAAGGTACAGTATTGTGTTTGGCTCACGTCTAAGAGACATTATTGAACAATAAAGTATGTTTTTGTGACTGGAGCGGTGTTGGCGCAATGGTTAAAAGCCACCCGAGTACGATTCCTGGTTCCGGCTAACATCCGTAGCGAGTGATATCGGAATTGGTCTTAGGGTCTACGCCGCTTCAACAACCTGCACTGCGTGGAGAGGTTTACATTCAAATCGTAGGTGCGCTGTGGTGACGTCCAGCGCACATCTGCGTGATGACGTGGCCCGCATCCCAAAGTGTTGAACCGGGTTCATGCACCGTGCCGACGTCACACCCTCCAACCCAGCCGTGTATCTCATGCAAATGCACGGGCAGTGCTGCTTCCCATGTTAAACAGTCTTGACAGAGTTGGCGCGTTTCTTATCAGGGCCTTAACCATGTGACAACTTTGTGTTTAGGGTCAACAGTTTTGCCTTTCCCATGAGGACTTCAAGAAGAACATCTTACCGTGCTTGACTGATTGGGACACAGTGATCCTTATCTTCACTGGCGATGGTTTGTCTTTTAACATGACTATGTGGCTGAATGAAGCATCTCTCACAAGCCAATTCCTGTATATTTGTAATTGTGTTATTTAAATGAGATCTGAATGACACCAATCATGTGCTTAAGTGCTATCAAGTTGCAATGATACACGACACTAAAACTCTTTAACGTGATTTATAAAAGGAAACTATTGGGCAATAACCTTCCAGCAGTCCGTATAAATTGATTCATAAGAAAGGTTTTTGGGTTAGATCGCGTAAGTATAAATGTATCGTAACCCTCCACCACACAGCCAGTAAGGTTTGTCACGTTAAAAAAACGCGCCAATTAGTTACTACTTCAGCCCACCGGTGTGGTTGGAGAGTTACAACACATTTATACTTACACGATCTAACCCAAAAAACCTTAATTATGAATAACATTGGTCGCGAAAGCCTACGTGTTAAACATACCAATTGAGTTACATTTTCACTTACAGAGTATGGTAAATGTTTTACTTGCATAGTTTGAAGTAATTATCATGATACGAAGTATCGAATGGCATATTTTGACGGTAATATATTCTATTGATGTTCCAACATAATATATATCAGTTTGTAGTATGAAAATATGAGTTTCAATTCTGAATTTTTTTTTACGATTTTATAAATCACGGTTTCTGATTCAATACATTCTTCAGGATGGACGTAATTCTTATTTGTGTATTAATCTGTGGTTCTTCAGAGCAATAAGGATACCAGTTTTGGTGCAGAAAATGTTACCTTTTAAAACTACTCTCGCTTGGTATGCAGGAGTACGTAGGTTTCATCCTCACCCTGACATGTATATTGGGAGTTTGCATGTTCTCCCCGTGTTCGTGTGGATTTTTCTCTCGGTCCTCTAGTTTTTCTTTCCACATTTAGAAACATGCATTTCGAGTATTTGGCTGCTATATATTTCCACATGATAAGCCACTTCGTTGAACTATAATTTGTGGACAGGTCGCTTCTGAAAAAAATCTGTACAGCTCAGTGGGCCTTGCCTGGTAAAATAATTCTTGTAATAGTTTTTAGTTTATTTCACCACTCTGAAGACTACATCATAGAACTAATTTTTAAGTCGCCTTCAGATTATATTAAGATCTTTTAATGTAGTGCAAATATTGTTCATCATATGTCAATCAAAAGTCAAACTCACATTTTCAACTTATACATAAAATTTAGCCTAATTGAGCAAAACAAAATATACAGTGATCGTTTTTATTTTTGGGTGCTATGATTGGCGACCTGACTCAGGTCATCAACTTGTTAACCATGAGAACCCAAGTGAATTGACGCGCGGCTGAAACCCTGATTCGTACCCAGGATCTTGGCGGTGCCGGCTCGGACCCCCAGGCACCACACAAAATTCCTTTTGTGTGTGCGCACAGACGATCAGCTGGAAGTACGGTGCTTCGCAGAGGCGATCCACGCTCGCTCTCCACACATCTCAGCCATCGTTCATGCATCAAGTGAGCAACATCTAACGGTAAGCGTCAACACAGCATTTTGTTTAATTAAATTTCCTTTGTATTTTTATTTCAATCATCTTCTTGACGTTATATTTTCATGAGCTGCACACATTTTTATTTGGAACTGTGACGGTGAGCAACGCAAAATTATAACTGTGCTATCAGATTTCGATTTAAAGCTTTCGTGACTGCAGGAAATTATTTTATTATGTTTTATTTTTATTATTTTATTACTTCCTTTCTACGTGACTTTACCGAAAGAACCAAGAAGATGTGCTATCAGAATTATGTCAGCAAACTAAGAATCATGTCTATTTGGAAATCTTGCAGTTAGTAGAAAACATGCGGAGTCATTATTACATCACAGAACTACTTCTGAAGTTCCATCAAAATGCCTTTTTTATCCATATGCTCTTATGCAGAGCGATTACCGTATATCAATCAAACCAACTATTTTTTTAATTCTTAGAACTAGAATAAGCAGTGTTAAAAAAAGAATAAATAAATTAAATGCTTTTTTATTGTTATTCTGACTCAGCTGCGACCATACAATTAAGAACCAGTTTTAATCATGGGCAGCTGAACCCATGACACAAACAGTGGTGCCGGCTTCATGTCTCTGACACGGTGTTAACCTTCTGAGCCACCCAGCCTCCTCGACCACAAAATCAAGATGTCTTCATGCCCAAAGCCGCTAATGCCACCACATCACCGTGGCAATGCTTTCTATCCTCCGCCATTCTCAGTAGATGCGTGACCTCCAAGATCTGCCCTTGCAGTATCTACCACATAGAGCGCTTGTCATATATATATGCCACCCAATAATGAGTGAATGGTACCCACTAATATATTGTAGGGGTTTCTCTGCAGGGAGAACTGGAGAGGCTGTTTGCTACAATCGTGAAAGTAACATGGCCTACAAACAGTTCACACAAGATGAATCATTACTTGAAGGTACACAAACGTTTCACGGTTGCACTTTAATTTGTGCTTGGTTGCAATTTATCAGAATCTGGATATTTATTTTCCTGAAGGAATCCGATGAGCTATAAAGCTCTTTTTCACCAGTAGGGGCAAGCAAGAACATTACCTTTGCTAAGTCAGTGTTAGCGACCGAGGGCGTCACATGTTTATTTTTAATTCATGTTGCTGTACGCCCCTTGTACAATTTCCATTCTGTTGTAATGTGCACTGATGCCTACTTTATTGAGGGCAATATTGGCACGTAAAATAAAGATTGATTGATTACATGTTTTGTTATATCCAGTTGAATGCTTTCTTTACCACCATGAAGCTCGGCACCAGCTTTCAGTATGCAATAAAGAAGTTGATAATATCATTGATATTCCTGAAGACAATTACATTGTTGATCATGAAGACGATGATGCCGATAGCGAGAGTAGTAAACGATAACGTGTTCTCCAGATATTCCACTGGGAGCTTAGCACAAAGTGGATCCTGAATGCCGCCAGCACGGGCGCCCATGTGGCCAAGGGAAAGGTGCTCCACAACTTCATGGTGGACCTGAAAGTCAGCAACAAGAAGCTGTTTGAGCGAGCTTTGGGAATGCTGCAGGTAAGCCAACGGTGATACTCTGGAACGTTCTTCCCCTCCGATATTAGGAAGCCGCTGTAGCGATGCATTTTTATGCAGGAGGTGCGGGCTAAGGACATAAATTCTAGAGAAATGAGTTTTAAATGTAGATCATTGAAAACTCATTTCTCTCGAATTTATGTCCTTAGCCCGCACCTCTGATTAGCACGGTTGGCTACATACGGTGCGAAAGCAGTTGAACATACATACAAGTTACAGAACCTCTCGTTTTCTTTCCTGGCGTACCAAGCTTTAATGAAAATCGAGATCTTGTGCTTTAACATTTTCTGGCCTCATACTCAGCTCACGATACAGGCAAAAGGTGGGAGCTACCCGGGTAATGGGTATGGTTGGTCTGAAAGAACAAGGAGGCTGTTCACTGTGTGGGCAGGGTTCGTTATTGAGTGGGAGCGACTTTGTAAAGGTGGGCAGAGCTGATAGACGGAGTGCCCGCCAGCTTGCCACGTGTCCTGGTCGATCCTCCTAGGAATGTGGTAGTCGCTTTATGTATCGACTCAATGTGTGAAGATTCACCCCTGCTAGCGATTGAGTAAATTGTTTGCGATTGGGGGTCAACATTATATTCCATTCAAGAATTTAATGTCTCGCTTGTAATGTCTGCCTCATATATTCTAACTTGTTCTGTCTCGTGTATTCCATTATCCCAAGAAGGTGATATTTTTGCATAGCATTCATTGATCTTTGCACGTGCGAAAATCATTGAGTATAAACGTGCAAAACACAACATATTAGTAAAGCAATGCCTCTTGAACGTTAAAATGTTAACATATTCTTCATTTAGGGTAAGGCCCATTGAGCTAAGGAGTTCTTTTTCTGGGCATTGTATCTTTGGTAAATCGGTCACGAATGACAATGCATTTCTGGAGACGTGTGGTATCTATATTGAACTACAGATGATGTGCTTCAGAAATCCACAGGACAATCGCGGGAGGAGTGCCTAAATGCCTTACTGCGATGCATCTATGAGACAGAGGAGATTTCTGAGGAGACTTGCACTGCAGACATTTCAAGGCACATCCAAGTCATTGCGCACAAAGAAAAGGTGATGTAAACCCTGACTTGTTTATACACATTCGTGTCTGACCATAACTCTCCTTCGTGCTGGTTGGTGTTAATGGTTATATTATTTTGGACTGGACGGCATATGGGCCACAAAGGGAGTTTTTGAATAAAAAGTGGCTTGACAGGAAAAGGCAGTACAGCAAAGTGTGGACTAATCTCGATCTGTTCCACCTGCTCGGGATAGAATTTAACAATAGCGTGATTTTGTTAATCATCAAGACGTTCTTGGGCACCAAGCAGAAGCCCTGCGCAACGGGCCATGGCCAACGGTAGACTACAACCCTGCTTGCTCCCGTCCCCATCGCTGAATCTCCCCGCGGCGAGATATTAACTCCTGGTGCACAGGAAACCTCCTGGTTCGATCCCGACCCTTGACGCCTGCTGCATAGTTTGCGGAGTTTGCGCAGTTTGCGCAGTTGCGCAAACTGCGCAAACTGCGCAAACTGCGCAAAGAGTATTGCCCCTTCACACGCATGGGTTTTCTCCGGCTTCCTCCAACACGTAGAAATTATTATAAATCATTACAGAGCTTGGGCAATTGTTGGTGTCTGCTCACAGCTTGGCTGCTGCCTTCCAGCTTATCTGTGCTTCCTCAAAAATTGTGAGATGCAATTTGCATGAAGGCCTTACTGCCACGCTGACCAGATGTGGCGTCGCTTTGACGAGATGTTAACTACCTTACCTGGTTTGCAGGAGGTTGTGGATTCGATCCCGACCATGATGAATGTATATTTGGAGTATTCATGTTCTTCCCGTGGTCGTGTGGATTTTTCTCCGGTTCGTCCCGTTATTCCCTCCACATTTAGAAATATGCGTTTAGAGTATTTGGCTGCTATACATTTCCACATGATAAGCCACTTCGATGATCTATCATTTGTGGTAGCCAGGTCGCATATAAAAAAGAGTTATATAGCTCAGTGTGCCTTACCTGGTAAAATAAATATAGTTTAGTTTTAGTGTAGCATGAACAACGACGCTATAAAAATAAAACGTAACATTTGGATACATCATGAATCGTTACTGTGGTCTGCAGGTGGTGCCCACTGCCATGGTGGCTCTGCTGTGCGACTGCTCCGTACCAGAGGCACGGAGGCTGCTGAGTGAACGCCGCGTCATCAGAGACGCGATTGAGCACTGCCTGGACCTCCGCAGAGAGAGGACACCCATTGTCTGAGCTCTCACCAAGCAATGCGGGCCAAAAAGACCACGGGGTCCCAAAAGAATTGTCACAGACCTGGCCCTTCCTTAATAAATACAAATCACGGTTTTTAAGCACAGGCCCAATGGCCCAAACTGCTAGCAGCCTGTAACCAACAGCACTGTTGAAAGTAGAATAGATAAACGATTGTATGTGTTTCTTGAATCGAGCAAGGTTGTTCTAAGAAACTGGCGAGAACAGACGATGGGAGGGTATTCCAAATTGAGCAGTGTGAGGAAATAAGTATCAACACAGGATAAAAACTTATAGATCTCGCCCCGCTCATTAACTTTCACTGTGGCATGCTTTAAACGTAACCTTTATAAAATATTAAATGTTTTTGAAAGGAGATGATTATTTCCACGGTCATGTGATTAGGATTGGCAGTTTTATTTTTTACAGTGTCGGCAATTGCTGGAGTATAAATATTTTAACCACTTTTAAAATACTGTATGTAAAATCAGAGCCAAGGTAAGCACCTGTCCATACCAATGATGATACGAGAAAGTTTAATGTAAGATACAGTATAACATTGCCATTCTTTTTAACTACAAGATTTAATTTTCTAAAAAGTACCATGACCATCCATCTGTTAAATGTAACGGTGCATCCTTACTTGCAATGCTTAAATAATGTGGTAAAAAATTTTTTCGAGTATTTGCAACTTATGAAAATTATAAATGCTGTTATACTTTGGTTAATGGAGCAAACAAAACTGTACAAACAAGGCAGATAACATCAACAACAATAAAAACGACACAAACAAGAACTGATTTTGAATCGAATCACCACCTTTAATCACGACAATTAACCGAATTGTTACCCTCACTTAAATAGAACTTGGTCCATCCCCTGAAGATAGTGTTCCCAACCACTTTGCTAAAGTTCACGTTTCTCTTAGTCAGCCCTCATCTAATTTTTCTCATTGCAAGTTAGAAATAACTGTATGACATCCCAACACCAGAAAACCTCACCTTACGTTTTGAAGACCAATTAAACTGCTGCTTCTGGTGGCGTCCATCACGTGACTGTCCTATGACATTTTTTTTTCTCTCCATACATTTCAATCAGGTCTAAAATGAACCTCCCTGGATACAGGCAACTTTATTCAGGAACCAATATCTCCCTTGCCTGGTATGCAGGAGTTCGTGGGTTCTATCCTGACCCTGACGCCTGTATATTGAGTCCTTCGGGTTTTCCCTCCACATTTTTCAACATGCGTTTCGAGTATTTGGCTGCTATACATTTACAGTTGATAAGCCACTTCGTTGAGCTATCATTTGTGGTCAGGTCGCATCCAAAAAAGCTATATAGCTCAGTGGGCCTTATCCGGTAATTAAAAAATAGTTTAGTTTAGAATAACACGAACTTCAAGTTTAGGCAAGATTAACAATTTAAATTATGGTAGTGCAGCGGTTAGTGCGTGTGTCGTGAGGTCGAGATTCGACCGTGTCCGTCCGTCCGGTACTCGCCGAGACTGCATTGGCTTCCGCTTTGCCGAACGAAGCCATTATCAGCTGGCACTCATTTACACACAAAGTGCTTGGCCGCAAATTAACCACGATGCCGTTGCTGTTCTCGTCAAGGAGCATAAACTATCATCACGCGAACCCCGGTCACCCTCCCAGCAGTGTTTGGATAGCCATCGAACAAAAACGGCCACTGCATCGCGCACTTTCAGATGCGCTTCTGCGGCCATCTGGAACCCTCTTCCGATATTAAGAAGCCACTGGAGCTATGCACTTTCAAATTATCTAGATTGAAAACTAATTTCTTTAGAACTGCATTTTGTGTTTAGTTTGTTGTCCTTCCCCCGCACCTCCGATTAGCGGGGGTTGGCTCCGTACGTTGCGAAATAAGTTCAACATCCGTGACCGGGAATTGGACTCCGGTTTCCCCACGTGTAGAGGGCAGTGTGCTAACCACTGCTACACCCTGCCCTGATGTTACATTTACCGAAAGAACCAAAGAGTATTACATATCTAGTTTAAACATAAGTGTCTTACCCCTCTTTTTGCAGGAGGGTCCTGATTTTAGGATGTTTCATTAATTCCATTATTGAGAGAGAGAACAAAACATCAACACACTCGTCATCAACACTTTGGCCTTTATAAAAGAAAAAAACCATACACTCTAATCGGCGACGTTACGGACAATGACCCTTCTTCATAGCACATCATCAAATCATTTTTTAAACTTATAATTATATAATGAAGGCGCATTGAGTGGGTCTGTCCTGGGTATATGTTGCTCAGACCCACCACTTTACACCGCTGTACAGCATTGGCAGGCTTTCTTCCGAAAGACGCTCTGTGTGAATGAACACTGTTACAATATTTACGTAAAACACATGGGACGCATACGACATTGCACACATTTGAATCAACAAGCGTTATTAAGTCTTGTGCGGTGATGCATAATTAATGGTGTACTTAAAACATTAAGAGCCCGTGGAATGGATAATTATAAATTAATTATGAACGGATTTGGGTTCTCAGCTTGCGGCCAAGAAGATAATGCAATGGTTAACGGATTTGAGTACATCGGTGTCTGTGCCATATAGGCAGAGGTGTGGACTCGAGTCATGTGACTTGGACTCGAGTCAGACTCGAGTCATGAATTTGATGACTTGCGACTCGACTTGGACTTGCATAACAATGACTTTGTCCCACCTATGAGATGTGGACTCGAGTCATGTGACTTGGACTCGAGTCAGACTCGAGTCATGAATTTGATGACTTGCGACTCGACTTGGACTTGCATAACAATGACTTTGTCCCACCTCTGCATATAGGCTGGCTACGAATTCCCTCATTGTGTGTGTTAAACTTCTTTCGCCCCGTACGTAACCAACCCGCGCTAATCGGAGGTGTGGGGGAAAGACAACAAACTAAACACAAAAAGGCAGTTCTGAAGAAATTAGTTTGTCAATCGAGATGATTTAAAAGTGCATAGCTCCAGTGGCTGATATCGAAAGGAAGAGCGTTCCAGACGGCCGCAGAAGCGCACCTGAAATCGGGCGATGCGGTGAGGGTCTTTGTTCGATGGCCAGCCAGTCTATGTTTGTTTGCTTTTAAGGTCAGTTTTTTATGACGAATGTGTTTTCAATCTTTGATTGACTATTTAAATTCAGGATTAATTCCCCATCGTCGTTTGTAAGCGTAATCGTGAGCAGCGTTCTTGTGCTGAATATACAGGGTGATCCAGATGTCTTGTGACCCTCAATTAATTGACCTACGCATTGCTTTTCCGTTTTAGTTTCATTTCTGTTTTAAATCAACTTTATTTAAGAATACTGTACTAAGTTTTAGTTAATTAAATGGGGGTCACATGACATCTGGACTACCCTGTACAATAATTTGACTGTAATTTATCTCATTTAACATGTTAGAGATATGACTGGACGTGTAACTACAATTCACACATGGATGCAGGGATTTGAAGTTATCACTTGATTGAAGAGTCGATCACCGTGACTAGTTTTCAATGTCCGTGGTCAATACTCTCCAATCTTCTCTCGCCGAGTGACTGCAGGCTTTATACGTGGACCCAAACAAACACATCTCTGAATCCAAACCAATCGATTCCCGCGCGCATGATGAGATGCATTGATTACCTACCATGAGCGTAATACCATGCTAATGAATTGAATGATGCATCGTTACAATGTGCGCAATGTTGTTGTGTTTGTTGTTGTGTTTGTACATCAACCCGTGGCCTTGTGCGTACAGTGCAAGGAGTTTAAAATGACAGTTTACCGGTAACCAAATGAAAAAAAACCAGGCTATAAATCGCAGTTACCGGTTTTCAGCACGAATATATATAAACATGTATATGAGTAAACGTGGAATTTATTTATCTTCTTAACTGAGAAACGAAGGGATCTGCCGCCACAATGGTGTTCATCGTTGTCACATCGTTGTCACATTGGACTTCAGATGTCGCCGGTTCGATTCCACCTCCCGCCCCTCGCTCCAGCATCGGTCCATCCAACAGTATAAATGAGTGACACCACGGCGAGCAGATCGGGAGGTCACGGGCGCTGGGGTAAAGTGTGGGTGTACTGCCACCTCTTCCCAGAGATGTCAGGGCCGACGTGGAAGAGTAGACCAAACACCCTCCGGCGCTCCATTGAGTAAGCCGTCGCAGGGCTGCACCTTTACCTGTTTTAAAAACTAAAAATTTGCGCAAATGTACCACGCGGTGATTGAGGCCACGGTGCGGCGTGTCGATGAGGGCATGTATTCCTAAAATGCCACTGGAAGCGGTTTCCGGCTCCTTAACTGGTCATCGTTTGCATAACCGAAAATATGAAAATGATTAATCGGTTTAGCAGTTATTGCTTAACCCTAAATAGTGTAGTAAGAACAATACATTTGCGAAGGTAGAGCACGTTTTAGATGCAATTTTAAGTAATTATTAATTGCACTAAATATAACATAGCATTGAACATCAAGTCTTTATACTATTTTCGTCTCGCCACGACGGCGAGATGTTGACTACCTCGCCTGGTATACAGGAAGTCGTGGGTTCGATCCCGACCTTGACGCCTGCTCTATATTTGAAGTATGCAAGATCTCCCCGTGGTGGTGTGGATTTTTCTCCGGGTCATCTGTTCTTTCCCTCCACATTTAGAATCAGCATGCATTTAGAGCATTTGGCTGCTATAAATTTTCACATAAGGCACGTCGTTGAGCTATAATTTGTGGCCAGATCGCTTCTTAAAAGTAGCTATATAGCACATTACAACAGAATGGTTAAAAAGTGCCTCAATTGAATGTGTAAATCAGACCAGGTGGCTGAAACAGAGGAAATGGTGCAGATCTGCAAGTACTTTCCGATACCACTGCTGGTGGAAATGCTCTCTAAAGGGTATTTTTGATCTGCTCTTCTACCCTGCGAAGACGTCTTGGGAGGAGGTGAGGGTACCTACAGTTTACCCAACCACACACGACCTGCCAATCAACTCACTGTGGTTTACCTCGAAGGATTGTGGTCATCATCGGAGCCCTTACAAAAACGGTAAAACCACAAGCTCCCAAGCGAAAAGCACGTGGACAGCGACCATTGAATATAAACCACGCAAACACAGTGCATTCAGACAACATTGCAAATGGCTGGAGTTAGTTGATCGGCTCTTACACTTTATTAGGAAGTTTTTTTTCTTTCCAGAAAACAAAAATCTTCAGCGTATCGTAACACAGTGAAGCTGTCTTTAAGGCTGGCACTAGAATCCAGGTGACGAGTGCGGAGTGACTGATTGTGGCGTGTGGGGGTTTCACCGAAGGCTAGAAATCATGGTTTGACCTCGAATCAATTGGGCCTCGTGTGACGTACGTGGAAATGTACAGAGAGCCCCTGTTGCCAATCCACTGCTGAATGAAAGGCTTCCCCACTCCTCCGTGTGGGTCATGGAGGTTATTTGGCAATACTAAATGTCACCAATGGCCAGTGTGGGATGGTGAAGGCGTGGATCATAGTGCAGTACAACAAGCCGTTCTGTTGCACTATAGCCATGTGAAGTGGGCGCCACAAGATTCAAGTGTCTGGTCACCCTCACTCTCTCCTGGATTTTAGAGCTGATTAACAAAGATGGCTATAACTTATTATCATTATTACTTTACAATCACACGTTAGATGGAAAATATATTTTGAACACGAGCGTGTTGGAAAAGGCGGCAAGGGAAACTTGCTGTGTTAGAATGTCAAAGCGGGTTGTTTTTTTTTAAAGGTAACCCTTAATCGTATCCAACGCTTAACAAAACAAACTCACAAAGCAAGCTAGGGAATGGGTCACGATATATAAAATATAACTCTGAACAACATTACGTCGTTTAAATAACCAAAACAGAAGCCGTGTATATCGTACTTTGCTTAATCGCAAAAGGAAGCTCTTTCACATTAATGGCAGCTTTATCAAATAAAAGAAACCCAGTATGAGCCCGTGACGTGAAGCACTTGACAATTCGGTACCACTTGGGGACCTCAGTTCCTCTTAAGAGAACTGGGAGAGAAAATTATCTGCTGCACCGTCGACGATTACTCATTCCGTCACCGTCAGCCTTCACCCCCCTCCAACAAATACGATCGGATCTCTCCAGTGGGCTATGGGGTTGTGTCTCCGCGTGTCGGTCGGCATTTGTTTGACGTTTCGCTCCACATGGCGAGCCGATGACCCACAGCAACGAGAGGAACACCATCGACTCGAGATGTATAAGGACGTCAAACCTCAAAGGCTGGGTGACCCGTAAAATGACATGACATTTTTGGTGTGAATAGAAACACCTCCTGAAGAAGCTCTCAAGCTCCCTGGGGCGGAACGTCGGGCATCAAAGCCAAAATAGCACATCACTGAGAGGCAGGCAGCGCAACAGCAAACACCTAAACAACAGTTATTCCTAAATTTGATGTTCTCCTGTTCAAGGCTTGCGGCTCAACATTGAATCGTACATATTTCAGTTACAAACCTGGATTTTTCTTTAAATGTTTCGTCAAAATGTTAAATCGAGTAGCTTAAATTGTATACTTTGACTATGTGTCTAATTGTGTCATTAATTACCTTTAAAAAAGCTTCCAGTAAAAAAAAGATGATTACATGTTTCTGGAATGAAAAAAATAAGTTTAATTAAATGCATTATATTCTGTTGCGTGTTGGCACATTCGGGTCGCCGATAGTTATACATTTACGTTTTAAAGGAACTTTGTAGAGAAAAAAAGCGAAGTACTGTACAGTGCAGGAGAATGGGGAACCACGATAAACCCATGTCCTCTTATCAGCAGAACGAGGCCAACCATGCTGCTTCCTGAAAACATCACCACTGATCAACTTGCCTGTACAACACCCTCGCACGCACATTTACCCACTATCACACACGGAGACAAACATGCTGTTTGGGGCAAGTGCTGTTAGCGAGCACCTGTGCAAACCACCCACCCCGTCACGAAAAGGTAGATAACACCACGACGCACCAGGTACTCATTTGAGGCTGAGTCAACCTAGGGGAAGCCCAGAACCTGTTCAGATAATCGTCACTGGTGTTGGCCGTGAGCGGGAATCCATCTCGGGTCGCCGGGTTCGTGGCGAGGCACGCTAACCACTGCGCCACCGCTCCCACAACTATCACCACACACACACATTCATTTACACACAAAGACAACAAAGATCCCACGTATAGCAGGAATAACAGACGAGCGCTGTTAGCGAGCCCCTATGAAGGTCGGCACAGCACACGTGGGGGTGGGTGGCCAGCACCACGCGCCCTACCGCCGTCATCTCTCCGGTGGCGATGTTTACACAGCGAGGGCCAACACGCACACGTTGATGATTATGCACACTCCTTGCGAGGCAGCCGTCTGCTCTCGCCATGCTGCGGGGGATGACGAGGGCAGTGGCGCGCAGTGGAAAAGTTTTCTCGCCGCGTCCATGACCCCGGCGCGTGACCCTGAACTGGGCGCGATGGTGTTCCACGTTTACCCAGTGAACCGGCCAACGCAATTTTTAGCTTTTTCACGTGGGGCCAGGGGTGGTGTGGGGAGTGCCTGTGCACCATTCAATTTAAATCTTGTCGGTCACAACTGGGAAAATCATGGCAGGAGTTCTTAAGCTAATGTCCTCATAATTAGCCGATCAAACTATTACATGTTCACGAACAATTTATTTGCAGGCCTTTTTTCATTCCACTGCTGGATCAAAGGCTTATCCACCCCCCCTGCTGATGTGACCATACTTCACCATCCTGGTCAGTGCAGGTTGGTGAAGCATGGCGGTGAGCTGAAGCAGAAACCGGTTCAGATATTACTCGCCGATCATGATAGCCGTGGTCGGGAATCGAACTGAGGTCGCCGGAATTAAACTACCGCTCAACCACAAGGAATTTCAAAATTAAAGACATCACGAAGAGCAGAGGTCATGGGAGCAGACCCCAACCTCCACGAAGGAGCAACCTTTGCGAACGGCGGGCCACTCCCGACTTCCTGTCTCAGTTGTTGTTCGCTTTGTTAAAACAATGCTCACAGCTGCTGACGGGCAACAATGCGGAACACTCACCCACTCGCCGTAAGAATAACGACAAAGTCCCTGCAGCCAGTACCACCCCAGAGACACACGGGAGCAAGATAGTCCATTGTGATGTCAGGTGTAAAAAAACACATCAACACCGAACGTTTTGCATGGTTATGACGCTTGCCAATATTAACCCTCTCGTGCATCAACTATTAAAACAAAAACCCGAGAGCTATTTTCTTTTGTTTAATGTGATTTTAGGAGAAGCGTCCCCTCCCGTCCCTTCCCAAAAAACGTGTTGAAATAAAATTTCATAGCAGTCGTATATATCTTAGCGACTTCACCCGCAGTGGACGTGAACGCGTGAAGCAAAGTTAAACGTAACCAATGCGATTTGACAAAATGCGGACCCGTGTCAAAAACACCCACAGTGGAGAAGTCCACCGTCCGCTTTTTAAAATTGGATTTTGCCATATTCGCGTTTTGGTTTCTAAACAGCACACAGCGCTTTGTTTAGATTAAGGCCCTGTTTTTGGTATTTTTGCGTGTGTGACGCGGCTAAGTAGCGTCACACGGAGTTCAGAAAAAACCCGATTAACGCTCTCCCATTAAAAACATTGCAGAATACTCTGTAACAAACCCATTACTGTACAGTACGGTCACGATTCGGTTCCGGGCGATGTGACGGATGCGTGTGGTCCCAGTGACGAACCCGGAGTCCTAAATTGGACTCGATGAACACAAACACAATTTCACGGAGCTGGTGCAGGCCTCCACTCGCAAGTGGGCCACTGGAGGGAACTTATAATGAAACCAACCGTGGGTCTCAATGTTAGCAAACTCTAGCAGGTTGAGGCCAAACGATTTTGATTTGTGTTATATACTGCAAAAGTCTTGTGTATGGTGATGGTTGGAACACAATTTATGACAGCGTTATGCGTCTTTGGCAAAGTGAATAACTTCTGAATTGATTTCAAGGCATGAGACCGAGGCCACATCTTTCACGGTGTCAGAAGTTAACCCTGCTCCCGCGGGGAGAGGTTAATGTCACACGAATCGTTAAGCGGGGGTTCGTTCACCCCACGTGTGACCCTGTACGCGTACGCCCTGCCTCAACATTTAAATTGTCTGGCATGAGCCCTCTTAAGAAGCCACATTATCATGAAGTGGATCTCGTTCTACGAGCACTGCAAAAGCAGTGTGAGTTTTGGTAACCTGGGATAACGGTTTCCACAGCTCCAATCGGTGACACGCGGCGTTTTATGCGGAGATCCCCAAGCACAAATCTAGTGGAAGCCAACGCTACTCACCATGAGGAGCACGTTGTTGCCTATGTCAAATGTGACACGGTATTTTAAATTTGAAAGTGTACTTGGAAAAGGCATGGTGTTTTATGTAACAAAAATATAACATTTGAGCATTGTTTAATGAAGCAAAAGTGGTCTTGTGACTGTAGCACAAACGCACTAAACCATGACCACAGATCGCTTGTACAGACTCTAAACGCGAGGTCGTAGCTGTCGGCTGTCAAGATGAATGCTCTCAAAACAAATCACAGACCCAGCACAAATTAAAACTGCTGACACAAAGAAAATGAAAAACGGTGATAACAACGCGCATGCTACGGATGTTACTTATTTATGGTATTTCCACAGCTGTGCACTGGGAATACAATTTGTCTAAGTGCTCATGTGCATTTGTGTGCATCCTGTAAGCGGCACATTTGTGTTATGCGTGTACTATTCATACGAGCGTTTACACGCGCACGTGTGCAGTGTGCACATGCATGCACGTAAAATCACAGAAAAAAGAAAAAACCTGTGTTCCTACATTTGTGCAATGTGTATTTCATTTACCGTACGTGCACATTTGCATAATGTGACCAGACACACGCGCGCGCACAAAGTGCACTTGACGTGCGACCGCATACCCGCGCGCGTGCGTCGCAGTTCACGCCGCAGGGGCGCCATGCGCGCCGTTGCACACTCCCCGCGCCCTACACCTGCTGCTGGTACTGGCCCTCGGTCGATGTGAAGAAGTCTTCGAGCACTCCCTGCAGGTACTCAAACGTGGGCCTCTCCTCGGGCCGCTCCTTCCAGCAGTCCATCATGACGCCGTGGAGCTGCTTGGGAGCCTGCTCAGGGCACGGCATGCGGTAGCCGCGCTCGAGCTGTCGGATCACGTCCGAGTTGCTCATCCCTGGAAAATGCGCGCGGACGCGCACGCACGCACACAAGCACGCACGGGTCACAAACACTCGCAAAGGTCACTGGTAGACACGCAGAAGCATGCACAGGTCATAAGCAGGCATGCAGACAGACGCAGGCGCGCGTGCATGAACCCTGGGTCACGTTGATCGTTGTCCCGGTGTGTTGGGTACGACTCGAATGTTCCATGCTGCGGCGTGCAAAGGGTCGATAACACAGCGCGCGCAGTCCAAACCTGGGTAGGGGATCCTGCCGAAGGTGATGATCTCCGTGAGCAAGATGCCAAAGGACCACACGTCGGACTTGATGGAGAAGGAGCCGTAGTTTATGGCTTCGGGCGCCGTCCACTTGATGGGGAACTTGGCGCCTGCTCAGTTTGAACAAAGCCAAGAGAGCGCAGAGAAGAGGTGATCACCGAGCCACACGGAAGAGGCACCAAAGACAAATATCCTCATTTCGCCTAAATAGACTGTTGGGGGAAGTGCTCTTAGCGAGCACCTATGAAGGCCGGCACGGCACACGAGGGGGTGGGTGGCCAACACTACGCCCGGCCGCCTTTGTCTCCCGAACGGCGATGTTTACACATCGCACCAGGTACTCATTTGAGGCTGAGTCGACCTAGGGGAGGCCCCGGAGCGGTTCAGATAATCGTCACTGGTGTTGGCCGTGAGCGGGAATCGAACTCGGGTCACCGGTTCATAGCGCAAGCGCGCTAACCGCTGCACCACCCGCCTCCACACGTGGAAGAGGCACCGCACGCACGCACACGCACAAACTGTCATGAGGGATGAACGAAAGATTCTGGGCCGAGCCGGGCATGGTGACGTACGCTCGTAATCAAATAGGGCTTTTGAGTTGGGGTATCGCGCAGGATGTCAGCAGGGCGGCCCAGACAAGTGGGGGGGGCAAGTGGAGCGAGGGCCCCACAACGGGCGTCTAATTTTGCCGCTCATGAATCGAGCCGGCTCCTCGTGGCAATCTGCTCAGGGTATCTAGGAACCCCTGGGTGGCCCTGTTTTGACTCCTAAAATCCACTTCGCTGCAAAGTGACAAAGATGTGACAGCACAACAAGTGGGCTTTGTGTGAGACCGTCTGTGGAACTTTGATTGTTATAATCTTATAATAGGAGGGCTTTCTCCAGGTTTCTTCGTATCTTGCCAGGTGAAAACCAATCCTTAAAAGTGAAGTGAGCAATCATCCTTATTCAGGACCCTCCTATAAAAGTCTTGAGGCTCAGCGGGAATTTCCTGAACGAATAAATGGATGCCACTTCCTAGAAAGATAAATTACACAGGAAGCCAAGAATGACCACTTCCTCCCACGTCTGTCCCAATTTTATACAAACCCAGATTTGTACAAGGAGTGTACACATTTGCTCTGGTGTAAAGTCACTTTTCTGAAGCCTCTTCACTGTGCAATGATTTTCATTTAGTGTTTTCTTGGAAACGTATATTTTTGTACTCATAAATATTTTTTGTAACTTAAATTTGACATTTATTTGGTGTTTCTATGGTGTTTTCAGCAGGGAATTTTTGTAACTGGTACAAATATTTGTGCTCATATTCGCACCCCAGGTCTCCCTTGCAACAGATAATGTTTATGTCAGTTTGCTCTTAAGTCTGGTCCTAAACCAAGCCCATTGTTTGGATTGCACACCCCACCAGGGTTTCTCTGACCAAGTTTCACAATTATAATCTCTTAGTGCATCCGTCAACATACTTGGCATGACAGCTGCATCTGCTGTAGGATTTTCACGGGATGCTGCCGCAGTGGTGGAAAGGTTCTCGGCACACTGGCCTTGCAATCCTGAGGTCACCTGTTCGGTTCGATCTCCCGGCATGGCAGGTACGTTTCTTTTTTAAACCCTCGCCCCCCGCGCCTCTGTCTACCCAGCAGTATAAATAGGCACGCCACAGTTAGTTGATTGACAGGCCGCGTGTGGTGGGGTAATTTGTGGGTACCCCCCAGCTCTTCCAGGATGTATGGCCAGCGTGTGGAGTGGAGTCCCTTCTGTCAGCAGTGGCGTGAGCAAGACATTGCAAGGCTGCACCTTAACCTTTTTACTAGGCTAGTCACAAGTTATTTGCATTGCATAACAGCCGTTTTTTCTTGCCCGTGGCAAGCTGCTGTGGTTAGAAACGCGAGCGGTTGCGCACCTTCTCTCGCCGTGTACTCGTTGTCCTCGATGATGCGGGCCAGCCCGAAGTCGGCGATCTTGCTGGCGAGCTGCTCGTTGACCAGAATGTTGGCGGCGCGGAGGTCTCGGTGGATGTAGTTCTTCCTCTCGATGAACGCCATGCCCTCGGCGATCTGTGGACGTGAGGTGCGTTTCGTGCAGTCAGAGCCGTCTGGATGTGTGACTCGGTGCTTAGTGGAGAGCAGTGGCGTAGCAGTTGGTGCCCTGCGCTACGGGCCTGGCGACCTGAATTCGATTCCTGCTCACGGCCAACACCAGATTATCTGAACCGGTCCTGGGCCTCCCCTAGGTCGACTCAGCCTCAAATGAGTACCTGGTGCGATGTGTAAACATCGCCGCCTGGGAGACAACGGTGGTCGGGCATAGTGCTGGCCACCCACCCCCTCGTGTGCCGTGCCAGCCTTCATAGGTGCTCGCTAACAGCACTTGCCCCAACAGACTCTATGGGGGACCTTTGTTTTGTGTACACTTGCACGCGTATGTTCTCGTGTGTATTTGTCCAGTCAAAATTGCTAAATGTGAGTATCATACAACGGCAAATTTAGAATACAGTTTTAAATGGCAGGACATTAACTGACCGTACTTTATTCATGAGTGCATTTTAACGAGCGTCCATGCTGCAATTTGCGTTAATAGGCAGGGGTGAGGTGGGTTGAAGCATTGCAGGACCGCGACGGCGACGATGTAGGAAGGCCATCATCCAGCAGTGGATAGACAATGGCTCAAGATGATAACGATGGAGTATGCTTGGCAGAAGCGAAGAGTGTAAGAAACAATAAACAATCGATAATAGTGTAACATACAAAACGTGTAACAGAGTTCCTAAGTCCCGCTACGATCGGTTATGTAATCTCTCGGGCACATTTACTGGTTCATCTGATAAAAGCAACTGCTGCCTTCATTTGATCAAAACTACGAGGGGTCAGGGAGGTGTTGGTTGCTAGTTATTTCTTAAAAGCATTGGGCCATCAATCTTTCACGTTGAAGAAAAAGGGTAAAGTTACGTTTGATGCGAGAGAGCCGGAGAGGGCGCACACCCCGTGTCCTCGTTCGATCTGTCTCGCTGCGTCCGTGCAGCTTTGCATCTTCAGCTCCAGTCTCACGCCAATTAAGGCCATGGGTTATTGTTGTTTAAAAAAAAAAATCAGCACGGCAGGAAAGGAATGAAATGTCGAACGAAACCACACGGCGCGCACAGCCTACAGTGGACTTAGAACCCTGTTTGGTCATTCCGAGTGTCCACAGATTTGACGTTCAAAACCGATTCGTCAACCATGTTCTACCCACTGCTGGACGAAGGCTTCCCCAAGCGGTAACCATCTCTCATGGATTGTGCCATGCCACAATCCATGTCACTCGACGTGTCCTGCCCAAGCACACACTTCTTCACAGTCCATATTATTAGGAAGCCACTGGGGCTACTATGCACTTTTAAATCACCTCAATTGAAAACGAATTTCTTTAGAACTGCTTTTTGTGTTAAGTTTGTTGTCCTTCACCCGCGCCTCCGATGAGCGTAGTTGGCTACGCACGGTGCGAAAGAAGTTCAACATACATGCATATGATGTCCACACGTGCTGTTTTTCTGTCTTTCGGTGTAATTCCAAGCATGGACCTCTTTGCACCTTTTAAATCTTTTTTTACCACCTTCTTTGTCCGTGTACGTGTTTCCAATGGTAATGCCACTCTCCATAAACAGATTAAATCCATCTCGGTTCACCTTCAATAATTGATCCAGCTATACAGATAATAATGTGTTTTCCACTCATGTCCCACGAAATATTGTTTGATTTTGCTCAAAGTGACCAAACTGAATTATTATTTTTCTCATTCAACAAAAAATGCTTTGAATCGAGCAGTTTCAAAATCGGCGATATTGTTTTTCGTACGTTGCGATTTGGTTCCTGGAAAATTTGCAGCCCCTATTGCAGTTCAGTAATGCCACGTGCACCGCACTGTAAATGTAGATTTGTGAATCCTATCAAAATCATAACATTCAATCGAGTTGTTTCATGGGGTGAATTGTTAATATCTGCAAACCACTTAATTAGCATCTGCCTCCGGATTGCTCACTCTCCCTTGCAATTCAGATTAAAGTCTGTTTTAATATTGCTGTTCATGAAGGACTCTACTGAAAAGGGTTCCGTCAGTTTATTAAACGTCTATAATTAAAACAGTTCTAAAGCGTGGCACATACATGACGGGAGGAGAGATTCCAATTTAAACTAAATTATTGTGGAGACATTACTGCACTGCAGTCTTCATAACACGGTGCTTGAAATGCAAACTAAATTCAGTTTTGTATAATTCCCTTAATTAAAATGCTTTCAAAATGCAATTCCTCTTGCAAGTGTGTCTTAATGGGATTATAGAGCACAGTATTGTGGAGTGGATTTATATTAGTATTCATCAGTGGGCTGACCTGAATTTTATTCTCATTCTGAATTGATGTGCAAAATATTGCATTAGAGAGTGGCCGAGTGGCTGAAGGAGTTGGAGGTTCTGAGCCACCACTGCTGAAACCCTGGGTTCGCGTCTAGGTTTCAGCCAACCAAAATTAAACTGGGTTCTCCAGTGTAGTGAATTGTCTCAGCTTGGTCATCAATGACTACACACAAAAAACCCATTATGTTAAGTTTGGTTCATCATTCATTTATCTTATTCCAGCTCTAAAAAAGAGACTTAATTCTGAGTGTTGATAGTGACTTCAAGAAGTAGTTCTATTACATCAACTTCCAGGTTTATTCTTTCATGTGGTTAAGCGAGTAGCAACCATAAATCGATATCAAGTGCTGTGAATCCAGAAGCTGATTTCAGGGGACACAACGATCGTGGAGACCGCTCGTGCCCTCAGATAACGCTGGCAGTGGACACGAGTTCACGATCCGTTCCTAGCGTTCGTTGCGGCACGCCGCAGAATTGCATTTTGGGTGATTTTTTTTCTTCCATTTTTAGGAAAAAGGTGATTGCTCCTGCTGTGGTCGTCTCGGACATGGTTTAAGGTGACTCATTCCTCGGGTCATTCTCTCACGCATGGTGATGCACTGCTAGCTGTGAGAGTGCCACATTGTATTTCTTTGTCTAGTGATAAAACTCAAGCAATCAACTGGGAAATTGTTATTTCCACCCGTTGCAGAGGTTCGTGGTTCGAACCCAGTGGCCACCTTAGTTAATACTCTTATTACGTTATGAATAAACACACAATGCACGCCATCTGCTTTGCAGTGAACGTTAAAGATTCCGTGACGTTAAATAGGTCATGTGTACCAGTGTCAAAGTCCATATTTGTAAGATTTGAAAATGACTCGAATATCACTTGAGCTAAAACCACATAGCAACATCTCTCCCGACTGGCGGAGCACATTTCTCTATGAGACTAAGCATCTTCCTTTGAGCCTTGCGTGATAAGAATGGCACAAATACCAAACATAGTGAACTATTATGAATAAATGCACTGTATAGACCTACTTTTAGTCATAAAACAGCATTTTTCTTTATCTGCCTCTAGGCAATCGCCCTTCTAGAACTCCCTTCATCAACCTTTCATCTCTGAGAATGTGCCCAGTTCACATATATGTCTTTTTCGAATTAATTTTCAAATCTAGGGATCAAATAATTCAAATCCAATTCCAATACATGTCAGTTTTACTATCTAACCTTACGCCGACATTTCACTTGAGCTAAAATAAGTAGAATGTTTGTTAAATTTCTCTCCACCCAATACCTCTTGACCTCGCATAGATTTTGATTTAAAGCTTTCGTGACTGCAGGGATTCATATTATTGGTTCTTTCGGTAAAGTCACGTGGAAGGGAAATAATACAATAATAAAAATATAAAACAATAAATTGTTGCCCATTGGAGGCCACCCTCCCAGGGTCAGACACTCGGCCGCAGTAAACGGGGAGAGGCACAGGAGGGCATATGGGGAGGAAGGGATGCAGAGGAGATGGATGTCATTGGTTGAACTTAAGATGCTTCATTTGCATATCAGACGGGATGGGGGGAGGGGCTCAAGTCTGTGCGACTGTTCCTGGACCAGCACAGCCTGGGTTCCGTAGTCAAGGAAACGAGGCGATCGGTTTCCGTGTACCCCTCCTTCTCTCACCACTGTACTCCCCTCCCTCTCCTTCAATTTAATCTCAATGGTGTCATTGATCACATGCACTCGGGCAAATCAAAAAGGAGTCACGTTTTTTTTTCCCTCCTGGAGCCCTAATGCATTTTTTTCCCTTTTTTTCTGCTAGCTCTGCTTGTAACAGAAAAAAATACACACACGCATGCAACGGAACACTACAGCTGTACAGAAATATATTATCTTTCAAAAACAACTAAACGAATTCAACGGTGTTACGTACACCAATTGCAGAATGTATTTTTTCCGTTTGCGGCGTATATATTCGGAATTGATGTTAGAGCGTATATAAACAAGTTTGTTACAGGAATGGGAGTTTTTAAAGGCTCGGTGATTTCTGAAGATAATAATCAGCTTCTCAGGACATGAAAAGCGAAGGATACCCGTGGTTTGTGAGGCCTCACCTTTCTCACAGACCAATAGGGTTGCCACCTCTGAGCTACAAAAAGAAACTGGGATATATAATTGGAAGAAGAATATCTCACAATGCCGGCAGAGAGGGGAGAACTACATGCAAATGTGTTGCCCATCGTGGTGAATTATTACAAAACCGACAACAACCAGGACTTGTAATGGCCCGGGAAGACTTGCAAATATCTCAGGATAGCCACTTTAAAAAAAGAGGGCGATCCTGAGAAAACCAGAACAAGTGGCAACTCCGACAGGTAATTAGTGTAAACCAGGAAGTTGACATTGAAGTGACCACGAAAAGTAATGCGGAATTCGCCACGCCACCCGTCACTTTTGAAGGTCATTCTGTGTTATGATTTATTTGCGACTTTACTACATCTCTTCCTTATTTGTTGAGTTGTACCGAACAACATTTAAGGACATCTTTATGAGGCATTAACAATGAAAATGTCACATCATCAAGAACCCTAAGCCTGTTAGATAAAGAGGTGGAGTGAAACAGTGTCCACTGCCAACGCCAAAGGTCACCAAGATGTATGACCTTTCGCGAGTCGAATTTGATTTACGGCCACGGCTAACAACGGCAACGAGCGATACCTGAATCGGTCATAGCCCCCCCCCCCCCCCACCTTCATCTACCTGCTCCTGACCAGTACGGAGAAGTATGGTCAAACAATTATCAGGACCGACACAGCATGGAGAGGCTTTTAACCAGCAGTGGATTTACAAAAATATGTTTACAATTTTTTTTAAATCTAATCACTCCTCTGTAATTGCTACAAGGAACTATGGCATCTAGGATTCTTGCACACTTTGCCTGTGCCGCTGTGGCCTCGTCCCTGCAGACTCAGGGTACACTCACTCCTTGGAGCCGCTCGCATCAATGGCCATAATACGGAACTACCACCAATACGTTCGGCTGTTCAACACATTAAATGGACTCTCACCGGGATGTTTACAACCAAAGACACAATTAGCAGGGAATATGAAAGGTTTGCCCTCATTGCAGATCGAGCGCCCTTATTAAAACGTAGTTCTGTGATGTCATCTTCCGGGGCCATTCCTTGACACTAAGCGATGCACTCTTAGTTGTGCAGTTCTGGATGGAAACATCTTCGTCTCATACCACGTGACACTGAGAGTGCAGTGGAAATACTTTAGTGGCGGGGAGGGGGCGGAAAAAAATCATGATTTACAACCCTTTATAAATCTGTTGAATCAAGACTTCAACACTGTGTCGGCCACAGGGGGTTGTTTGACCGTACTTCACCACATTGGTCACCATGTGTTGGTGAAGGATTAAGGGGAAACAGGCCCAGGAACGTTTCTGATATCACTGGGCTACTGATGGGAATCAAACTCAGGTAGCCCAGTTCATAGCGCAGTGTGTGAACCACCGCCGCTCCGCCCCAGTAATTAAGTTTATATATATAAGGATGGTGTTTACGTGATTGCTCAGTTACTGTCATCATGTGTTGACAAAACATCACGAAGATTCAGTCGCTGTGGCTGCAGCTTTGGTTTCAGTGGGCGTGGCCTGGGTACTCGTGGGTCATGCAATCAGAGCCAAGCTGCATTGCAAATAATAATACTAATGCTGCTGATGCAGGAAACAAAAAAAAACATGTTATTAAATCGATGAATCAATGGGATCGTTGTCCAGTGCCCAGTGCTTGGGAGTGAAGTGACATTCTTACCTGGGCAGCCATGTCAATCATCTTGGGCATCGGCAAGGTGCTGCCCTCTGTGCTCTTCAGGTAGTCGAGCAGGCTTCCTGTGAGCGCACGTAGAGAGAGAGAGCAAAAAAAAAGAGAGAGAGCGTATAAGATGAGCATTCTAAGGGGACGCTCCACCGCATGGGTTTCCGCAGCTGTGGAGTGAAGCTCTCCCCGGTGTGCTTTTGGGTTGTACTGACGTTTCAGTCAGAATCAGCTCCCAGCACACGGAGTGAAATGTCGGACGCCATGCCGCGCATAGCAGGGTACTGCCCTGAAACAATGTGCGAGATATTTGAGGAAATAGTTGAGCAGAATGCCGACTTTGTCAGAAAAAAAACCCCACAAGGCTTCCTCATTGCTGCAACAGTGGTGTTTCCATCGCTGACGTTGCAAGTGTCGCAAGCGTTTCTGCTTATGACACACATTTTCTCACAAAGCAGGTGTTTTCTAGTTAATACTGCCCTCCACACCCCAAGAACACAATACATTCAAGGTCTGATGCAACACTTAAAATACGTGAAAATCCTATGAGTACGTTTCAAAAAACAAAATCCGACAATTTTTGCGTGGTGGGAACTCATTATCATAAGAAGAATAACAAACTTCCTCCTGCTAATATTAACTTAGAGCCCACTGTTAATTCACTGCTGGATGAACGCCTCCCCACACCAAATTGATCATGGTGGTTTGCCTGACCACACGTCACCACTTGGCAAATGCGAGCACCAACAACGCAAAAACATTTTCGAAAAAAACTACCAAGTACGTCAAGGCACGAAGGAAACGAGAAGCCCGTTGAACGTTAACGAGAAGAGACAGAATCAGACATCACATTGCAAGGGGCAGAAAACGAGTGACACATACTTATCAACAGTGACATTGGAAATGGCCGGATCATGTAGGAGAGACTAATCAACAGGGCTTCATTCCAGCCAAAGCTGTCTGGGTGGGTGGCCTATACAATATTTGTACACCCCCGGCACACACCGCATTCACGATATCTCTCATCTATGGTCGTGCAACTCACTACTCTACGGGACGTCTGGCAAAAAACATTACCAAGCTTAATCGTGTATAAAATTCTCTAGCACCTGTCATGACGGGTACTGCAAGATCTGACCATGTCCATCCAGTGCTGGTTGAACTGCGTTGGCTTGTGGTCGCCGAATGAATACGTTATAAGTTTGCACTCATTACGCACAAAGTGCTTGCCAAAAATGAACCACAATACCTTTGCTGATCTCGTAAAGGAGCATAAACCATCACGCAAACTCCGGTCATCCTAGCAGCGGTGTTTGTATAGCCATCGAACAAAGAGGGTGACCGCATCGCGCGCTTTCAGATGTGCTTCTGCGGCCGTCTGGAACACTCTTCCAATATTAGGAAGCCACTGGAGCTATGCACTTTTAAATCATCTAAATTGAAAACTAATTTCTTAGGAACTGATTTTTGTGTTTAGTTTGTTGTCCTTCCTCTGCACCTCCGATTAGCACGGTTGGCTACGTACGGTGTGAAAGAAGTTCAACATACATACGTGGGTACTAATCACATGCCACCATCTGGTTAACCAGGAACATTCAGGCCATTGCAAATAGATGACAGATGGATATAATTTACAACGGACCAGACACCACTTGATGGGAAAAGGAATAGAGAACGCCCAAAGTAGAGACGGAGCGATGGACGTGACGCGCGCACTGAGGCGCTGGTTGGACCGGGGACACATCCGTAGAGTTGAGTGGGACACGATTGGAATTGACTTTGCCCAGCAGCGGGTCGCCTGGTTACGCAGGTAATTGGCTGCTATCAATTTCCACGTGATAAGCCACTTCATTGAGCTATCATTTGTGGCCAAGTCGCTTCTGAAAAAGAGCTTCATAGCTCAGTCGGCCTTATTTGGTAAAATATTATTTTTTATTTAGCTTTGGTTTTGATAAACAACAAAACACTTCAACAAGCTGGTCCTTCGCCCACACCTACAGGTGAGGAGCACAGTGCACTAACCGCTACACTACCGCTCCTACACACTCTCGCACGCACACACACACGCATGCAACACACGTGCACAGACTAACCCACACTCATATACAGGTTAAACATTAACGCCCTCACACATAACCACATACACAGACATACTGCACGATACCATCATAATCATTGTGCAATTATTTTTTGTACCATAATTGTTGTACTTGTTGGTAAAGCGGTGCAGAATTTTACCCGCTGATAGTTGCACTTCTGCAAACCAGCAAATGCACTCTGCTCTACAATTTCCCGCGTCTACATACGGTGTGAAAGAAGTTCAACATACATACATACAGTGCGGATTGGTGATGGGAGTGGGTTCCCAGAATTGGTTTAGATATCACTCGCCTATATTGGCCATGGCTGAAAAGCAACACTCAGGTCGCTAGGTGTCCATGGTGCAGTGTGCCAGCCTCTGAGCAGTTGGATAAATTGTCATGATTCAAGGCTATGATTTGTTGAAAAATAGAGGTCGTTATTTGTGGACTTTTATGTGTGCATGGGGGTGACCAGGGCATGGTGACATCACGGGCGAGAACATTGGTAATGAAATGCCCTCTCGTTGTATCCTCTCTGTGCCCTAAGAACGTTGCGGATATGGTACCAAGTGTACAGAGTCACTCGGCCCGGAACAACTCAACCCTCTCGTCAACCGAAGCGTCACCTCCGTAAGGGCTGGTGATTCGATTCCTGATTCAAATCGGATTTTCCCATAAAAGTAAAAACTAGTGAATTGCATGTTTTTTTAGTTTCATATACACTGTGCAAAATAAACACATTCTCTCGAATTTGGTTTCAATTAAGATATTATCAACCAACAGAGAATGTCCTCGCTGCACTTCGGCCCACTGTAGAGTGGTCCGTAGTGAGAGGTCGAGCCACAGCCTCAGTCTTGTGCCACTGCCTCCACGTGATGTCTCACTTGTAGCCTGCACTGTTTTTGCCTTCTGTATGTTTTTGCATTGTTGTTTTGTTCACTGCCGCCACGGGAAGGAATAGGACTGGCATGGGAGAGGAATGCAATTCGTGTCAACGTCGTGAGACAATGAGTCTGAGAGTACGACGGGAGATGGGATTCATGTTTCAATTCTGTGTCACCCTCGACAGTGTCCACGTCAACACGACGCCAAACGCAACACGTACCGCCTTGTTTACAATCATCGTCACATCACAGTGTTTATGGAACGATTCATAAACCAATCAAATTATTCCCCCACGACCGACACAGCACGTGGCCTTCATCCAGGAGTGGATAACTAGTATTATTATTTATCGTTACAAAAGCCAAAGTGGCCATATTTACTTGGAAATACAATTTTCCAGATAATATTTTCACTAGCTTTTAATGTTTAACATGCATGAAGAGTTCTACAGCCGAACTAAAGAAGGCTGTCTGTAGCAACGAGACCTTTGATAGAATTTTTTTTTTAAACGCTATCGTAATTTTGTTTTAATCATCCCATTATTGAGGGCACAAGTCCACTCAAGCTCTAAGCTATATCATTACAATCACCGGGTGAACGTTTTGAACACGCTAAAGCGTTCGTGTCTCACAAGTGCCTGGCTGCCAGAAGTCAAACCTGAAGTAGAGACATTTGCGGATGTCACGACGGTGGTCACATTTTCCAGGAAGCACAAAAGGTTCATTGTGGCTTAACCCCTCGATTTGTAAGCATACTGTCCTTTCACAACAGCGACCACTTGGTGTGTGTGTGCGCACGTGTGCGTAAGTGAGTGTTCAATTGGGCAAGTTAGGAAAATGTCGTACTTATGTGGAGGTGATTGTGTGTGATGAGGGTGTGAATGTGGAACCTGTGTATGAGACTGGCTGAGTCTGTGCACGTGTGTTGCGTGTGAGTGGGTGTGCAAGAGTGTGCGTGGGGAGCGGTGGTGTCGCGGTTAGTGCGCTACTCTACGGACCCGCCGACCCGAGTTTATTTCCTACTTATGGCCAACATCAGTGCCAATTATCGACCCAGCCTCAAATGAGTACCTGGCGCGGTGTGTAAACATCGCCACTGGGGAGAGCAAAGCAGTCGGGCATAGTGCTGGCTACCCATCCCATCGTGTACCGTGCCGGTCTTCGTAGGTGCTTGCTAACAGCACTTGCCCCAAAAGTCTGTTGAGGTTATAACGGGGATCTGTGTGTGTGCGTGTGTGCGCGACTGAGCTTGAGCGAGTTTGTGTAACTGTACGATGTGAACGTGTGCACGAGTGTGCACGCATCTGTCAGTCATCTTAGTTAACCGGTATAATCTAGGTCTTTCCTGTCGCCCCCTACGAATGAGCCTTCCACATTTTACGCCACATCACGGCGCACCTAGCCTGGCACAAGCGCTGTGGTGACGTCGCAGGTCACTTAACGGCGAACGGCGGCTGTTGTTGTGTGCACGAGCGCGAGTGGATGTGAGCGAGGGTGTGCGTGGGTGTGCACGTGAATGTGCGCATGTGTGTGTGCAAGCATACCGCACGAGTACACGAATAGAGGAAACTTGGTTCCACATTATATGTGCAATGGAGCGCCCATTGGCATTGCCAATTTGCATACAAGTTGCTCGCCGGCAGTTGAAGGAAGCTTATGTTTCCCACAGTGGGTGCAATTTCATTTTAATGTGTCAGTTTCCTGCCCCCTACAATACAGTGTTGAATTTCTAAATCCTAACAGAGAAGTTTACAATCGGCACTTTGATAGTTACTCACAAAGCCAACGCTCACGTGGGGTAGAAAAGAGGAATTTAGTTTTCCACTTCGTTGTTCTGCTAAGTAAGAACGTATCAGGAATGAGACCACGATGGGTTAGGGAGTCGTGTGCCCTTCCATGGTAAGGAGACGATGCGAGCGGCAGTGGCCAGTGGTTTCAGAAAGTCTATCGCGGTGTCCTGAAGCTTTTACAGACACATTTTGGGGCTACATGAATATTAGGTGGGGCTGGCAGAGGAATGGGCAGTGCCTGTGAGCAGTAGGCAGGGTCAACGTGATCGACAGGGGCTAGCAGGTGAGTGGGCGTGGCTATTTAAAAGTGGGCGGGAATTGACCTGAGGAAGGAGCTGCTGGTCTCGTGGTGTGTCCTGGTTGAGCCTCGTAGAAATTAGATGGCTTCGATCAAATTGAAAGTTCCTGAGTGTTATTTCGCGACGGGTGTAAGCGAGCATTGCGCACGCACCGTTCTCCATGAACTCCGTGACGATGTAGATGGGCTCTTGTGTGACGACGGCGTAGAGGCGCACGAGCCGAGGGTGCTGCAGCGTCTTCATCAGGTTTGCTTCGTCCAGGAACGCCTCGGGTGACATGCTGCCCGGCTTCATTGTCTTGATGGCCACCTTCGTGCGGTTGTTGTAAATGCCTGCGGTGAGACGCGTGGTGGCGGGAAAAACGGGGACGATGAACACACGTCGGCGCTGCACGGGAGACGAACATTCTCGGCGCACAGGACTTGATCGAGCTTGAAGACGAAAACACAAAAACAACGGCTCTTATCTTGCAGTTTTACACCTAGGCTATGTGCGCCTGCAGTTCAACATGAGTGTTTAACTTTGTTGATGAGGAATTGGTGAGTTGTTGGTAAGGGTCAGTTGGGAGCACGAATATGAGTAGCTGGTTGGTCGGTTAGTTAGGCTTTAGGGTACGGCAAGCGTTTGATTAGCTCGTGCGGTTAGGGGAAGGGTTCGTACTAGTCGTCGCTGCTTGGTAGGATAGTCAAGGATAGCGGTGGGTAAAGGGCTTCGCTGGCTAGCGTGCTCCACACCAAACATCCCGCCTCTCCTCCCGCCTGTCAGGATACGGCCTTCTCAGTGTGTGACCGCTCCCTCCCGCTGCTGGTGGTGGTGCTGGTGGGGAGTGGAAGTGTAGCGGTAAGCGCGCTGCGCGAGTTCTATTCCCGCTCACGGCCAACGACAGTGACGAATTTCTGAACCAGTCTGGGCCTCCCCTAGGTCGACTCAGCCTCAAATGATTACCTGCTGTGGTGCGTAAACATCACCGCTGGGGAGAGGTGTGGTACTGGCCACCCATCCCGTCGTGTGCCGTGCCAGCCTTTCTAAGTGCTACTCGCTGACAACACTTGCCGTTGGTGGTGGCGTTAACCGTATGTGCGTTTGCCAGCGCGTGCTTGCGTGGTGTGGAGGCCTCACCCATCCACACCTCCCCGAACTGGCCAGCGCCCAGCCGCTTGGAGAGCTTCAGCGATTCCCTGGGGATCTCCCACGCGTCCTTCTCCCACAACTGCTGCGGCTTCTTGCTGACGCAAGGCCGCAGCAGCTTCTGGCACAGCCCATCCGAGTGAGCTAGGAGGCAAGAGAGACGGTGTTCGAACAACAAGAAGAAGTCTACGCAGGGCGTTATAGAACCTAGAGCGAGATGCCTTTAAATGTGAATATGGTTACCGCACAAGTAACGGAGGGTGCATGTTCGGTTGCAATATAACACTCGTGTGTTCACTGCTTTATATTTACAGCTCTTAAAATTGTGTTTTATCACAACCACTCTAACCATGATCAAACACTGCAGTATTCAAAAACACGGTTGAATGATTAAATGTAAGCAAAGTGTTTTGTTTTCATTTGCTTGCTTAATTACATTTGTAGTTGATAACAAGATACCGCCTTTAAAGTTTCACTTTGTAAACACAACCAGAAGCCTGGGGGTCATCGTGTACAAGGGATATTGATAACTCCACGCGAATACCAATTATTATTTCTGTTCAATCTTGATTTTCTGTTTACAATGTGTTTTTTCTCGTAATCGTCACACAATCTCAAAAGCCAGAGAGGTATAATACTCTTGTTGCCAAATGAGTGTTGAAGGCACGAGTAAGGTCTGTGTTGCTGTTCGGGTCAGAGATCTGGAAGTGAACAGATAATGTAGAATAAGACACTCGATTTTCACGGCAGGTTCGTGTGGAGGATGTGATGATGTGCGACGTTTCCCTCCAGGTGCCCGGGAGCTTTTCGCGACAGAGCTCCTGGCACGTGGAGCGAAACGTCGGACATCGTGATGCGGTCACAACCCGCAAAACACACCGGAGAGGTAAACATCGTCGCATTACGATAACGGAAAAAATGCAACCGAACGCGTAGCCGGCGCAGAGCCGGACTGCTCCAGTGCTACGACTGTCAAGCTGTGTAATGACATCGCTGCGGTGACACACAGGAGCACTTCAGCTCTGGCTCTCTTCAGTAATGGGTCTCTCAGGACATTTCTCTTATGTTGGCCGTGCTGAAAGGCAGTGTGGCATCAGCAGATCTCATCGCAGGATAGGGTGACAAATTTGGAAGTTTACAGTTAAACGTGGCAGGAGCTTGCTCTCGATGTAATCACGTGGAGGATAGGGTTGTGATGGGTGGGACACGTGGTGTGCAGGGTGGAGGAGGTTGTGATGGGTGGGACACGTGGTGTGCAGAGTGGAGGAGGTTGTGATGGGTGGGGCACGTGGTGTGCAGAGTGGAGGAGGTTGTGATGGGTGGGACACGTGGTGTGCAGAGTGGAGGAGGTTGTGATGGGTGGGACATATGATGTGCAGTTTGGAGGAGGTAGTGATGGGTGGGACACGTGTTGTGCAGGGTGGAGTGACACCGAGAGAGAAGAGCTGAAGCCAGATGGTGTGACACGGTCATAGTATGTCTTGGAGGTCGGGTGTCAACCTTGTAGCAGCTAAGGGATCGAACAGAAGGAGGTGGTGGCAAGGCGTGTGGCGCATGGACAGCGCTGCCCGTAACGTCCCCTCCTTCACTTTTGGACACGAATGCTGAGACGCTGTCACACATCCCAGCGTAGATTAAAACACGGCCACTGTTTGAGAATGAATGTCACTCAAGGCGAGCACTGCAAATACCTTCGTCACCTCCGATTAGCACGGTTGGCTACGTACGGTGCGAAAAAAGTTCAACATACATTCTACTCCAAGTGGATCTAGGAGCTCAGAGCAGTTATAGGCATAAGACTTAAAACTATTGAATTGGGGTCAACGCACATGAGGTGCAGTAAGATAACCACACGCAGGCAAAGATCGCTTGTGAGTTAATTATTAGCTTTGGTGGTACCTTTGGCACCTATTCACGACTGTGTCCATAGTCATCGTGCATTCGAAATTGACAGGAAGTTTTGTGTGCACAATCCCCACTCGCTCTCTTCACCTCGTCCAAACACACAGTCTGTGCGCAATCTCTGGTACGTCTCCGATCAACGTCTGCTTGATTGCTCGCAACTGGCAGATGGCGTCGAGGTGGATGGCTGAGCTGTTAATCATCTCCAATAGATTTTATTTGTCACTCACTAAATCAAGTCATGCACGCCGGAAAAAAAAACACCCATGCTTTTTTTAAAGGGGAATTTTTGTTACGTATTTTCCTGAATTGTTACTTCTCTATCTTGAGTTATAAGTAGAATGAAGGCCAAATAAATATCTTTCAACAACTCAATCGCAGTACGGCGATGATGATGATGATGACGATGCTGATATTGTTAAAAGCAAGTTAACGGTGACCCGTGAACTAACCCGATTCATGGATATGGCACGGACCACCGGTATCGCCGCTGTAAACACGAGGGGAGCAGAAGAGGGTTTGGTGAGTGTGACACCGTACGTGCAGCGTCTCTACCGGTGTAGTGCTTGATGAGGGCAAACAGGTCTGGGAACGTGAGGCGCGCGGAGATGAAGTATCCCCCATTGTCCAGCGTCCGGATCTTGTAATGCCGCACCACGTCGCCGTTCGTGATGTCGTAGTCGCGCACAGACAGCGAATACGAACCTGGAATGAGCACAAGAGACACCAGCGGGAGACACGGAAACAATTGTGGATGTGGTCACATGGGGCTGAGGCTTGGAAGACAATTACTAAACACAGAGAACAAATGGAACTGATTTCTACTGCGTGGGTTTGCACGACTGTGCTGTACAGCTCTCTGATGTGTGTTTCGGGTTGTACCACGCACGGTTCAGCACGATGTTCCGACGTTTCGCTCCAAGTGCCGGGAACATCTTCCTAACAAAGCTCCCGGGGGCACATGGAACGAAACGTCGGACTTCGTGATGCGGTTACAACCCCCGAAAACACACCGGAGAGGTAAACACCGTCGCGTTACGGTAATGGAAAAAATTCAACCGAACGCGTAGCCGGTGTACAGCCGGACTGCTCCAGTGCTGCAGCCGTCAAACGGTGTCACGACGTCGCTGCGGTGACACACAGGGGGGCTTCAGCTCTGGGTCTATTCGGGTAATGGGTCACTCGGGACATTTCCCTTCCGTTGGCTGTGCTGAAAGGAAGCGTGGCATCAAATTTAGAGGAGCATCACAAATGTGTCTTCGGATCAGCCAATCAAGCACAATCGGTAAATTTGACAGTAATCGGATTAAACTTCTTTTGCCCACGTCGTTATTAATTTGTAACCAATTTGATGCCGTTTTCTTTTAGCCCAATTGCACGCAGCCACGAAACACAACGCACTCTCTCCAAATGCCCTCACGCATGCGGAATCCTACCTCCCGAGCCGCGGGAAACCACCTGCCCCGCCGTGTTGTTTTGTTTACACATTGGAATTTGTTTTGCTGATTTGCTGTACTTATATAATCCCAACTCTCCCCTTGAAAAATAAACTCAATTTGGCAATGTAGATTAAAAAATAAAATAAAACGTACGGGCCTCTTGTCACTCAATTGCCATTAGCATGTTTTTGTCGTGGACAATGTCTAACCACGCTGTACCACACTGGTGAATATGGATCAATGAAGGTGGGGGGGGGTTCCTAGCACCGGTCACAGATATCGCTCACCACTCACACGAGCCGCTGGCCCATAGTGCAGTGCGCGCAAAGCGCTCCAAACACCGCACCTTCACCCCTTGCCCGGTTAGACGGTGCCAAAGGTCATCCCACGGCTGTCTATTTATCGATGGGAGAAAAAGGGGGGGGGGGGGGGGAGGCCCTCGCCAAGCAGTGGACAGTTGCAGACTGCCGGAGGTGGCGAGATGAACCTCATGGCGGGAACCTTGGGTCCCGAATAAACGGAAGTCAAAATGGTAATTAATTTATTTTTGGCGACTCCGTCCCACCGCGAACATTACATTTGCAGAGGCAGACCACGTATTAGATGCAAGTTGAAGTAAATATGAATGACACTGAACATAGTATTGAACATAAAGTCTTGATATTATTTTCATCTCGCCGCAATGGCAAGATGTTAACTACCTCGCCTGGTATGCAGGAGGTCGTGGGCTCTATTCCGACCCTGAAGCCTGCTGTATGTGTGGAGTTTGCGTGTCTATCGGCCCGTCGTCGTGTTCATTTTTCTCCGAGTCCTCCGGTTTTCCCCATCCACATTTAGAATGAACGTGCGTTGAGAGTGTTTGGCTGCTATAAATTTCCACATGGTCAGCCACTTCGTTGAGCAATCGTTTGTGGCCAGATCGCTTCTGAAGAAAAAAAAGCTAAACAGCTCAGTGTGCCTTACATACTGGCAAAATAAAAAAAGAATAAGCAACGAGGAAGTGTGTATTATCTAGGGGAGTTGAGTACTCAGTGTCGATGTTTGTGGAGGGAGGGAGTGAATGTAGGTGGTGCAGCGGGGTGCCAGGGGAGGGGGCAGTTGCCTTTGTTGGACTCGCTGTCCCTTAGCAGGTAAGCGCCGATGCTGTTCCCCGGCGCCAGCAGCAACCGCTCGCCCTCCTTGCGACTCACACCCGAGAAGAACCACCTACGTACGGACGTGCAGGCCACGGGGAAGGGAGTAGGGGTGGAGGGGAGCGGGGAAGTGAGACGCGTACAGGGTAGGGACGAACGTCAACATCGCCTCTCGTCCAGCATCTCGTTTATAACTCAAATCGGTAGTGGCACCGCGTGACCCCAAGCTGCCAGTGTTGTTATGCCGCTCGTGTTAGCCATGCAGCAAGCGCGTCATTTCGAATAACAATTAATGATTATTATTACGTAGGGAATTCAACAGAGGCAGTAGCATCAGTAGCAGCGATTCACTCAGCCTCGCATGAAGCCACAGAGTGGCTCTCTCACACTCGGATCTGTAAGTGGCTAATTCACTCAGCCATATGCAACCAGACAAATTATCCTCATGTGAAATTATCCTTTCCAAAAATAATGATAATCAGTACGAGCTCTAATGGGGCCACTGGCGCTCTACCGCTACGGTGGCTGTGTCTGTCGTTGTCAATTCGAGGCAATGGATGGATCATGAACGTTGTACAGTTCAATCTTCTCTCTCTCTCTCTCTTCACCTTGTGCAAATGGGCACTGTTGCACGCTCCCTGTTGTTCACTCAGTTATTTGATTACGTTGTGACTCGCAGATGGCAGTGAGGTGGTGTTTGCCGAGCTGATAATGAAATCAATTCAAAATATTTCGCCCCCGTTCTCCTGCTAGAATCTTGCAAAGGGGGAGATTTTTTTCTGACAATTTCTTTTGGTGAACCGCTCATCTTTTGCACCACTTTTGAATTCTCAAATTAGAAGCATAATGGCGGACACATCATCCATCAATAAGTCAAGAGCAGTACGACGATGATAGATGCACGTTAAAGGTGACTCGTGCCTTATCACATATCAATCACAGCCTGTTCCGCTCTCCTCAGACTGTTGTATTTGCATGGCATTTAATACCAGTGACTTCAGACAGAGCTGAACCAGCCCAGCCACATACCTGGACTTCATGCGTCTGTACCCCCCAGCCCCCCCCGTGTAATGTAAGCGCCAGGTGATTGTCCAGCGCGTGCGTGCGAAACGCCGCACCGCGTGCGTGTGAACACAAAAACAAGTTGCTCACTCCTCAGTCTCCAGTGAGTTGGCTTTGGCCACGTAATTGCTGGGAATGTATCCTTTCTGACTGCCGTCCATCAGCTCCGCCATCCACCACTCGCCACGCCTGCCACACAGAGACAAAACATCATTCTAGATTTGAAGCTTTCGTGACTGCAAGGATTCATATTCTTAGGTTTTTTCGGTAAAGTCACGTAGGTAAAAAATTAAAATTAATAAAAGTAAAATAAAATAAAAATCACGACGTTTCGGAGGCAACACAAGCTTCCGTCGGTTCCACCTGAAGACGGAAGCTTGTGTTGCCTCCGAAACGTCGTGATTTTTATTTTATTTTACTTTTATTAATTTTAATTTTAATTTTTTACCAACGTGACTTTACCGAAAAAACCTAAGAATATAAAAGATAATTCCCCCACCATGCATAGCCGACATAGACCGTCGGGACAAGCGTTGTCAGCGAGGCCAGAAAAGTCCAGAACCACGCCCGGTCCGCCTTCGTCTCTCCACGCCGCTGACGCCTTCCGTACCCGTTACTCATCTGAGGATGTCGGCTTGAGGGAGGAAACTCAGGGCCGGCGGCTTAGATAACAGCACTGACGTGGGGGCCGTGAGCGGGAATCGAACCCGGCTCTCCGCCGGGTTCGTGGCACGGCCGCACGTCTAGAACGGCGACCCTTGCCGCACGCGTCCTTTGCGGGATGACCCCAAAAAGAAAGGACATTGGAGGGAGCCGGAGTGAGCCACCTCCACGCGCCCCCGACTCAAGGCTGGGGCTGGGCCAAGAGTGACACTGAGAGAGGCTTCGCTCTGCAGGGCAACGATTGTGTGTGGGTTTTTTTGTTGTTGTGCGTATGTGTACATTAGCCTAATGTACACGGACACTGACACGCGTCAAGCTTAAGCAAGCCAAAACGCCCGCTCCTATCACTCCCAAGGTCCTCGAAAAGGAATTGGATCAATCGCGACTTGTTTTAAAACACTGCAGTAACCACGGTGGTCATTTTAGCTCCAGTAACTGTAATTGAGTGATTTGGCAGCCGGCTTGGGTTTGAGCAACGACCCTCTCGTACTGTAAAATACAGCCAACGCTTTCATCTGCGGCTTAGATAATACAGGCAGACAAAGATCCCCCGTGTAGCCTTTAGCAGACTGTTGGGGCAAGTGCTGTTAGCGAGCACCTCTGAAAGCCGGCACTGTGGCACACGTGGGGATGGGTGGTCAATGCCACATCCGGCCGCCTTTGTGTCCCCAGTGGTGATGTTTACACAATGCATTAGGTGCTCATTTGAGGCCGAGTCAACCTACGAAGAGGCCCAGGACCGGTTAACAAAAAATTCGCCACTGTTATTGGTCGTGAGTGGGAATGGAACTGGGCAGCGGGGTTTGTGGTGCTTGCTCCCTCCACATCTGTGTGCACACACACAGCACGCACATGCACACATGCAGATGTGCACATGCACACACGCACATACGCAGACGTGCACACACACACACAGCACGCACATGCACACCCGCAGACGTGCACATGCACACACACAGCACACACATGCACACACACAGCACACACACAGCACGCACATGCACACACGCAGCACGCACATGCACACACACAGCACGCACATGCACACACGCAGCACGCACACAGCACGCACACACACACAGCACGCACATGCACACACGCAGACGTGCACATGCACACACGCACACACGCACATGCACACACGCAGACGTGTGCACACACAGTCCGGTGTGGTGGCGCGCGCCCAGCCTGTGATCCCAGGATCGTGGAGTTAAGGGGTGGGCAGATCACGATCTTTAAAACTCCCAAACCCACCGGGTTGCGAGGTGGCCGTCACATAGCCGGCGCGATGATGATAGTACAGCATTGAACCGAACCATGCAAAGCGTTGTGTGTTATCCCCTTGCACACGTGGGGCGTGTTCTCTGCATACTCCAGTTTCCTCCAACATGAAAACAAACACTCCCCAATGAAATTGGCCAAACGTCCCAAAAATAACAGGATCCTCCTGATAAACAAAGGTATTGAGTGTCAGTTTGAGGTTTCCTTGGATAAACAGAAGAAACTATATTTACCTCATCATTAATAACAACAACATTCTCATTCATAACGATTGGTTTAACCGTGAAGACTTAACATAATTTCAATGTCGCGCGGTTTGAAATCACAACAAAGCATATCATAACAAAGCATATCATCATAATCACTGTGCAATTGTTTGCACTGTAATAATTAATTGTTTGTCCTGTAATAATTTATTGTTGCACTCGTTTAAATAAAGTGGTGCCGAAGGTTGCACTTCCACAACGAGCAAATGCACTCTGCTCTACAATTTCCCCGCACATCTCCGATTCAACATACGTGCAACATACGTGTAACATACGCACACTGCGTGTGCATCGCTGTAATTCAGTGTGGCGAGGTGGAGGTGCGTTAGAGTGCTCGTGGTGTTTCTATCGGTTTGGGTGCCTGGTTGCCGACGTAGGAGAACAATGCTCCGACTTACTCCTCGATGATTCGCATTTTATCTCCTTTCTTGAAGCCCATGTCGTCCGGGTTCAGCTGCTCGAAGTCATATAAGGCCACCACGAGGTCAACTGCGAATGATAAAACCGCGAACGTCAGCACTGCTGGATGTGATCTTATATACATTTACAAAGCGCCTTATTCCAAGGCGCTTTTCTGCAACTACAAAATTGTGCATAAGATGATAGTGAGTTGAGATATAGAGCGGGGTTATGTAACGTGGTGTAGTTATGGTGACAGGAGGACAGGCGGGAGAGGTTAATGGGATCTCTTGCAGAGCAGTACCACCCCCCACCCCTGGCTTCATGTTAGACAATTGCCCATGGAAGTGGACATCACAGAACAACTTCTAAGATATGTTGAAGTGACATTTGGTCTACAGAGTATGGAACGGCAATAAATGCGTTTTTTTAATAATCCTGTTACGTGTTTATAATTAATCAGCATTAGTAGCTTTAACACGTTGTCCTTTACGACCAATATTATGATTCATAATAGATTTTGGGGCCAAATCGCGTGAGAACAATGTGTGTCTTATACCCTCCTCCACTCGACAAGGCCAATTCACAAAGTTGTCACGTGAACAAACGTGCCAATCTATTACTGCTTCGATTTAAAGCTTTCGTGACTGCAGGAATTCATCTTCTTGGTTCTTTCGGTAAAGTCACGTAGAATGGAAATAATAAAAGAATAAAAATAAAACATAATAAAATAATTCTCACGACGTTTCGGCCACAACACAAGCAGCCGTCCTCAGGTGGAGAACAGGGGCTTGTCATTCAGACGATGTCTCCCCGACAGACCTGGTCTTCACCTGAGGACGGCGTTGTGGCCGAAACGTCGTGAGAATTATTTTATGTTTTATTTTTATTATTTTATTATTTCCATTCTACGTGACTTTACCGAAAGAACCAAGAAGAAAAAAATCTATTACTGCTTCAGCAGCGCCACCGGTGTGTTATCGTTAGAGAGAAATCCACAGCTTTGAACAATTTGGTGCGGATGTTTCGCTGGAAGTTACAACCAGCACCATCAGGAAGTTGCCTGAATTGTGAGAACTGTTGCAATCATACGTGATAATTACTCATTGACAGCAAGGTAAAAGTGGTGTCCCTCCCTCTGCTGATGCTTCACCAAGTAAATGATTGTTTTCAACAAGGTTAATAACACCTTCAAAGTAAAGGCTCTTGGGCCACATGCCGCACAAAACTTGCACTGCCCTGAATTGGACTGTGTGTCAATCAGTGAATCCGTGACGAAAGTCCCACTGGAATCGACGACCGGTTCCCGACACTCGGAATCAGCGACCGATTCTGTAAAGGGTTTACTGGCTTCATCGTTAAAACAAACCAAGTTGTAACTTTACGGAATTTGACGGGAAGAAAGAGATTAAACGGCACGTACCTGGAGGCTCACGCATCCCTGGGAGAGTGACGTCCACGATAGACTGTGCCTTCTGAAACGAAAGTCCACAGAACGGTCACAGTCTGCTTCACAGCTGGTTAGTTGATACACAATCGTCACTGTGGAATTTTGCAAAACCATAGCAAAATTTTCTTAACGCTTTAAAATCTACATTGAGAATGTATCCACTGCAAGTGATTAGACTCCACCCCCACCCACCCCACCCATCCCGCACCTTAAAGACCCTGGAAGTTGGTATCTTATAGATCGTTTAATTATTAATGTAGGGTCCTATTTAATAGGCTTGGCATTTCGGGACTGCCCTCCACCGCTACCTAAGGAAGTTGCTGGTTAAACGTCTGTTACACACACCCGTTGCTTACGGAAATCTTAAACAAATAAACCGACGAGGGCTGTTTGACCGCCAAAAAATAAAATGACACTTTGCTCCCCCAGCCAAAAGATTTTTCCGGACCAATGTTTTCCACCAGCTTTTGTTGAGGCAGGCGGACTTTAACATTGTTTTCACTTCTCTAAGTCTCATCGGCAGGGAATGACCTTGTGTATGTATGGAAAACGTCGAACTTATTTCGCACCATACGTAGCCAACCGTGCTCGTCGGAGGTGCGGGGGAAGGTAAACAAACTAAACACAAAAAACAGTTCCGAAGAAATGATTCATAATAAAGGTTTTTTTGTTGTTAGATCGCGTAAATATAAATGTGTCGTTAACCCGACACCACCATACACAGCTAATTATAGGTTTTAATGTAAACAAAACGTGCCAATTAGTTACTACTTCAACATTTACAATTTGGGAACGACGTATTGCTAGTAATTACATCCAGCATCATCGGGCAATTTTGCCATAATTGTCGTAATTGTAAATGTTGTGGATTTACTCTCCAACACACTGTCTGGAGGAGTAACGAATTGGCACGCATTGTTTACATGACAAACCTTACTAATCGGCTATGTCGGGTGGTGGCGGGTCAACGACACATTTATACTTTGTGATCTAATAAAAATAACTTTATTATGAATAATATTGCTCGTGAAAGCCGAAGTGTAAAAAAGATAAATGAGTTTTCAATCTGTTAGATGTCATTGCCTGGTTGTCTTGTGTTATATGCAAGAGCACTCCGTGAACACTGAGGGCCTCTATTCAAGTGCAGTAAAGGGACATTAAAATAATGTTTACGCGTTATCTTAATGCGGACCCATTCTCGGCCTTTTATCATTCATCTGTCCCTGCTTGCCAACAGCGAGGGCCTTTCCTAAAATGCTGAAAATACTGCAAAGCACACTGTCTTAATGAAGTCGGTCATGATATAACAAACAAATAAGCCTATGAATCTTGGCCAATTTTTTTGTTATAACCGTTACGTTCACCACTGCTTGATCGCGCTGTAAAGCTCTCCGATGTGTTTTTCGGTTATAGCGCGTGACATACATCACGATGTCTGACGTTTCACTCCACAGGCTGGGAATTAAGTTTCTGAGGAAGCCGAACAACAACGCGAAACAATCCGACAAACACATCGGAGAACTATGTATGTCCACGACTTGAAACTTGTGTACATAAAGTAGAAGACTTTGGTATTTAAATAAATCCTGCTGGGAAGAAAAACCACGTGTCCAAAAGGCCCAGAGGTTGGTGCACGTGAGTGTAACTTCAATGCACTTGTGGCGACAGAACGACTCCTTGTCTCTTGATTGTTTTAGTATCCACAACTCTCCAAGGCAGCAACATTAACACATTCCTGCTGCGGAGGGAGCTGGTAGGAACGTTGGGTTGCTCGGTCAATGGCCAGGGTCAACGGCGGCGTGGTGTATTCCGCAAATATGCCCGACTGTGAGGGCGGGCACAAGTCGGCGTGAGTAGGTTAAACGTTGAGTTTTATAAGGGAACCACGGGGTGAGCAGCCCCTCCCCACCCAGCCCCACCCCTCACACCCCCCAACCCAGCCCCACCTTCCCCACCCAGCCCCTCCCCACCCCACCCTCCCCTCCCCACCCAGCCCCACTCCACCCTCCCCACCCAGCCACTCCCCACCCAGCCCCTCCCTGCTAGACGGACACAATAATTCCCTGTGGGCTGGTGTAACCAGGAGGTTCCTACCAGTATAACGATCTTACTCAGATGTTACCAGACACTGCCTTGTCCTACTTGGGGCAGACAAAAGCTCACAAGAGATCAACAAAGCATCGCGATGATATTAAACCGACAAGATGTTCGGTATTAATTATTCACCAGCACACACTTTAGAGACGTATTAATGTGCATAACGTATGACGTGAGTAACAATTTTTTTTTCTACAATTGAACGGCGCGGTCGCAGCATTAACGAGGCTTTTCAATCAGCAAATATGTTAAAGGGAAAACGATCCACGTGTGCACGATTTGTCACCGGGAAACGAGAGCACTTAAAACATTACGGCGACAGTCTCGGAATGATCCTGCAACTCACGAAATTAGACCAGCTCATCGCCCCCACCCAGTAACGTAAACGTTTCATAACCCGCACCCATAAATGAGAACACATCATCTCGATTCTGTACTTCCAATCCCTTCGATGGCTTGCGATCCAATCCTCAATCAACACCGTCTCCAAGATCCAACATACACCCACGCCTGTTTACCTCTCCCCTGTCATCTCACTCTACTCCTTCCACGCACTCACCTACCTTTCCCTTCTCACCTCACTCTACTCCCCTCCATTCATTCTCCTACCTCTCCCCAATCACCTCACTCTACTCCTTCCACACACTCACCTACCTCTCCCCTCTCACCTCACTCTACTCCTTCCACGCACTCACCTGCCTCCCCCCCTCATCTCACTCGACTCCCCTCCATACACTCACCTACCTCTCATCTCACTATACTCCTTCCACGCACTCTCCTACCTCTCCCCTCTCACCTCACTCTACTCCCCTCCATACATTCTCCTACCTCTCCCCTCTCTCCTCACTCTACTCCTTCCACGCACTCACCTACCTCTCCCCTCTCTCCTCACTCTACTCCTTCCACGCACTCTCCTACCTCTCCCCTCTCACCTCACTCTACTCCCCTCCATACATTATCCTACCTCTCCCCTCTCATCTCACTCTACTCCTTCCACGCACTCACCTACCTCTCCCCTCTCACCTCACTCTACTCCTTCCACGCGCTCCCCTACCTCTCCCCTCTCTCCTCACTCTACTCCCCTCCATTCATTCTCCTACCTCTCCCCAATCACCTCACTCTACTCCTTCCACACACTCACCTACCTCTCCCCTCTCACCTCACTCTACTCCTTCCACGCACTCACCTGCCTCCCCCCCTCATCTCACTCGACTCCCCTCCATACACTCACCTACCTCTCATCTCACTATACTCCTTCCATGCACTCTCCTACCTCTCCCCTCTCACCTCACTCTACTCCCCTCCATACATTCTCCTACCTCTCCCCTCTCACCTCACTCTACTCCTTCCACGCACTCACCTACCTCTCCCCTCTCTCCTCACTCTACTCCTTCCACGCACTCACCTACCTCTCCCCTCTCATCTCACTCTACTCTCCTCCACGCACTCTCCTACCTCTCCCCTCTCACCTCACTCTACTCCCCTCCATACATTCTCCTACCTCTCCCCTCTCACCTCACTCTACTCCTTCCACGCACTCACCTACCTCTCCCCTCTCTCCTCACTCTACTCCCCATCCACGTGCTTGTGCCAATGTCCCCAAGCAACCTCCTCTCAGTGGGAGGTCGCTCCTTCCCTGCTGTTGCTCCCACTGTCTGGAAGGCCATTCCTCTGTCGATCCACAGGTAACCTTCTGCCCATGTTCAAGTCCAGGCCCAAACCCCTCCTTTTCACCTTCTCGAGATATTATTCAGTGTCTTCATTTGCACCTTCACCAGATTCCTCGCCGTGTAGCATGTCAACCCTCAACTTATACCCCTCGAATGATCTTCTTGTTTTTCTTCTTCTTCTAAAAATAGCGTCTACACGTGTACGGGTATTGGGGTCATCGTGATTTACGCATTGACCTTATTTGTACAGCGTCTTAAGGCAACGCAGCTGCATTCAGAAGCCCTCGAAATCCACGTTGTGACACGAGTACACATTCTTGGACACGCCACATGTTATTTGGTCACGCTTTAGCTTGTGCCAAACATCGGGCGCACAATACGGCGCGGGAAAAACACAACGAAAACCGAGTTGTGCCAGCACACTGTGGATGTGCGTGGCGTCTACATGCGAGCACGTGAGGGAGGGGGTGCCAGACTACTGGGGGGGGGGGTGGACAGCAGTGGAGAACGCGTGAGTGACAGAGCGAGCGAGTGACGGGGCCATGCAAAGCGCAATGCAAATGCAAAAATGTGAACCCTCAGTTCACGAGAAATATTTGCAACGATCACATTTCAAGATAAAACTTAAACCGTCCAGTTTCCTGCCACCCCAGTTAGTGGCGTCCGTGCATTGCTGTTTCCGCGGGCAGGTATTCGTGGCGTTTAAAGTGCGCGTAACGTCGTGCAGCTCATGACGAGCCCAATGCCGACAACGCAACGTGAACCTGCAAAATCTAGGCGCTTGCGACGGTGAATCAGATAAGGGTGAGACCACGTGTCTTGGACAAGGTTAGTAGAGCAACTTGTGAAGGTCGACGAGCGTATTTTCTTTCAGCCAGGTGTGAGAACTCAAGAGACCAGGATGACGGTCGTTTGCAAGAGTAGACCTGGAGACGATAGGGGCAAAGCCGCGTAGTTTGGGGAATTACAATGATGAATATTGTCTCCTGGATGGAATGCCTGGCTGAGACTGCCTCTACCATCATCGCATGGGGCGTCGCTCAGTTAAGCCCTATGTGTGTGTGCCTAGCACGGATATAAATGTGGGTTTTGTAAACAAAAAATATGCGGCGAGTGTGTGCGAAGGCGTTAGCGCAACGGGTCTTTGTGTGCACGGTTTAGCCACGCTGCATAATGCAGTGCGTGCCGTGTCACGAACACACGGGGAGCACTCGAATCAGATAACCTCGTGAAAACAAATTCATTAAAATAATTAATCGGACCATGCGCAAAGCTAACCAGCAAAGGCATTGCTCGTGTCGCTGGGTGAGAACTTGTGGCTCATCGTGTAGCCATAACCACAGCGAGTCCATACGTCTATAAGAGGCCCGCAAATATGTCAACCTGTACAGTCTTCCCTGAAGATGCCAACATCCACACCACAGCTGGAACTCAAAATAGAGAGAGGCACACATGCTTGGCTTACCACACAATCATGGGAAGAATAATAAGAATATCTCAGGATACTAGAGGGGGAGGGGAGGGGGTGCAGAACGACACGTTAATGTATTGTCTGATACATGCATTGTGACACAACTGACAAAACACAGAGATTGTAATGTCCTGGGAAGACTGACGGATCTCCCAGGACAGCTGGTTCAAAAATAGGAGGGGACTGGGAGAATAGAAACCCAGGAGAGGTAGCAACCATTGCACACACCCCGAGTCTGCGCCTCTTGAAAAGAGAGTTGCCAGGGGCTTATATGAAGCCCCCAGAAGCACTGTAGCTCTACAACCTGCCTTCCATGTAAAAAAAATCCCCACCGTAACTCGATACCTCCACGGACCACTCGACCTAATCTTCACTTGTGACAGCATTGTTAAATAAAAATATATATACTGGACATGTCAGGCGTGTTCGCGGTAGATTCAACAGTGCTCACTGCCAAAGTGCAGCCACGATCACAATTGCAGTCTGCACGATAACACGCATCGGCCCTGCAACTGTTGTGGATAATTTACCTCGTGAATTCCCACCGCAACCGCCATAACAACCACATTTCTAACGCCGTTCTTCTCTGCTGTTCTACAGAAATACAGAAATACTTGACGTGTTTAATTTTGCAAGACATGTCATTGTCAAAGCATTAATGTTTTACTAAAGTTGCGAGCGCGATGCATTATCAGGATGGAATTTTAAATGCACTTACGATCTCAAAGCAATCGGCCCCAAAATGCTGAATATTTTGACAATACAATTTGAAAAACTAAGCAGTAAAAAATTATCACGCTTTGTGGCTAATACTTATATAATATAACCATTGCCCAACATTTTCCTTTTGAAATGGCAATAAAATGACCTTAATCTTTGCTCTTGGGAGCTGCGGCGTCACCAGACAATAACGCTAATGGCTCGGTGCTAGGGAACGCAGCCGGGCTACTTCTGCGTCCATGTCCCACTTTACAAGCGGGCATCTTCCTGCAGCGAACTTACAGGCAGCAATTTTCCTGCCACTGCACTCACATCACACAGGCACGGGGCAAAGCCTGCGCGTGGAAGAATTTCCTATATACGCGGGGAGACCGTTTCCCTGAGAACAAAATCAACGGTGAGTAAACGTTTCAGTGAAATTCCACGAGCTCCTCCAAATATCCCAGGAGGAGGAATGCCATAAAAGATTTGTTTCGGGTTAGATCTCGCAAATATACCGTTAAACCCGCCACCACCCGACATTCAATTCGTGCGGTATCTCACGTAAACAAAACATGCCAATTCGTTACTAGTTCAGCACATCGGTGTGTTTGAGAGTAAAACCCATAACATTTACCATTCGAGTACCATGACGTTTCGCCGGTAATTACAACCAGCCTCATCAGGCATCAGCCAGAGTTGGAACGCATCGCAGTGTCCCGCCACGCAATTTTCCTTGGACGCACGGTGGTGGCCCAACAGAACCGGGTCCGAAGATTTGCATTACACGCTAGCGAGGGACAACATTTGGGAAAATGAGATGCCGCGACGAGAGAAGATTCGGTTATTGAAACGGCTGTTCCTGAACAATTTACCTTTTTTTCAGCGTTTAAATGCACCCACATCTCCTGATGCTTCGTAGCAAGAAAAAAATCAACAACACATTTTTAGCTACATGCGCATGAAACATGAGCCTCAAAATATTGGCTTGAACAAGGGCAGAGTGTCAACTGCACGAACATCACTGGAGCTATGCACTTTTAAATCGAGATTGAAACCGAATTTCTTTAGAACTGCTTTTTGTGTTTAGTTTGTAATCCTTCACCCACACGTGGAGGGGTGAGGACAGGGACACGCTGGTCGTATGAATGTTTATTGAACTTCTTTCGCACCGTAAGTAGCCAACCGTGCTAATCGGAGGTGGTCAATGCGTGATGCTGAAGCGAAGAGACTCGGGACCGATTCAGGTAAAAGTATTCGCCACTTGATGGAATGGAAGTCACGTCGCTAACCATTGCTACACTGCTCCACTCCGTGCATAGAAATACACAGCTACTATAATTAGCACCGGATTTCTGGTGAGCAGACCTGAATGGGCCAGGAAGGAGAGAGAGGCTGGGCAGACGCAAGTTACGCGAGACAATGGGAGGTGGTGGTTAGGGGTTGGCGGCGGCTGCGGGATGTTGCTGTGGCAGTGGAGATCGGCGCCGTGCGGTGGTTGTGATGAATCGACGTCGATGGTTCGCGTTGGCGCCTTGCGTCGCTGCGCCGTGTTTGTGACACTTGTGCGCGAGTGTGAGCATGGAGGAGGGCACTGTCGTGGTGCCCTCCGTGAGAGGAGTGCGCAGCGCAAACACGAGTGCACGATGCGGCGGGTGCGCGTGTTTCGGTGCCACTTCCCAACGCAGATGACTACACTCCGCAAAGGACTACACGCCACAAGTTTCAATATAACATGTTATTTTAAAGGCTCTGGTCACACTAACTACTACTCTCGTGGCTGTATAATGAACACATCATACCTTGTCAACCCATACGGTTTACCCGTATTATTGGACAGGAAATTGAGTTTTCTGTTCCATACAGCGTCTAGCCGTTTTAATACGGACACATTTATTTTTGTCTATTTGTTTGTGTTTCTCCCTTGTGATGGGACGTTGTAGGATGAACGTTGAGATTTATAAGGTCACGGGGTGACCAATAAGCTCTGAATTGGTCTGTAATAAAGTAGGCAGTGATAAGGGGTTGACAGGTATGGTACAATTACACATTTTGTCACAATCTAAGAAGCACGGTTGACTACGTACGGTGTGGAAGACGTTACAAATACGTAAACACACTAAGATCTTTAAAATCTTGCGCAATACTTGGAAGTATGTTGGCCGATGTGACTGTGCACGTGTTGTCCTATGTGGTAGTGTACCGGTGTCCCTTGCGTAACGTACCCCCCACCCACCCCCACATCGCGAATTCGCAGTTACGCAATTCATCTTTTAGGGACCCACTTCACACTTAGCTATGCGTGTCACAGTTACACGCTCAAGAAAAAAAAACAAAAAATAGTTTAACAATTTTTTTTTTAATAAATAATTTTTTTCAATGATAATAAGAACCAAAGAGTATGTAATCATGATAAGTTAGAACAAATATTTCTGATAGTGTCACCACCGCGTCATCGCAGCGCCCAGCGTCACGGGCTGGGCGTAGCCACCTTCGATCTGAGTAGAAGCAGCCCACGGAAGCGTTCAAAAAGCCCTGAAGTTACTCCTTATTAAGTCATCTTTATAAGTAGTAACATTTTCAATCGTCATTATTATTTCTTATTAAACTCCCTATTAAATATGTTTTTTTAATTGTTTACTTTAATTGACAAGAGTCTGGTAAAAGGCACGAACCGTAATAAGGGAGGGGGTGAGAGGGGAATTTAGAAATTTCGCGGACCTCAGTGCGAACTCGGTGCTCTCCTGGGTTCTGGGAATGGGGAGAAACTTTTGGGGGGGGGGGGCACACTGCCTCACTCACGTAGTAGGGACTGCGAGCAGCGGGGGCGTAGGGTTCTTATATGGGGAAGGGAAGGCGAGCGGAACAAAAGTAAAGGAGAAAAAGGGAGGCGGGGGATGATGATACTCATCATCATGCTACGTCTCTCAAATAGAACGAGGATGTCCTCTTGGAATAAGTCATTTTTCAATAAAAACCTGACCCAGTGGTCGGGCGCGTTCAGTGCAAATGCTTTTTTGGTCACCCCTGTGCCACATCTGAGCTGTACGGATTCTTGAACCGCATTTGTGTTCATTGTCCATGTCTGCGACCGATGGTTTTAATGTGCTCTTGGTAGTTAACGGGGTCCAGGTGGCTTGTTCGATACAGCGAGAGGCTCGCAATCGGCTCGCAATCACGGTGGTCGCGAATTACATTTCTGGGTTTCGGGGTTGATTCAGCCTCATAATTCCTCCAAGGTCCATAAAACAAACAACTACTGTGGGAAAAAATTAGAATGGCTGTCCAATGAATGGACTCAACCCCCGCCATATGAACGTGGAATTATACACCGGGGCTGTAAAACGGGTGCTGACTGCTGGCTCAATTCTCAGTTGAGCAGGAAGTTAGTCTCGATGTACTGTAGCTTCGGGGTTTATTTGTGACATTTCACATTTGAGTTTCCTGTTTTCTGCGCGCATAACCGACCGAGTTTCTCAGTGGGCTCTCACTTGGTTAATAATCAATGTTTGCTCGTCTTAGAGAGACAGCAGGAAACTAGCTAACTATATTCTGGCCAATTGAGTCGCGATAAACTCGGGTCGAATTGGGACTGCAGTGTTCGCCCAATTAGTGTTCGATTGAAAACGAACTTTTTTTTAGAACTGCTTTTTGCGTAGAATTTCTTGTCCTACCCCCGCACCTCCGATTAGCACGGTTGGCTACGTACGGTGCCAAAGAAGTTCAACGTACATACACACACACACACGTGAGTGCACCGTGTGTCCAGTGCGTGTGTTCTGTGTGCACTATGTTCAGTGAGCGTGATGTATGTACTGCGTGTGCTGCTCTAGTAATGAGTGTGCTGCGTTGTGTGTATGTGCTGCATGTGTTACGTGCTGATTGTGCGTATGCTGTGCATAACGAGTGTGTTGTGCGTAATGCAAGTTGTGTGTGTATAGTGTAATGAGTGTTTTGTGTGTAGTGTATGACCTCTGTGAACTCTTTGTGTACTGTGTGAAGTGTGTGCTGTGCGTGTGCTGCGTTGCAGAGCACCTGTGGTCGTAACGTGGGGTCCCGAACGTAGATACCCCCCGGCGCCTTGCTCTGTACCTTGTCCTTCTTGCCATCTTGATCGTCCAATCCGGACTGCAGTGCGGACTGGGCACAGCCCATCCTTTATCCAAATCGCGCCCTCTGTGCACAGGCACTACCTGCCACCACAGCCGGGCACAGACAGAGATCATCCACGTAGCATTGAACAGATTTCTGGGGCAAGTGCTGTTAGCGAGACACCTAAGAAAGACTGGATCGGCACACGAAGGGATTGGGTGGCCAACACCACGCCCCGACGCCTTTGTCTCCCCAGTGCTGATGCTTACAAACCACAGCTCGTAGAGGAGATGCCCTGAAGACTGGATTAAAATATTCTCAGCATCGATGTTAAAACGTGATCGGGAATTTAACTTGGGTTGCTGGATTCGCAGCGCAGTCCGCAGTCAGGCGCACGCACTGGCACACACAAAGACACTGGCACACACAAAGACACTGGCACACACAAATACACTGGCACACACAAAGACACTGGCACACACAAAGACACTGGCACACACAAAGACACTGGCACACACAAAGACACTGGCACACACAAAGACACTGGCACACACAAAGACACTGGCACACACAAATACACTGGCACACACAAAGACACTGGCACACACACACTGGCACACACACACTGGCACACACACACTGGCACACAGACGCACACACACATGCAGCTGGACACACACACTGGCACACAAAGACAGCGGCCCACACGAAAAGACACTGGCACACACACTGGCACACACACTGGCACACACACACTGGCACACAGACGCACACACACATGCAGCTGGACACACACACTGGCACACAAAGACAGCGGCCCACACGAAAAGACACTGGCACACACACTGGCACACACACAGCAGTGATAGGTCTGCGATGACTGCCCTCCAGCTATTGGCAAATCGATTGGCCTAATGGCTCCCCAGAGCCGGGTTGTCACTTACAGGGAGATGCACCGTGCGTTCGATTTGGACATTCAGTTCAAAACCCGGTCGGGCCGAGGCGTCCATTGGCAGCAACACCGCCGTGTAAATACTAAACATTGCAGCGGCGCGCAGCGGGTGCAGGTGAAGGAGAAGAGCAGAGCCGGGCAGGGCAGCAGGCAATGTTACCAGCTGTAACGATTTTATCATTTGGAATGTCAACACTTAGGAGCCGCAACAGACGCATACAATATTCCAGTGATAATGCGGTAAATACTTATTACAGCTCCCTTTTTTTCCCCACAACCCACTGCTGGGATATACAAAAACAATAATGAATGTTGCGATGTTGTTCTTGCAAATGAGGTGAAAGGTTATGTGCGGCCCTGCAATTTCCCGCTCATGCCACTGTTGGCGAAAGAGGCCTCCATTGCAGGTAGCCCCTATAGAGCCCCGTCCAGTGAGGAACGGGGGGGGGGGGTAATTCGGCCTACTCTTCCACGGTTGTCAGACGTCCTGGAAGACGCGGGAGTACCCACACTTTACCCCAACTGTGATGTAGCCCATTTATACTGCTGGCTGGGTGCATGGACAGAGCCAGGTGTGGATGGGGTGGTTCTTGAAATGTAGCCCATTGTTTATAAACTGCCACGCCGGGAAATCGAATCGAGCAGATGACCTCTGGATTGCAAGTCCTGTGTTCTGATCCATGAACACCACGGCAGCTCCCCACAGGATTCTACATTCTACAGCATTTGTTTCACGTCGTGGCTTTTTTTTTTCGTTGTTTGCTGCACTGCATTTTACATCGTCGTGTTTCTCACGATCGCCCCGTCCGATTTTAATTGGGAATACCGATTTATTAACGCTCTCTACGCGGAGCAAATCCATCCCTGTGTCGTCTGCTTACCCACCGCAGCCCATCCCACCCCAAATTGTGTGCCTTTTAAATGGTGCGTACACGTTTGTTTGAATTACCCTTCACCTCCCGCTCCTAACGGGTCACGCATTTAATTGAATGATGAAATGAAATGACAATGGCTTGTAAATGAATTATAAATGAGCGGCTGATGTTAGTTAAGAACGGCGAATCCGTGCGACTCCAACCGACGACCAAAATCACCCAGAGAAGGCGCCCGCTCGGATCTCGCCAGAGCCGGGAAGCTAATCAGGCGCTGAGCCTGGACAGCGCTTGGGTTGCGTGACCACAACCATGCGCACAAGACAGGCACAATATCGGCGTTGTGGGCAGCAACGAGAGGGCAGGACATCCAAAGACACCGTGATGTCTGCATCCCTTCCACCCACCCACACCTTTACCGGCGCGGTGAAGTGTTGTCAAATAGTCCTCAAGGCGTGGCAAGGTTCGCATCCAGCAGTGGATCGACAACACGGGCTGCTCTCTCAACGCGGTGTACTGACTACTACACGGTAGAGCCAACACAAAGCACGCCACCCCCACGCCGTTCAATAGTCGCACACCCCCTATGAGTGGCGACCTTGTTACAGACCGATTCAGACTGTATTGATCACCCCGTGCCCTTATTAATCTCGACGTTCATCCTGCAAAGTCTCATCACAAAGGAGAAACACAAACACATAGACAACATATATATTGCCCGTATTGAAACAGCTGTACGCCGTATTGACCTGAAAACTCAATTTCCCTGGACAAGAATACGTGGTATAAACCGTATGGGTTGACAGGCATGGAGTCGGTGTGACAATGAGTGGTGGGCGATCGTAAGGCCGCTGCAATCCACCCACCGTGGCAGACTTAGGGCGGAGGCCCTCCTCGTGAGCCCATTGTTGCGCGACCCACGTTGATCCCGATCGATTTGACTAAATACTCCCCTCCACTCGCAGGCCATATATTAGCGCTGCTGCCGGTCGCGTTACTAATTAAAACACGGGCAGGGTTGCGTTACACGGTCACAGCAATGATGGGGGTGGGGGGGGGCTGTAAAATAACGAGAAAATTAAATACCGGTTCCGCAGACGCAGCAAGGCAACTTGAACAAAGCCGCACGGCAGCGTATCTACTGATGATGATGATGGGTCACTTTTCGCGTGCCAATGTTGGACTGAAGTGAGAATGTGACGAGGCTGCTGCTGCGTTGGCAATTTTGTAACAAGGACAAATAACAAACAAAAAACACATTCTTCGATAATCGTGAAATAAAACAATAAGCGACGTTTCGTGTGTTTGTCAATGTCGGGCTGTTCATCCACAGTCTAAATATTAATTTCTATGAGGCCCCTAAAGTACTGTCATGTGTTTGTATCGTTTGTTGTTGTAACGTTCTTACCCGCCCTTCTGGACATCAGTGAAAAAGAGCTTTATAGCTCATCGGATTCGTCCAGTATAAATATTTTCATTCTGAAAAATATTCTGATATTGTGTACGGTGCAGTGCTCCAACTATTATTCACTCAATTTATCTGGCCTTTCTGCTATGCAAGATGGGCTATTGTTCGACACGTCGCCTATTACTGTACAGTGGATATGTTTTTCCTCTTTATGGCAGTGCTATTGCAGACTGTGTTGAGTTTTGTTAACGGGGTTGCATGTGCATCCCTGATATCGCAGTCTTACACATTTTTAATAGGGCGGTGTTTTCATAATAATAAAAAATAAACCTTCGTAGTGATGGTTCCATCACCCCAGAGCCAAACAGGTCCAACTAACTCGTCAGTGATGTAGGCTCACAGTCTGTAACCCATGTGGACCAGTGTAACCAACATTGCACCTTGACCACAGCTCAGTTGTTCGACGATCCCACGCACAACTATGCGGTCTGATGAGAACAGTGCCACTAGGCTAGGTAACACTCGGCTGAGACTCCTTCCAGTTCTAGCCTAGAGAGAGAGCTTACCTGATTGAAACTCTCCTGTCTCACCTGGAGACACCACACCTGCCTGAACCCCCTCTCACCGCCGAGGGTATCTCCTCCTGCCTGGATCTCCCCTCTCCATTCTCACCTGGCTTGACAAACCCCCTCTCCCCTCTCATCTATCTGGAGAGACGTCACCTGCCTGAAACATGATCCATTCTCACCCCAGAGTCAGGGTAACCTCATCTGGCTGAGCTCCTCCCCCCCACCTCACTCTCTTCCCACCTGGAGACCCTTCACCTGGAGACAGCTCACCTGGAGACAGCTCACCTGGCCGGGGACGCTCCGTTCTTCTCCGCCCCTCAAAGGCAGCAGCCACAGACCCCTGGTGCCGATGATGCGGCCGCTGCTGCTGCTACTGATGCGTCGGCGGCGGCGGCGGCTGCTGCTGCTGGTTACTGAGGTATCCGCCCTTCTCTCGAGGGGCAGTGGCTCCTGAGTGAAAATGAAATAAATGGTGGGGGGGGGGGCCGCGGGAGACTTCTCCTTGCCGCTTCCCCCTGTGACGAGGAAGTGGCGGCGGCCCGGCCCGGCGTTGCGGGCATCGCTCAACGCGCGTGCGTGCGCGCGCGCGCACGTGTTGTGCGGGGAGCGGTGGCGCGGCGGTTAGCGCATTGCGCGACGACCACTTGACAGTGGCCAATGTTCGGACCGGGTCCCGGGGGTCTCGCCTAGGTCCACTCAGCCTGAAATGGCAACCCCCGGCGAGGTGTTTAAACGTCAGCGCTGGGGAGAGACAAAAGTGTCCCGGCGTGATTTCTAAGCCACGTGAAACCCGCTCTCTTCGTGGCGTGCCGACCTTGGCAGGCGCTCGCTCACGGCGCGAGGTTCATCCTGCCTCGACCGAAATTGTCTGTCCGGTTCGCCACGAACGTAGATTACGCGCGTACATACTTACACGTGCGTCTACGGGTCTGCCTGTGTCATCCACTCTCCGTCTCAGTGTCTCTCTTGCCATGTTGTCGATCTGCGTGTCTCTGTCTCTCAGTCTCACTCTTTGCTGCGACTCTGTATGTTTTTTTCTTCTGCGTCTCGTCTCTCCATTCCTTTGTCTATCTCCCTTACGAGACAAAGATAACCTTAACAGATTGTTGGGGGCAAGTGCTGTTAGCGAGCACCTATTCAATTTTATATTTAGATAAAGCGCCTTTCACCAAAGGTCGGAACACGAGGGGGTGGGTGGCCAGCACCAAAGCCGTCTCCCCCGTGACAATGTTCGCACATCGCTGCAGGTACTGTACGTCTGTCCTCATTGAGGTTGAGTCGACCCAGGAGAAGCCCACGAGGACCGGTTCAGGTGACCTTCGGGGTGGTGTTGGCCGTCGTCTGCGGGAATCGAACTCAACTCGGGTCGCCGGGTTCGCGGCGCAACGCGCACATCGAGCGCTCACCCACACGCCCAGAGCAGGTTCATACAACAACAACAATAACAACAATAACAACAAAAATAACAACAATTTAAAAAAACCGAGGCGCTTTTTCATTGTCATTGAAAGGGAGGGAACAATCGTGACATTTCGGCTGACTGGCTTTTTTATGAAATGGGTTTACAAGAACCTGTTTATCCACGGTATACTATCACTCGAGCAGACATTTCAAGACGAGAAAGGGTCCCGTGTCACCCTGGGACTTGTTGGGAGCAAGGGCTCTGGGCGAGCACCTCGATTGAAGCCGGGAGGGGTTTGGTGTGGACAGCACCGAGCCCGTCGCCTTTGTTTCCCCAATGCGGAATGTTTACTGAGCTACTCATTTGAGGCTGAGTCGATCTAGGGGAGGCCCAGAATTGGCTCAGATGTCACTGTTGACTGTGGAAGCGAATCGAATCCAAGTGCGCTCACCACGAACATCAACACCGCGCCACCCGCGACACCCACGCACGGACGCACTTACAAACGCTCACCAACACACGCATATGTAAGCAAGCACACCAAGCACACTCACAAACAAAGACAAAGACCCCCCGTATAGCCTTAACAGACTGTTGGAGGCAAGTGCTGTTAGCGAGCACTCATGAAGGCCGGCAGGGCACATCAAGGAATGGGTGACCAACACCACGCCCAGGCCGCCTTTGTCTCCCCAGTGCTGATATTTACACACCGAAAGCAGGTACTTATTTAAAGGCTGAGTCGGACCCTAGGGAAGGTCCAGGAACGGTGCATATATTCGCCACTGATATTGGGCGTAGGGCGAGAAACGAACTGGGGTCGCCGGGATCGTAGCGCAGTGCGCTAACCACTTCGCCACCGCTCCCCGCCCCACGCTGGAACAGAACGGCGCGTCTTGAACGCGCGCAAAGCGCCGCCCCGTGGTCTCGCCTGGCTCCCTGCAGCAGCAAGTCGTGGGCCCCTTCCACGCACGCACAACCCTCGACAAAAATACGGAAAAACAACACTGTGTGCCCGTACGAACGAATATAATCGGCGACATTTCGGGCAAATGGGTCTTCTTCGCAGCACGTAAACGGAGACGCCAGAGAGAGAGAGGGTGAATAATACGAGTTTGAGACTTAACTAACACCATGGGGCCTGATGAGAATTACATTTCAAAATATGTTTTCTGATGGCCAGGTTTTAAATGGGCGTATGCAGAGCGGCTACCTATACATGATGTGCTCATTTCCCTACTTTGTGATTATGGTGACACAACGCCTTACCCACGAGGCGTGGGAGGAGGCTCTCATCCAGCGGTGGAGTTGCAAACAGATCCGAGCCGAACCTGGCAACTAAACTTGTGCAGGCACGTTTGTAACAATTGCACACTTTACTGTATTGCGGTTTCTTTGAAAGAAAAAAAAAGTTAGCAGCTCCGGAAAACAAAACAAACAGTGGGCAACGTTTCCGTTGAGTTTGAGGGATTCCCACGGCCAGGGTCGAGATGGAACGGACTCCGCAGTTGACCCGAGTCCACGGGCACAGCAGCGAAACACCACCATGGAATGTTGGGGCAGGATCCAAATAACATATAAGTGAAATAAGTAGCCGCATTACAATGCACTTACATCATGGGACCTCCTTTGCCAGTACCAAAATATACTAATAGGGTTTTTGCCCTTTTTTATGGCAACAAAACTGACACCTTTTGCAAGGAATCATGCTTACATTAACCACAATACTTGCAGTCAAATGCAAACAAAAAACAATACTCTGATCATTTATGCATTGTCTTTGAAACTGATTGGTCGACACAGAGACGGCTTTCTTTAGAGCCTCGTCTCATATGGTGTTCGACTGGTCGACTTGTTTTTTGTTTGCATTTGACTGGAAGTATTGTGGTTAATGTAAGCATGATTCCTTGCAAAAGGTGTCAGTTTTGTTGTCAGAAAAAAGGGGAACTGGCGTCTAAATGACTCACCTCAGTAATTGGCGATGTGTATTTATAGCACGCGAGATGGCGGTTAATTGGTGATTTGTATATGCTGTAGTGTAATTACATTTCCTCCAGTAAAGTTGTGTTTTTAAAGCATTCTGTCCTTCACTGCTTTGGAGGAGTGTGGTAAGCTCAGTGGGGTGTTTGCTGTTGTGTTGTCCGGCTCTCTGTGTTGTGTTGCATTGTGTTTCTAAGTTTACTATGTTAATGCTAGATTTGAAGCTTTCGTGACTGCAAGGATTCATATTCTTGGGTTTTTTCGGTAAAGTCACGTAGGTAAAAAAATGTTAAATGAATAAAAGTCAATTTTATTAATTTTAATTTTTTTATATGTTAGTTTTTTTCTCATGTATTCTTACCCAATGACGGTTGCTTGTGTTGCAATCGAAACGTCGTATTCTATTATTATTTGCTTTATTTTCTACGTGACTTTACCGAAATAACCAAAAAGTAATTCCTGCAGTCACGAAAGCTTCGAATGTAGTTTGAAGTCAAGTTTGCTTAACCCAACAATGATGATGAACCTCCAGATGTTTAGAGGCAAGGACTCTCTCCTACTGTGTTAGATACGGGTCCTAGCTCGGTGTAGTACACAAGCACACGATACTCATATTTCATTGCTTCTCTTCTACGTGACTTTACCGAAAGAACCAAGAATATGAATCCCTGCAGTTACGAAAGCTTTAAATCACACGATACCCATTCCCGTCATGGAAAATATGACAAACGAATTAATTAAGCAGACGATATGACTCCTTCGCCTATCTGTCCCTCGACATATCATAAAACAAATATTTTACACGGCCCAGCACACATTAGAAAGGTTTCATTGCCAGAAAGGGGAAAACCCTATTATCATAATTGTATACTGGCAAAGGAGGTCCCATGATGTAGATGCTCACCCCGAGCTCTCAATGTCCTGATAGTGCATTGTCTTTGTGCTGTACGCCTTGTGGCGTCCACTGGTCTAACACCGTTCGAGACGAGGCTCTAAAGAAAGCTGTCTCTGGTGTGGACCAATCAGCTTCAAAGACAATTCATGGACTGTCAGAGCATGTTTTTTTTGTTTGCATGTTCACCACAAGTATCTGTGGTTAATGCAGATATGATTCCTTGCAAAGGTTTCACAGAAAGGGGAAACCCCTACTATCATTATATAGGTTCAATCTAGATTTGAAGTTTTCGTGACTGCAGGGATCCATCGGTAAAGTCACGTAGGTATAAATTAAAAGAAATACAATTTATTTATTATTTATTTTATTTTATACCTACGTGACTTTACCGAAAGAACCAAAGAGTATTATATAGGTGGTCAGCAGAGGGCAGTGGCGAAAAATCCATTGTTGCACTCCGCTATGCTGCCACGTCTATGCGCCCCGCCTTCACCCACCAACCCGCACTGGACCAGCGTATGGTAAAATAACCTCCCCAACCCCGAATGGCGTGCGGAGATTCATCCCGCAGTGACAATGACAAAGGGATGTGCGCATGTTGTGATACGCGAATAAGAACATTATTTTCGGGTCATCTTAATGAGACGAAATTTCGATTTAAAGCTTTCGTGACTGCAGGGATTCATCTTCTTGGTTCTTTCGGTAAAGTCACGTAGAAGGGAAGTAATAAAATAATAAAAGTAAAAATAAAACATAATAAAATAATATAATAATATAATAAAAAATATTATTTTTATTATTTTATTATATGCCCCGCCGCCCCAATATATATTATGTTTTATTTTTATTATTTGATTACTTCCCTTCTACGTGACTTTACCGAAAGAACCAAGAAGATTAATGAGACGAATTAATGTATAAAGAATTTGCGTCAGACATGGTCTATCCACTGGTGGATGAAGGCCTCCACACGTGACGCCGTCCCTCGCGGTCCTGCGTGAAGCCCAGATCCACGTGCCAGTCGCGTCGTCTTCATGCCCTCCCTGCGCTGTCGTGTAGCTGTGTTCATGTGCGCTGTTGTTTCTGTCAAGGCCGTAGCCATGGAGTCAACATTGGGGGGGAACAAATCTTCCAGAGGGTGTGGGCCCCCCCCCCCCCAAAAAAACGAATTTCCTGCCTAAAATATTTTAAAAATTCACTAACACAGAGGATGGACTTTTTTTACAATAATGTTTAGTAGTGTATTGTATTACATTGCTCAGTTTTATATTTTTTACCTTTTCTTGTTTCATTGTATGTAATGGCAGAGATTAGGGATTCATAAAGTACAACCATAACCACAATCATATAAACAGAAATCCATTTTATAGCAATATATTGGGGGGGGGGAGGACGGGACATTTTGTTTTAAATTTGAATGAGTTGAATACTTGCGCGGAACAATACGGGCTGCTGCTATTGCACATGTAGTGTGTGTGTGTTTTTTTAAGGGAGCTGATTGACTACTCATTGTTATGCCCGGGAAATGTTATGACCGTTCATATAAAGGAGACTTCATGTTTTCTGAAAAAAACAAAAAAACAACTACAATACCGTCAAGCAGCCAATCGATCCCTGCAACAGTTTCCAGCTCACCACCACCACCCATTTGTTTGCATTCATTGGGGCAATAGAACACCCACGCGGATGTGTGGGCCGTCCATAAATGACGTCACGCACCTAGTGGGGGGGGGGGTCAGACATTTGTGACGATGTGTGACGGGGGGGGGGGTGAGAAATGTGACGTCACATCAAAATGCGCAACTTTAAATAAATATAGACAACACGTTCTACTTAATTAAATAGACTTTTTAATAAATGTTTTCTCCGACAACATCAGAGTGCAGTGCCACATTAAATACGCACTACAATGACAATAGTTTAAAGCGATTTGGAGCATGTTTTATTTGTGGGGGGGGGACAGAGCTTTGTGACGTCATATTTGAGGGGGGGGGTCTGACTTTTTGTGACGCCGTGTGACGAGGGGGGGGGTAAAAAATCGTCAAAAATCGCGTGACGTCATTTATGGACGGCCCCTAATTACAGCTTCCAGGGGGAATACCATTGTTTCATAGAAACGACACGTGTATTTCAACAGACTAATGACAAACACGTTATGGACCCCCACTTCCGATCAGCATGGCTATGGATGTGTAATGACATAGTGACACCTACTGGTTGTAAAAGGGAAGCACGGGTACAGGCCCCACTAGAAACATCATCAATCCCAAAGAGAGGTATCTGGGCCAAAGGTGAAGGGCGGGGCTGGCCGAGAAACTCCGGGAGCCGGCGAGAAGGTTCCACGAGAGGGCGTGGCCGGAGGCGGAGCCTAGCCGCGCCTGCGGCTATATAAACAGAGGCGGACTCGGGGTCGGTGTGTGGAGTCTTGGATCCGGACTGTGTCGTTGCTCGCCGTCATCTCTCTCCGTCGTTCGGCCACGTGGCGGGTCTCCTGCGGAGTTCCACCGCCCTCCCCGGCACGCCGTCAGCCAGTGGCGAGGCCGGCAGTGGACGGGCGGAACCCGCCGTGTGATCAACCGTGTGTGTAGTCTGTAGAATGTTAATATCTAAAGTGTGTACTTGGAAGAGGAAGAAGATAACGTTGGCCTGTGCTGTGCCCGTACGTGAAATAAAGAAGAGTACCCTCTACACGATGTGTCGCGGAAGTCACGTATCACATTTGTATGTTGAACTTCTTTCGCACCATACGTAGCCAACCATGCTATTCAGAGGTACGGGGAAGGACAAACTAAACACAGTTTAAAATAAATGCGTTTTCAATCTGGATTTGAAAGTGCATAGCTCCAGTGGCTTCTTAATATCGGAAGGAAGATCGTTCCAGACGGCCACAGAAGAGCATCTGAAGGTTTATGTTCCTTGACGAAATCAGCAAGGTATTGTGGTTCATTTGTGGCAAGCACTTTGTGTGTAATGAGTTCGACCTTCTAATGCATTCGTTCAGCAACCGGAAGCCAATGGAGATCGACGAGCACTGCACGGACACGGTCGGATCTTGCAGTACCCATTACACGACACGTGCCAGAGAATTTTATACACGCTGCAGCTTAGTAATGTTTTGGCAGACGTCCCGTACAGTTGAGTTGCAATCGAGCTTTGTCGATACTATGCTGCATGCCACGGAGTCGTGACATCGCCAACACGATCGGTCGAATGTGTTGCGGAGCCCTGAAATGAAAATTGCGGGACCCAAATATATTTTTGACGGTTATCTCCGAACGGGTCGGAAGAAGTTCAACAACTTGGGAAAAGTGGAATTACGAAAATCGCAGCCCAGCTCTGGTTTCATGAGGGACACTACTGAAGACTGAAATGCGATGAAAATTTAACTGCGCTGCCCAACGAATATTGTGCCATCTGCTGGCAGAGCGGAGCCTAATTGCAGCATCACGAGCCACATTAAGCTTCGTGTAAGTGTACTTTGGTCAGAATATAACACTGGCACACATTACACAAAGATATGAGCCAATATCGTGAGGAATTTGTTAAAAGAGGCTATAAGGTTAGTTTTTATTCGCATATGTAGCACGGCCGTGCATCTGCCGATGCCCATATTTATTAGACGGCAAGTCCAGGTGACTTTCAAATGACATTAATGTATTTTGATCTCTTGACTTGGAGACTGCAGATATTCACAACGTAGCCCCGGAAATAATTCGTGTCAAAATCAACACCAACATTGCTTGCAGACGCAAACACGTGTAGAAGAGACACTGCACGTGTCAAAACGCTGTTCTTAACAGCATCCGCCAACGCTCATTCGTGCTAGAAACGTTCACTTGTCAATTTTAAGTGTTACTGCATAAACAAAGCCATGCAATCCTTTCCTTAAATGTTACTACTCGGTTTAAAACATACGTTTGCATGGAAATGACACGTGAAGAGCAAACATTCAAACATATATTCAATACCACACACACTCAACCATACATCTTCAAACTGCCGGAGTGGTTAATGTTGTCAACAGGGCACCTGGACTCATGGCTTACCCTACTCGGGGTGCATGCCATGAATACAGTATACTGGAAAACCCACAGGTATAAGACTTTTAAAAAAATAATGAACGTTTTCAAAGATGGATGTCAAAATGTAACAATAACGTCCACTTAATTCTCGTGCACAATTGCTTGCTACGTAGCAGAAATACTCCATGGGGGGGAAAAGGGGGCCCAACGTTTCTGGGATGAGAGAAACAAATAAACATGAGACATTTAAGTAGCTAGTGCTTTTATTTAATGTAAGAAATGAAGGAATGGATTTTGATACATATTGGGTGAAGCATTACAAGTATTTTCCAGGAACATTCAATCATGATAACTTTACAGTAAATACAATATGTAAACCAATTTGGGGGTGGAGAGAGAAACTATCAGCGATAACATTTTACCGTCGTGATTAGCACGAGTGCTGGCATGAGGGTACTCAAAGCCTGCAGTCCAAGGTAGGCTCATGCACTGACCAGGAGCTGATAACCGTTCTGAGCAAGCTACTCTTTCACATCCTTACTGCCACCTCCTTCAAAAATGGGCTGTATGAAACTATATTCGGAAAAAAGAGTTAAACTCACACTCAAGAGGCTAAACTAAAAGACCGCCAATGCAACGTGAATTTTCCTTTATAACAAATACTGTGTAGGCAATCAACAAATGACCGCAGAGGAATCTGAAAAATATCCCAACATGTTCGAACAAAAGCCTAAATAGTTGTCGATTCTCACCACCACCACCACATTATACCTCACCAATAGGCAAAAAGGACTGGCTCACACAAGGGCCTACTCAATTGCTGGCACCAGTACAAATTATATTTAGGCTAAATTACAAAAACTTGAAAATTGAATGTCATGATCTCTCGCTATTCATGTTAAGCTCTTGGAACCGTACTTACAAAAAAGCTTCACTTTTAGCATAGTTTCATTTCAGAGCAATGGCACCAGTTAAAAAAAATCAATTACTGTTGAACTCTGTAATAAAACATTAGTCATGCATGCAGGTATGCATATATAGTATAATTTATTTCAAAAAAAGTATAAAAGCTCAACTAGGCTGAAATCGGTTGCACATTTATGGAAAAGATTGCAACTAAAACAGAGCACACAGTGACAACTCTAACTGGCTAAAATATACACATTTTACTAGAAAAAATATTTATAAATTGGCTAAGCATAATAGATTCATTAAAAATGCATACAATAATAAACAAACATTTAACCATGACATCTGTTATAAAAATGTAGTGTTCAACACAGAGCAAGTAAAAACGGCTTCACGGCACTCAATGTGACTCCTCCCACTTAATCTGTACAATCCTTCGCAAAAAAACCTCATTAATCAGCACCCCTCCTACAGTATTTTCATCTTTACATTGTTTATTCTCAGTAAGCTTATTGCTCAGTGGTCAGGCTTGGAGTAATCTTGCAGCACTGGTTAGCAAATTAGCTTTAAAGCAACGTAAAATGCACAAAGCCAGAACCATGAAAGTAACCGTTTCATAGGTACGGTGCACCGTTTCATATGCGCCAAACAGTATATTGTTTTCGTTATACACGCGCGAATCCACAACAGCCACCTTTGTACATGATAACCGGGTAACTTTAGAACCATCCAGTTACATTTGAGCCAGCTTACCATTTTCAAAAAGTTTGTCAGAGTAGTGGAATGTGTCATTCATTTTCTCCTGTAAGAATAATATTGTCGGGTTTCCTTGCATTACGTAGTGGCAATTTTTGTCCGAGTCCCTGCTCTTGTGAGTGTGACACTGAACCCCAGGACAAACATAAATTACTGTTGTTAATTACATCACTGCATCACAAAAACCCAGAGGCTATGCGCTATACAACACGAGTACGCAATTAATCAGAGTGGCTGAGTCTTTGGCACAGGAATGGTTTCCATTGCGACCCTTTGAGCCCAAGACTGCGCATCCAAATGTGGAATTAGTGTACCAGATCCTGCCTCCTCAGTCTCTTATCAAACTGCATTAAAGCAGCATTAGCAGTAGTAGTAGTATGCCGTAATTACAGTGAGCAATATGCAATATATAAAAAAAACATTGTTATACAAGTAGCATTTAAAAGTGTTGAAACTTGCATCCGGCATCAGGCGACTTGGTTTAGCGTGGCGAGTGGCTTAACCTTCAGAAAGGCCAACTGTCTGTATAGAAACAGGGCCTTCATTATAATAAAAATTAACACAGGGTTCAAAAGACCCTGTTCCACCCTGACCAGCAAAAACCCCCATCCATCCTCTTTTCTCGCGGCAACTTCACAGGCCAAGTTGAAAGCGCGCACGTACGCGTGCGTGCGCAGACGCACGCACTCAACCCACGCCCTCCCCCAGATTAATGCCTGCGTGTGGGCCCGGACAATTTTCAGGCAGGAAGCACACTGTGTGGTGGCAGAGCGGGTCACAGGTTCTCCCCAGGCTGGTACTGTGGCTCCGTGGCAGTAAAGTAGTCCTCGAGGAAGGCCTGCAGGTACTCAAAGGTGGGCCGCTCCTCAGGGTCCTTCTTCCAGCACTGCATCATGAGCTCGTGCAGCGACTCGGGGCAGCTGGGTGGGCATGGCATGCGGTAGCCACGCTCCACCTGCTCCAGCACCTCGCGGTTTACCATGCCTTGCAGCAAGGGGTGGGGGGCAAAGAAGCACGTAGCAAAGGACAAGGCAGCATGAGTAGTGTTGGTACACACAAACGCTGTTAACCTCACAAGCTGCCAGTAAGATTAATTTCGAAAGTGACAGAAATAGCATTCATTCACTCGTCAACTAATTTCCAAATCCCTGGATGTGTGTTTCAGCGCGCGCCAAGCAAGGACTGCTGAGATGATGGGTTAGAATCCAGGGAGATATGTAAAACTGGGCTCCCAAGGGTAGTGAATTATTGGTCTTGGCACAGTCACTAATGACTGTGTATAAGACGAAAATATAACATTTGAATTTCCACTGTGTTTGGCTACCCATTCGATAATAACGCAATGAAAATTACTCTTCCGTGCTGTTGGTGTTGCAATGCTCTGTGCAAGTCGAGGGACAGGCTGACACCACTTGCCATCCATGGTATCTATGGCTGGGAATATAAAATCGGGTCGCTGGGTTCGTAGCAACATGTTTCTAATCACTACGCCACTCCTCACACGCGATGTTATGAATAATACTCTGATAGTGCGCTGTTTTTGAGTTGTACGCCTTTTGGCGTCATCTGGTCCAACACCAATGGAGACTAGGCTCTAAGAAAAGCTGTCTCGGGTGTGGACCAATCAACTTCAAGGACAGTGCATATCATTATCAGAGTTGTTTCTTTTTGTTTGCATTCTGACTGCTTGTGTTGTGGTTAATGCAAACATGACCCCTTGTATAAAGGTGTCAGTTATTTGTACCAGATGAAAGGGTATAAACCTATTACTATAACAGAAGGTTTATGAAGAACACAAAACTGACCTGGATATGGTACCCTCCCCTTGGTCACCAGCTCCGTCAGTAGAATGCCAAACGACCAGACATCAGATTTTATGGTAAATCGGCCAAACATGGCTGCTTCTGGGGCTGTCCACTTAATTGGAAACTTGGCACCTGCAATGAAAAACACAAAATAAATGTGACTGCAGAGTACAAAATGTACATATGTATATTGCACTTCTTTCGCACCGTACGTAGCGAACAATGCCAAACGGAGGTGCGGGGAACAAAAACAAAACTAAACAAAAAAGCAGTTCTGAAAAAATTCGTTTACAATATAGATTTTAAAGGGCAGAGCTCCAGTGGCTTTCACATATCGGAAGAGCATTCCAGACGACCACAGAAGCACATCTGAAAGAGCGCGATGCAGTCACCGTCTTTGTTTAACGGTTAACAAAATCCACTGAGCGGACGACCAGAGCTTGCATGGTGATTTATGCTTCTTGACGAGATCAGCAAGGTATTGTGGTTCATTCGTGGCAAGCACTGTGTGGAATGAGTGCAACCCGTTTCATCGCCACCCATTTAACAAAAGGTAAGGGTGCTGCCGTGCACTCCTCCACGACAGCCAACTCCAGATGCTACTTGGTCTTCTCTTCCACACCGACCAGACATCTTTGAAAAGATGGGAGTGCCCACACTTTATCCCACCACAAACAAACTGCTGATCAGCTAAATACGGTGCACTCCCATGTATACTGCTGGGTGGACAGAGGCGATGGGGAATTCTATTTTTGCTTCAACTGTTGCGACGGAACACCGAATCGAACGGGTGACCTTTGGCTTGCAAGTTCGTCGTGTTAAACATTACAAGAGGACAGCTCTGCACCCACTTGCATATTACTGTATCACTCAGATTTTTAATAAGTGAGTTAACAAATGTTCTCTTCTTAAAGAACAGAGTAGAGTTTAATGAAAGTTGAAAGGCGTCACAAATAAAGAGCTACAATCAGATTCAGAGACGCCAAGCCATTCACTCTTTGCTCGGGAAACTAAAAATAAACATTACGTGTGGGCATCGTATATCTTCTCTGCTGTAATGACAATGTTACATAAGCGAAATATGAAAATGCTAATGTCTGTCCTGTGTCCATCCGTCACAACTGATCAATCAGAATGCTCCATTTAGCAACGCATTATTGCAAGCGTTAAAAGCACAGTATGTATAGTAATGCATACACCGTGTGTATAAAACACCGCCACCAACAATGCACAGTATTTATTAAATGTACTTTAATTCCTAATATAATTTTCTTGCTGTGGATTTCACACCTGATGACGATTGCTTGTGTTGCAGTCGAAACGTCGTGAGAATTTTTATTGTTTTATATTTGTTATTTTATTATTTCCCTTCTACATGACTTTACCGAAAGAACCAAAAATATGTTATCATGTTGTAAGCAATGCTACGGTTAATCCTTGAACATAAATTCATGCAGTACTGCCAAACATGGAGAAAATGATTTTACCATAAAATCTCGCCCTGTCTTATACGATCTGTGCCGCTTTCCGAGTCTAGGTGAGCGTACCTGTCATACCTTTTGGTCTTACGCCCACCGACTGCTGAGCAAGCACTGTGGGGGGCTCCGTGCATGACATCTCACCGAGTGACTGAGGGACCACAGCTAATCGTGCCCTTAAGCGTAACACGTAATAACCGTGAAAACGGCTGAGCCATCGTGACCATTTTAACTTTTAAACACTCCTGTTACAAAGTGCATTTCTTGTATTTTAGCTCTTTTTTAACCCGTTAAAATTGGAAATTTCATCCTTTTCTCCCCCATTCTGGAACGGCACATTTTACTTCAGTTTTGATTTCGATTAAAGAAAATATAAAGCGTGTACGTTCTGCCTTCTGGTTCAACATTCCAAAGTTGGCTACCCAGTAACAGTGGTAGCCTCTGTACTTTGGATGCTTCGGCTATCAGTAAGAGGTAAGCGGTGAGTGTCCGGCAAGTCTACACAAGTGGTGTTGATGGTGAGGGCCAAGTGGCAGGCAATGTTGTGAGTCTTGAGTTTGTCAGTGCGCATGAGAGGTGAATCTAGTGAGTGTGATTAGGGAGCAGCAACAGGTAAAGGTGATGAACGTATGGGTGAGTACGAGTGTCTGGGCGAGTATGATTATTGTTAGGTTATTGGTGAATTCCTGGTGAATCATGCATGTATGGGTAAGTGTTAAGTTGAGTTGTGAGCATATGCCGAGTAAGAGTGTCTGGTGAGTGCGATTGGTTCGTGACTGTCGGGTGAGTGGTGCGTGTATAGAGAGAATCGGGTGAGTGGCGCGTGTCTAGAAAAAGTGGGGCAAGTAGCGCGCGTCTGGAGAGAATCGGGTGTCGCGCGTCACATGGAGCCGTGAGGACGGCCATACCCTGGCGAGCTGTGTACTCGTTGTCCTCGATGAGACGGGCAAGACCAAAGTCAGCGATCTTGCAGATGAGGTTATCGCCCACGAGGATGTTGGCGGCACGCAGGTCTCGATGGATGTAGTTCATCCGTTCAATGTATGCCATACCGGCCGCAATCTGAATATGAAAATTTGTGTTAAGATTTGCATTGCCGTAATGGGTTGGGCCGCATAGCGCGTTTCAACTCCTTACACGAACAGGACACCTTGACTTGTTCCCCCAGCACGGCTGATCACAGCGACGAGTTGTAGGCTCGAGACATTTTAACAGTTTAACACGAACACACAACGATTATGTGAAGGAGCTGCTATTATAAAGCGGCAGGAGCTTTCGCAACATGGTCTGCACTGCAGTTGCATGGGATAATAATTACGTGGGGTGATAAATAAGTGGAGAACAAACCCCCAACAGCTGAATATTAAAATTAATTGTAATGACAGTGGCAGAATTAAACCACCTCCCTGCATAAAATGCAATACAAAGTGCTTCACAAGAGAAATTAAAAGTGACCGACACAATTTAAACTATAAGATTAATCTTTAAATAGAAATTTAACTATAAGATTAATATATTAAAGACATATCATTATAATGAACTAAATGTTCATAGAAAGCATCATAGATAAATAAGCACTCTTGCATTCAAATGCTTTAAAAATCCAATTCATTCATTCATAATTACGAATAGATTCATTAATTAAAGCGGATTTCTACTATCACAATAACGCAATGAAATGTTTTTAATGCGAATGCTTTGCGTGAACCCTGCAGCCACTAGAGTGAAAGAAACAATTGATTCGTGAATAAAATGGCAATCCAGAATTGTAAAAATGCATCAATTAGAGGTCAGTGAATCCTTACATAATCAACATTGTAATGTATTATTCAGAATTGTTATGAAACGATGCACATGGGTTCCATCGCCAATGTATACCTTACCTGGGCAGCCATGTCTACTAGCTGGGGCAGCTTTAAATACCGTCCATCACCCTCTTTAAGGAAATCCAGCAAGCTCCCTATGCAGATGCATCAACAAAACAAACACACCACGTTTAGCCTGTAGGGACAGGTACAGTTAGTCCCCACACACATATATATGGTACATGAAGGCCTGGTGTGGCAAGGATCAAGCCCACCTCAACCCTTTGGCTCCCCAACGCTGGACATATACACATGCAGCAACAAGACTTTGATTAAAACCGATTCAACCTCAGGGAATCCAAGAATATGTCCAGATACCACTTGCCAATGATGCTATCCCCTGGCAGGGAATTAAACACAGGTTGTGGAATGATAACACAGTGTGCACAAGAGCACAGCAGACGAATATCCCGCGCCATATAGCTTTTAACAGACTGTTGGGGCAAGTAGTATTAGTAAGCATCTATTAAGGCCAAACACGGCACAGATGAAGACGAGTGGTCAACACCACAGCTCTAGGTTATTCCACTGCTGGATGAGGGCCTCCCTAAACCGTGTGGGTTTAAGGTGTAGAGCACAAACAAAGGAGGGTAGAAGTACAGTAAAACAATGGATTGTGCTGCACTGCACGCTGCTGCCCACAATGTAAGCATGGAAAAGGTTGTCTAAATTGCAGTATAACAGTCAAAGAAGCAACAAGGTTCCTATCCATACACATATTTTTTTACCCTATCCAGATTGATAAGATTCAATAACGGTTTCCTTTTGCAGGGTCTGGCACACCAGAGTTGGGGTGCTGCATCGCAGCAGCAAGTGCCAGGGAGATGACAACTCGCTAATGGATATACGGGTACCGACCAGTCACGGAGGGGGGGGAGAAATCACTTAATCTTTTTACCCGATCTAGCCTCATAGAAAGCAGGGCTCTTTTCTGTTGTTTTTGCACCAGGAATCATAGAATAATTAAACCCAGAGGAACAATATTCGAAGAGAGAAGATGCCCGTGAGCAGGGATTCATTAATCACTGGTTATTCTCCGGGTTGCATGTGAAGAATTCCGAGTGATGGTGCAATAACCATTTCGGAGTAGAGGCATGCAAGTTGCCTGGTGTGTCAGTAACAGAGGGGACACACTAAGAACTAAGCAAGTAAGTTGTAGACACTAAGTAGCACACTGGAGTAGGCCTAAAGACGGGACCTGTAGAGAGGAGAAGACAAGGCCTTAGTTTGGGTGGTATTTTTGGTGCATATTGTCTGGCCTGCCGTCCAGGACAAACCCCAATGAGTATAAGCCCAGGCCGTAAGCCATCCGCTGTGCACAGAGGACAAGCGCTCCTCACCCTTGCTCATGAACTCGGTGACGATGTAGATGGGCTCCTCAGAGACGACGGCGTATAGCTGCACCAGCTTATCGTGCCGAAGCTTCTTCATGATCTGAGCTTCCTCCAAGAAAGCCTCGGGCGACATGGTGCCGGGTTTGAGTGTCTTTATCGCCACCTTGGTGGTACCATTCCATGTGCCTGAGCACCAAGATGAAGGTACGAAACAAAGGGCATTCGCGCACAAGCAGGCAAGCCACACATGGGGGACGTACATGCGCAGCAGAGAGTATACACACAAGGACACGCGCACACACACACAGCAGGGTGTACACAATGGACCACAATGCCAACATGACCACAATGCCAACATGAAGGGAAAGAACAAAAAAAACACATTAGCATCGCTGAAATAAAGTAACGTATCACTGATTGTAAACAATATTTTGAAACACTTGTAAGTATATACATTTAAATAAGTACCGTACATATAATACATTTATTGCTTTGTCAATTAAATTTTGGATCAAGGACTCCCCAAATGGTGTCATAGGGAGGGTTGTTGACCATATTTCACCATTCTCGACAGTGAGGGTTGGTGAAGTGGCCGGGGTGGGGGAGCACCCAGGCCCAGTTCAGATTTCACTCGCCACTGTTGTTTGCCACGGCAGGAAACTGAACGCCAGTCGCTGGGCGTGACTGCTTCACCACCACCCCCCACGTTACATATTAGCAAGTAAGATTTCTTGTTTTTAAAACACATTCGACAATGCTACTAAGGCATGTGAATTTATATTTACAAAACTGAATTAACATCTGCACTTATCTTGTCATCAAATTAAAACAAAAGGCTTTCAACCTTTCCATGTCTACAGCCCAGTGTCATTCACCAATGCCCGCCAATTGAAATCAACGTTACAATTTAAAATCCACCTGGCAATCTTAAAGTTATACAGTGGGCTGTAAATGAATGGTTGAAAACCGCCCTATGCACGGTTCAGCAATACAGAAAAGTATAATTTTAAGCTGTCAACACAGTAAATAAAATTCAAAGCAAACTGTTAAAAAGCATGCATCACTACAATGGGTTAAAACTGCACATGCGGTAAATATGAAATGAGTGGTTATGAAGTAACTACTGACGGCTTGGAGAGACAAACTGCTCAGTGGTGCGTACGCGCACTTGCAGCGAGGTTTACACACCAGGACAGATACATCACGCCCGTAGCCTGTGCAAGGCACAATCGACTGTCAAGCATGGCTGAACAGATCATTGTAATAATTCAGTAATTGGCTTCATTATTGTACATTTGGAATGCAATTAATTCCACTTACATCTCGCCGCACTTGCATGTTGATATACAGCAATGCAAAATCTCATTTAATCATCAATTGAAGTTTATGAAGTCTGATTTGTTTTTTTATTGAATTTGCTTATGCTTGACAAGTGATTTATATCACCGTGAAGTACCTTTCGTTTCACTCATGTCACTACACTACAGGGAAAAGAAATGCGTAAAACCCATTTATATACGCTACTGATTTGACTTGGGAAAATAGACAAACAAGACAAACACACATAAACAGCATTATGCTGTTTTTATGTATCTTACCAGCCCATACTTCACCAAAACATCCCTGACCAAGTTTAAGCTCCAATTTCAAGGAATCTCGTGGCATTTCCCAGGCATCTCTAGCCAACCCTTGGGTTTGTGGTTTCTCGTTAGGGCAAACCAAGGTTAGTTTGTAACACAAACCGTCAGCATGCTCTATAAGGGGGCAAAGGGGAGCGGGAGATGGATGCAATGGAGAGACACGCACACACACATGCACACAACACACGCGTATGAACACAAATTAAAAGTTGCAATATTAATAAAGGCAAGTGTAAAGAGAGGCTGCCCAAAAGCGGGGGTATTTAGCAAGTGCCCTTTCGTTTTAACGTAGCCATTGTCAATGTTTATTTTATACTTAAACTGTGGGTGATTAATCTGAATTACGAGCGGAGGCGGCTACTCGTTTATCTTTGACCCCCACTCAGCGTGCCTCTGCTTACTCTCACCGCTGCCCTGCCTTGTGCCACCACTACCCCTTTCCCGAACAACTGGGATGGGTGGTGGTGGTGGTGGGAGGTGGTTACGTAGTAAGAAATGGGACTCAAACAGAAAAAAGATGAGCATGCACGATGTCAGAGACATTGCGGGTAAGCTCTGGTCTTCGGAACAGCACACGGGCAGGGAAACACAGGCGGAAATGGGCGTGGGTAGCAAACGGCTCACAGGCATCCTCTCTATGTGTCTCTCCCACGAGTGAGGGAGGACAAGCGAGACTCCTACCCATCCAGACTTCCCCAAACTGCCCATTGCCCAGGCGCTTGATAAGCTGCAGGGACTCGCGAGGGATCTCCCACATGTCTTTGGTTTTCACCGACAGGTCTGCCAGCTTGGGCATCCCCTTGCGACAAGGCACCACTAACCGGCAGCACAGCCCCGCTGCCCGCTCTGCCCACCCATCGGGTGAGGGGGTAAGGGAAAAGGGCAGACGGGGGGGGGGGGGAGGGGGGGGGACGGGACACAGGGGACAGGAAAGGTATAAAGAATGGTGAAATAGAAAATGGGGACAGACACAAAGAGAAACAAATTTGCAGAGAAACAAACACAAAATATGGGCAACAAAAAAAATGAGCGAGACGAGGGTGGACAGGATACAAAGGGAGAAGAGACATGGTCGGTAAAGGATGATCCAAGAGAGGGGAGTGCATCACACAAGGACAACATGGTTAATCTGCCTTTGGTCGTTATCACCGCCAACAGCTAGAGGAAGCGAATACTAGGGCAAGCTCCCTAAACACCATCATTTTTATGTTAAGTGGAGTGAGAGCGACTTACAAATGTTATCGGTATTACAACGCTAAGCTTCCTGGGAACGTTAGGAAGTCACTTGACAGATTATTCCAGTGATGACTTTTTCACAGATTTGTTTTTCTAGCTGTTTCAGCAAATTTCACAGCAACATTTTCCATCTTTCTCCACCCACTTTAAGTACTGGAAACATGACTAATATTAATGGGGCATATACAATTTTCCAATATTTATCATAATTTAAAAGAAAACGTGTACTTCTTTAAAAATTTGTTTGAATATACTAGTTGTTAGAAATTTAAATCAGTTGTGAAAAGTTCAGTAATACATGGCATTTAACATCAACCATTTCTTTCACAAAAATATGAAAAGACATCGCACTGCACACACACTTTTTCAATTCAGTGTATTTTAGCCGATTGGTGATCATTTTAAAATGGGGGGTAATAATTAACGTAGACCTAAATGAGACGATATATGCAATTTACATTTCCTCTTGATTTATAGAAAAACAGCACTTCACATAATAATGTAACACTAATAGAGGGCCATGAATACAATGATCTGGATCACAGCACTGCATGCCAGGGTTTAACAATTATTCGTATGTTACAAAACACTTCACTCTACAATCTCTCTTTACCCTACTTAGTTAGGGTGATCCACTGTGGAGTTGGGAGCCGGGTCATCTACAGCTGACACATTAATCAATTTGATGTTCAGTGTCCCTGCTATGTCATATGCAGGACCATTCACAACAGTGCTGCATTCACAACATGTGATGCTCTGGCAGTTCATGCCATTTCTTTCATGCTCAAACATTTATACAATGACTACATAATGTCCAGTGGATCCACCACCAGACATGACAACCCACCCCCCAAGTGATCCAATTGTCACAATTCGAGGGTCGTGATTAGATAAAAAAACTCTAATTCAACAATTTCCTCCATTTATTTTTATTAGGTATTGTACGGTTTTATTCCTTTTGTTGGTAGAAATGTAACAGCATATTACTGGCATGTTTAAATTAATAAAAAATAAAACAATAAAAATCACAAGCTTCCAACGATGATGCAAGGCCTTTTTCCTGAGTGCAATATTTATAATCGATGGATAAAAGCATTATTACAGGCCTTGCAACTACAAACACGTATTATATTTTTCAATAATTGGGTAACATTTAATAAACTACTTTAACTTAGGTCTGGAAACCCTGTTTATAAAACATTAACGTCACTAATCTCTACGAATGTGGAGCGATGGCCAACAACAGACACGCCTCTCGCACAAACTCACCTGAGTAGTGCTGTACCAGCTTCTGCAGTGTGTCAAACTGCGCCCGAGTGGTGATGTAATACCCACCATTGTCCAGCTTACGGATTTTGTAATGCTTCACGTTATCCCCCTTTACCTCGTCCCAGTCCCGAATGGACAGTGAGTAGGCACCTGGGCACACGCGCGCAGCACAGCACATGGTGACACAAAAAGGGAATGGGCTCCTTGAAGGAAGACGAAACCCAAAGTAACTATTGAATGGCAACATTATTAGGTTACCAAGGGGATACGAACACACATTCCAATATAGGGCCCCAGAGCTTGGGTAATTATAGGTGCCGTTTCTGGTTGCTTCCCGCTTTGTTTGTGGTTTCACGCACCTGCAATGCGAAAACTGGGCGCGATACAAATTCTACAGCGTTTTGAGATGTAAAAACACTCGCAATGCTTCATGAATACATGACAATGTAGATGCAAGTTGATACTGTAATTAAATCATTGCCTTCACTGAATAAATCTTTAATTAAAGGATAGGGGTCCAGCCAAAATGGACTCTCAACTTGCCCTCTGTGCATTGGGCTCTGCAGATTAACTTGGAACCAATCGCAGCGTGCACAACGTGTCGCGTTATCTGTGGTCAAATGACTCGCCCACAACACCAAACGACTCATGTGGCTGTGGTTACTCGAGGGCACAATGGCTATGAATGAAGCTTCCAAATTCATGAACGAGAGCCAAAGATATACAGCCCAGGTTTGTATAAAATATACGGGTAGGTTTTTGGGTTTAAATATTCTTTAAACACTTTGTTTAAGCCCAGTGACCATTAACTGTAAACAAAACAGAGAACCTCACACAAACAAACGTTGTAGTTTACTTCATTTGGCGAAGTAAAACTCTGAAAATTAAATAGGTTGGGTTGAAATGCAACCGTTTTTGCAGGGCATACAGAGTATGTGTGCCTCTCCTGCAGATGAGGCCTATTGATGTTTACTTAAGAATTAGTTATTTTACTTGATCATCTTTCATCACTGTTCTCTGATGTAGTGTGGTGCGCACACCCAATGTGAGAGTTTCAATTGGAAGCGTATTCATTTGCAGACCACACAATTGGATTGTAATTGTGGTAAAAGCTAAAAACAAGTGAAACTATAGAAGGAAATGTAAGGGGGTCATGAAAACACGCACCTTTGGTGGTCTCACTTTCACGGATCAAAAATGTGCCCCGAGGATTTCCTGGACAGAGCAGTTGGCGCTCCGCATCTTTGCGGCTAACTTTCCCAAAATACCATCTAGGAGGACACAGACAGAAAGCAGTCAGCTCACTTTCACCAAGTAGCACATGTGACAAAGGAGGCAATCATCAGACTCCACGTTCGGCTCATAAGCTGCGAGCACATACAGTAGCCCGTATATATGGTGCGTGTGACAGTGCCCTCGATGTGCATGTGCTGCTCCCCTCCTCCCTCTGCACTGCATCTTGAGATGCGGTTTTAGACAATGTATCAATGTAAATTGTACTGATACTGACCACGATACCCCGAATGCAAAACAATCACCGCAAGGTGGCCAGGAGATTTGCAGCAGAGCAATGGATTCTTGAATCTGTGCAGAAGTTTGAGCACTATGCATCTTGTACGCATGGGTTTACTAGAGGTACATTAGATTTTCTCCCGCATAAATTCCAATATCTGTATGCATGACTCGACCGAAAGATTGTAGACTCAATGAGGCTTTCCTGGATAAATTTAGAATATTATTTATATTATGATTTTTGGTGCACGTGCAGCAGACACGGCAAGCCTGGGAAACCAAATATCAAGTATTCTTTTTCACCAAACTATGACAAATGCATGCACACACATATGCAGTAATGCTCTTCATATATGTACGCGTGCATGTTTGTAGGTATATATGTATTATGCCTTATTTACACCATTCTAGAGCCTGCTAACAGAAAGTCTATTTTGAAAGGGAGACCTGGGTCACAAAACAATACGGCAAAAGTACAAACCTTTGAACCATCCAATAACAAACACTAAATATATTAATGCTAAACAAAAAGCCTTAAATAAATTATGCATATTTATATTAACACATAAATTGTGACAATAAGCTTCATAAGAAGAGCTGCATTTATAATTTAAAGGTTACAGTTTTCACATAAACATTAAGTGACATTTCAACATTTAGAGGCAATATCATTTAGTGTTCTTGGCTTTACAATCCACTAAAGGGCACCACCAATAATAGCTCGGGAGCATGCAAAAAACACAATCCACTAACACCACACGCAAGAGGCTTCACACCACAGCTGCAGCTCACATAGCACTCATGAGCAAGCTCTGCCAGCGGAAAGTGACACCACGAAGTTAACACGCGTGTACAATATACAGACATTCGTTCAATGCCACCAGACTGGTTTGTAAATGCGACGCTAACACTAACGGCCAAGCCACGTGGGTGGGAGGAAGGAATGTATACGAATAAACATGCCTCCTCGACAGCGCGAGGCAGTACTACTCACTCTTCTGCTTGCACCGAGTCCGCAGGTGCCACGTAGTTGCTGGGTATGTACCCTTTGTTTCCAGTAGAGAGGGATCTTGCCTCCCACCAGTCTCCTTCCCTGTACACCGACGTACATCACATGCAAATGAAACAGCAAACAGATTACAGATGATCACTTGCATCGCGCGCTTTGAGATGCCGTCTGGAATACTCAACCTTCCGATATTAGGAAGCCACTGGAAGTATGCACTTTTAAATCTAGATTGAAAACTCATTTCTTTAGAACTGCTTTTTGTGTTTAGTTTGTGGTCCTTCCCCCGCACCTCTGATTAGCAGTTGGCTGTGTACGGTTGCCAGAAATCAGCCCCCACACTCGGAGCCATCCGGTGCGCACGTTCAGAATGTCTGCGAGGCTATTTCTGTCCATGTGACGCTATTTTTCCCTCCTTATTCCCTGTGCAGATCGGGAGTGATTTTTAGGAAACAATGTTTGTTTAAAACTGCCGTTGTGCAAAGTTTACATAGGTTTGGTTAGACTAGGCTTGGTTTAAAATTAACACTAATTATTTTTACGTGCGGCTTTAAGACAACCAACCGGGTGAAGGGTTAAGCATGTAAAAACTTGCCCCCCCCCTAACTAAAACTAATTTAATGGATTATCACAATTAAGGGTTGCAATTCAATGCAAAAATATGGTGTATATTTTTGCTCCATTTAATCCATCTCGTTTTTAATGTTTATATTTTCTTCTAATTCATTTGTAGGGTTTTGTTTTCTCAATATAAAGTGCTCATATAACTTGCATACAATCCTTCAAAAATTGCAGATAACCGCTTTCACACACCATGTATCATGAGAAAAATAATTCATATTAATTGATGAGACACGCCTCTTAAGGTGAGGGTGTGCTAGGCACATTCCCCAGCAGTTGTGAAAACTAAACATTATATTTTAGGTGTGAACATATGTGAAATCATTCATTCACACTCCCACCAAGAGTCTTAAAGACGTCCAACACACATGCTATGAATCAATAGCAGCCAAGCTCATCACCAAGAACTATAAATACAGAAGCTTATCTCAGAGGGAAACCAAAACAGACCACGGCCACTTCAATGTTGAAAAACAATGTCAAGAATTTAACTACTGTGCTGTTCAGTGAATGTATTTTGATACATTTTTTTTAAATAAGGAAAGATTTGAAAATATTTAAGCACCATTTTTCAAAACACTTTTTAAAATAGGTTTGCAGAAGAGATAATTTTAGAGCCAGCCTTGGTACTGCATCTACACCAGCTTATGAGAATAACTATCCTTAGAGACATGAAGTGTTCCATAATAAGTACAGAAATTTTGACACTGCTTAGTACTGTTGGGTTTACCAGCATTACCAAGTACCACGGGGGTTCGATTTAAAGCATTCGTGACTGCAGGGATTCGTATTCTTGGATTTTTCGGTAAAGTCACGTAGAGGGGAAATAAGTTGTATTTTTATTATTTTATTATTTTCCTTCTACGTGACTTTACCGAAAGATCCAAGAATATACCACGGGGTTAATGAGCAGTGCAGTTTTTTAGACATCCATTGCACTGTGGATGGTGACATTGTATTGTACAGCATCACCTATTTGGATTTTATTATGACCAAGTTAGACCACTCTTCTTCTGTGGTGTTAAAAAACACAAAGCCCCTCAAGAACATTTCCTTTCTTTAATAGAAAAGCATTCCAAATTACCGTGTTTGGTGTGCCAACCAAGACATTTTTCAAAATCTGGTACAGCAATAAACAACAACACTTGGGAACACTGCATCATACGAGTGACCCGAGGCCTCTGTAGGCTTCGCCCGCCACACTTGTCATTGGGAACAATACTGCATATTTGGCACGAGGCGGCACCACCACTCAATGCGATTTATTAGCACAGCGAAAATATTTGGCCGTGGTCTTTTTGGTTCAAATCATATGTCACTCGTCAAACTTAGCGAATCATCTGGACCATAACATTCCCTGGTTGTGGAATTATGTACTCGTGTATGTTCTGCAGTTGACTGGCAAAACGACGAAAAAAATTTAGATATTTGGTGTATAAGGACGCCAGGGTTGGGCTTACTCACGTGTTGTTAATGATCTGGAATTTTTCGCCTTTTCTGAAGCTCAAGTCGTCCTGTGTACGGGCGTCGTAGTCATAGAGCGCGACAAACAGCGTTACTCCTCCTTGAGAGAAGCGGACCACAAACATCTCATTCAACTATGTTTCTTGCATGAGCCCCATAGCACAATTTATGGTAAAATTGGTTAATTAAAAGCAACTGGCTAACCTTTGTTTAAAAAAACACACATTTTATAGATATTTACAGTGGTCCAATCATCTATTTTTTCAATTCAGCCGACAGTCACATGCAATGTGAAGCCCTCGTGTCATTGTGAGGTTTCACTCAAACTTACGCCTTTCCGAGTTCAAAGGCCCAACATAAAATGGAAAACTTAACATCACGTGAATGTGTCTTTAGAGCTACATTAAAGGAAGACTCAACCTAAGAAAGACAAATCTCTTACTACGCTCAATTTGGGTTAACACGTAAGCTTTCGCGATCAATATCATCCATAATACAGGTTTTTGGGGTTAGATCGTGTAAGTATATACATGTCTTGCTCTTCACGCAAGAAGAGTGCACAAGTGTTGTCATCACATCTACGCCTCTATTTAAGGAACGAAACAGGTGGACTTCTCCACAAATCTGGCTGTCGCCTGATGAAGCTAGTTGTAATTACTGGCAAGACGTCGGACTCAGATTGTAAATGTTGTGGCTTGGCTCTCCAACACAGTGGTGTGCTGTACTAATAACAAATTGGCATGTTCTTTTTACGTGACAAACCTTACTAATTGGCTGTGTCGGGTGGTGGTGGGTTTAACGACACATTTATATATTTACGCAATCTAACCCAAAAAAAACTGTATTATGAATGCTCAATTTGTAGCTACGTACATAACCCGGAGATCTTAAAAATTAGAATGAAAACATTTTCAAGTCACTTTCAGGCACATTACCATCGCAGTAGTATAACGACATGAATGCATGCGACTACAATAACAGTTTCATAAATCATTGCTGTGATGTTACGAGAGCCTCTGACAGACTTTAAAGTATGCTTTCTCTAGAAATGCTAAGACTTGTCATAACACAACTTCCACAAGGGCATTAAGATAAAGCATCGGAAAATAAGGAGAGAACTTAAGGGTGGTCAGGACCACTCATTAGCAATTTGTCAAAATAATGAAGACCACTTATAATTAATAACCTTAATATGAATAACACTCATATCTATAACATGAATACTTGAATTAAAAACAAATACATTTACCTCAGTAACACTGGCTAAAACGCACAAAGTAATGCTGTCATGGTTGCCAAGTTGCATGGGCGACTTCATAAAGCCCATGTTGCATGGGGTTGTCTCCTGCCAAGCGATTGGCTGGTGCAGTGGGACTGATGATGTAATTCTGAGCGAATGATGCCATACAACTTTGAGATCTCACTGGGGCCGCCATTTTTCATCACAATAAATTTTCACTTTCTCTTACAGCATTGGGATTTTATGAGCACGCAAAAAACCAGTGCTATCATAAGCGCAGTGCCGCTCACGACCATATAATTCTGAACCGCAAGATTGTTATCCCCTTGTTGTTTGCGTAAAAACTTTGTTGTCGAAAATCTTCAGAGTGGTTTACTTCGCCAATGAGCACGGGGATGTGCTCATCTTATGTTTATAGCTCTGTAGCCAGCAGAAGACATTACACATCCATATACAGTGGGGTTGACTTGTACACCAGACAACCAATGTTGACGACAAACATAGTGGTACAGTATTCTCTTATTATTCACGAGGGATATGTTCCGGAGATACTCGTGGATAGCAAGCTCCGCGGATGATAATGGACTATGAAAATGAATCATCTTAAATACATAAATAAGGTATTGACCCTCTGCGAGATGTCTGCAAGTTCCAGGGTGGGTCACATTCACCGCTGAATCTCGGAACGCGCAAGTGGTTAGCATTAATTTGATTTAGAGAGGGATAGCACCATTGTTTTTAAAGACATTGTACTCAGCGCAGAGAACTGTAGCGACACGACCGCACTCTATGATAGCTGGCACCAAACTGTGCCACGTGCCTTCCCACGTAGCCTTGTGGGGGCCTCGTTACCGCTAAAGCTATTTAATTTTTTCTTGGGAAAGGGTGAAATACATCAAAATTATCTCACTTTAGCTCAATTTATTTCTCTCTCAATGCAGTCATGCAGAGTTCCAGGTGCGATTCACGGATAGCCAAAATCACAGACAGCAAGTTTGTGAATGAGGAAATACTGTACTTATGCCGAGTCAACATTCCAACAGACTTAACTTATAACCTTCCAATTGTGAGCTGGGTGCTCTAAGCACTCTGCTGCATTGCCATATTACATGAAAATTGATATGTATTAAATTCAGATAGATATTTACTGAAAGCCATTGAATTACTGCAAAGTGAATTATTTCCTACAAGGTGAAACATGACATCAGGTGCTGTTTGGTGTAAATTATACAATAGGTCAAAACTAGGATAAATACATGTGTTATTATGACTACAGTACAGCAAACGATTTTGCATTGTTTCTGTTCACACCCAGCCAATAAGACTTAAGACAATGCCAATTTTCACAAAGGGATAACCGTCCACCAGGGAACATGGAAGGCATGCGTGGTTGCAGCCCCCCATAACTTATCGTGCACCTCCCCCAAGGCTGCTTGACATGGGCACCCCCAAGGCTGCCAGACATGGGCTCCCCTTGGGTGCAATGTTTATTGATGTCGATTATTGATGATGTTTATTTTCTGCTTCGTGAATAAACAAGGATCCTCAGGGCCCACTCATGTATTTAGCATCTCCCCAGTGGGACCGTCCAGCAGAGCATCCTCCACTTCCTCCGGTTTTGTGCCATTGCCCATGGCTCCTACCGCAAAAAACAATGTGCTGGGCACACACCATGGTGAAAAGCACGACTACCCAATGCTGATCCAACTGTGGACATTATTGGTTATAATGAATATGCTAAGCGTCTGCGATCCGCACGCAGGGAGTTTTGCTTATTCAAACAAGGAACTGTAAGAGTAGCAATACAGGCAAAACCTCGACTTACGAACGGGTAACATTCCTGAGGCGTGCTCGTAAGTAAATATTTTCGTATCTCTGAAGTCAAGCTTTAATTGCACATGGTTAGTGTTAGAAAATGTGCTATGGTTCAACAATAAAGGGAAGCATTGTTAAACTCATAAATAAGAAATATTATACATTTTCATGTAATAATGTAATAAATACTGTATAGTAAATAAAACATTAAATAGAGTAACATGAAAATAAAATGTTTTATTTTCACCTACCTCAAAAATTATCATGCTGGTTTACTTATCGAAAGGGCCATTTCATCAAACGATATGCTGAGACTCATTACATCTAGCGGGGGATCGCTTCGCCAAACAAAATATTTCCGTGGTTCGTGAGGATAACCAAGTCGGATGGTTAAAATAAAATCTTATGGCGGTTCGTTCGCAAGTGCAGATGTTAAGTCGGACGTTCGTATCTCGGGGACTACTTGTGCTCGCAAACAGTAATATTTGGGCAACAAAAGTCATAATAGTTATCAGGATATGTCTTCCCATAATGCTTTGCATGTCACGTTGACATCACCAAACTGCGTGCAAAATATAATGCATAAAGCCTTATTTTAAACCACCAAGACTCAAAACTGTGGCCAAATTCTTTTAGACAGCAGCATAGACAACGATAGCAGTTTAATTATTTTTTTTATTCAGTACAGTGCAGTCAATGCCTGCAATGTCCTGTGCTTTGTGGGACAGGCCCTCCCTGCTCACTGTGAAGAACCTTTGCCGTCTTGAAATCACTACCTCTTGTGTATTATTACTGCTCTTATTTGTTGCCAGCCTGCACACAATCTTCTGTTTGATGAATATTTTTGTCATTATTTACACCAGGGGGTGTAAATGGTTTAGGAACGCCAAGCACACAGAGGGAGGACTCAGCAGTGGGATGAACAGAGGATGCGCTGAGGAACGTGGGGGAGGTTATGCTGCGGGCTTCGATCGTGCAGACATGACCATCACACACGCACACGTATGCACGTAGGCGGACACATGCTGCCTGTCTGACTCCCACTGCTTATAAGATGATGAGGCAATAGCGTAATAATGTTAAGAATAACGAAAATTAAAAGTGTCAACAGACTCTGCATGATTGCAGCGTTCTTAGGAGCCGTGAAGTTCTATGAAAATGCTCAGTGTTGTGCCCGAGATACCAAGGCAGTGTTAGCACTTTCAGTGATCACTAAGAATATCTGAAAATCCAAGAGTAAAGATAACTACTCAGAAGTTAACGGTTCAATCTCAAGGCCTCACAAGCTCAAAGACAAAGGTGTCCTTGGATTTCTAAAACAGATGCAACAATTCATTCCACTATCAATGATTCAACTGTCACGATTAGGGGTCACATTTCAATAATTGTCAAATTGTATGTATGTAAAACATCTTTCGCACTGTATGTAGCCAACCGTGTACCAAGATGTACCATCTTATAGATGTTACCACCTTGTTTGTACTGCCTGTAGAATTTGTAATGTTTTTCTTGTTTGTTGCCTCATTCAACGAGCCTACATGTAAGATTTGTATATAATTTTCCTAAATCATAATCGATTCTTTCACCTACGATTTAACTAGTGTATCTTGAGCATAAGAATACATTTCAACTGATGGATCATTAAAAGCAAAACTCATTTTCGTCAATGTCACTGCAAAATACTCGAGAGGCAGACTAAGGCACCCTAAGAATGCACAGGGGCATTCCTGATGTTTGGTCTCAGAGGCCCTGAAGACAATTTTATAATTCAATTTGTTTTGCCACAGAAGCAACACACCAAGCAGATTCTGCCAGCGAACTGACTTTCCAGACTGTCCTTGCCTGTCTGTCCTCTGGACTGATGACATGACCTTGGAGGTACTCATACCTGGCACTGTTGAAAAATGATCCAGCTGATGAAGTAATTCTTTCAGACTTAATTTACCAAGTAGTGCATGCATTTGTCAATTTAAGAGCAAAAACCTGGCCTAGGATTTTAAAAAATCAAACCTATCCCTCACCCCACCCACCACCTTGGCAAAAGAAGCCAAACTGATACACTAAGGTGCATTTACATTAACAGTGTGCGATTTTTTTCACACCAGATTTAACACTGCCTTGCACAATAAGCGTGTCCGGAGCACTGTTCACCAGTGCCAGTCTCTGGGACGGTCTCCCCGGCCTACAGGAGGAGCCACCAAGGCTCTCAAATTGCACCTGGTATCCCAGGACAACAACCATGGTCATGCACGTGTATAAAACTACAGCGCAACGGAGTTTAATTACAATGTTTCCTCGATTCTACTTCGTATTAAATAACTGCCAAAATGTACACAATGCTTGATTATAATCACATTCATTCAACTGCCACGAGAAAATCTTCAGCTTTTTTTAGTAAATTAGGTGTAATGTGCAACGAAGCTTGTTAAATTAACCGATGGGATGATGCACTTTCATTATTTCAAACTAATGCACCAACTTTACATCGAACCGAATTGCAAAGTAACTGATTTAATAAAACTAAATCACGGTGGTGAAAAAGTTGTTGAAGATTCGACAGACAAAATGTCAGGAAGCACCTGCATGCTCAACAGGAAAGTGATTGTCGGAGAAACTTCCTTGCTTAACCATCAACACTGTCTGAAGACAAGGCTGGGGAAGCACTCGCTAACGCACCCACTCACACACAGGACTCCCACAAACTCCAGCGTGTTAAGACATCCCCCCTCCTTTGAGGTGGTCGGATGACTCGGGGGCTAACACCGTGTCAGAGCACTGAGCAGGCAGGTACCAGAGTTCAGAATCAGCATGTCTGCCACCCATTATGATTATCCTTCAACCCGTGTGAAAGCTTTTCATGGGAGGGGGGGGGATGCCAACTGCGACATGGATACTGTGCAAAAGAAATTCTGAATATGCGCACGGTCAGCACTGCGTTGCAGTGACAAAAACATGAATACACAACAGAACACCAAGTCCTTACAATGTGTTGACTAGAGACGTTGACGTTGCATTGTAAGCTTAGTAAGCTGGTCGGAAGGAGCAGAGGCTGGGGAACCGGGGAACGGGCCACGGGGAATTTCGACTAGGGTCAGCCATAAAAAAAGGTTGCAAACTTGCTGCTTTAATGGATAGTTTGGCCAAGATATCCACTGTGGCATGGGCTTACAGCTCTCTGGGGTGAACAATTCCTGATTCGTTTGCCATCCAGACCAATGCATGAATCTATCCAAACACCAGTCCGGTATTAAAGAGGTCAACTATCTTCTTTTTTGTTCACAAAATCAGCACAAATACCTTTACAGCCGAGGAAACGACAGGAGAAGTTGGAAAAGTACCGTTCACACAGTATTTAACGTTCATATTTAACGACACAATACAATTTGCCCTTCGGTACGGTCCTCGCCATAAGCCTTTTGCTTATTATTGACAAATCATTCCTGGCACCCCAGGAATGAAATTCCTCAAGGGGTGACACGTTGGCGAGATGTTATCTTCCTCGCCTGGTATGCCGGAGGTCGGGGGGGTTTAGATCCCGACCCTGACACATGTATTTTCGGAGTTTGCATGTTCTCACTGTGGTCGCGTGGAATCTTTCTCCGGGTTGTCCGGTTTATCCCTTCATATTTAGAAACATGCGTTTACATTATTTGCATTATTTTGCCGCAATTAATTTGCACACACGCCACTTCGTTGAGCTATCATTTGTGGTCAGGTCGCTTCTGAAAAAGAAGCTAATAGCTCAGTGGGCTTTACCTGGTAAGATAAAAAAATTTAGTTCTATTGGTATATATTATAAAGCGATTTGATTACCTTTACTATGCTTTTCACTCCTATTGTGTTTTTGTATTGTTTATTACTGTAACGTTCTGACCTGCCTCTAATGGGCATCTGTGAAAAAGCTTTATCGCTTATCGGACTCCTGCAGTGCAACTAAATATTCAGAAAGAAAATAATATTCTGAAATTCCTGCTGAAATTCCCAGCACATGGAGCGAAACATCAAACGCGTACGCCAAACGCCACGCAATACAACCCTGAAACACACCGGAAAGCTTTAGAGCAAATCCACAAACACCACTTACACATTGCATGACACTACTAGCCCGATTGCGAGCGCGCGCAGTGACCAACCTGCAAGATGTGTGCGCTGTGGAGAAGACACACTCATGGAGCTGGCTCCACCAAATGGTGAGAGCATGGACCCCGCAAAATTGAAGTCGGGAATGGCGTTGGTGATGCGCATCGGTTGCTGAGCAGACTGCGTCCTGGGCTCAGATTCGTAGCGGTTGGTCGGGGTCGAGTGCCCCAAGTTGCCGACACTTTCATCCACCTGGTGCTTCCTCGGTGGAGACTGCTTTTGCTTGCTCTTCATACAACCCATGGTTTTACCTTTGGGCCTGTGCAAGAGAGGAGCAGAAAAAAACGACACAAACCGGTGATGTACAGTTTGTCACATGAATACGTCCACACATGCAGCCCTTTTGTCGATATACTGCGGGATAAGGGCCTTCCCGTGTGCTTGTGTGCCTTATGCAGATTCATCGATTGTACTTCGCCATGCTGGTTAGTGCGGGGTTGGTGAAGGCGAGGAGAACAGATGCACGTGCAATGATGAATTTGGCTTCACTGCCCACTACGTAGTGCCGCAGCACAACGACAACCTGGATGTGTTTGGTGGTCACCCATCCAAACACCGTGCATGCTCAACCGTGCTTATCCTCCGACGTCTAATGATATCGGACGCACTTCTGAACGATTTGGTTATAGACGCTTAGAAACACAATTGGTGTGAAAGATGCGGATGAATACACAGCTGCAAGCTACCCCATTAAGACATCTTGGAAATGTCACAACACATAACATTAGAGCTTCTCGCAAAAGGGCGCCCAAGGGAAAAGTGCCACTAATTTTCAAAACGTGTGAATAATTACGGCTGCTGGTCCTGCACGTCTTGGCAGTATATTTCAAAATGCTACCAGAATCCTGGTCGTCTCAGTTAAAGTGTAGCTGTGTAACTGGTGGTGATGAGTATAATGGTTCTGGGGCCTGTGCAAGAATTGGGGGATGCCACTTGATTGCAGGCTTTAAACAAGCGGTGACGTGCATTTCACATCTAAGTGTATGCCAAGTACCAGTCTTTTGATTAAACAACATTGCACCCAAGGTACATCTGCATGTAATATTATGCCCAAGGCAATCATATTTACATGGGTCGCCTTCTTGGATTTCGTAAAAAAAAAAGACGACATTTAATGATGCCATCACCAATGTAACATAATCATAGAATTGCCCCTTAAGAAACTGAGCTGCAAATGTGCGGTGTGCTATTCATGGAAACTTCTTACGAATTCGGATAGACTTGTCATATATTCCATTTAAGTGCGCACTAATATAAATATGTAAGCACTGCATTGCGGGTGATTAATACTCTTACTATTGCAGTTCCAGGATAACATTTAAGTGATACACACTTAATTTCAGGCGAGTGAACTTCAGATCCCGTTACATGTTTATTTCTAAGCAGCCAGTGCTTTAACACGTGCATGCATGTTTCTGGTATGTATATGCATACCCATGTAAATGGATGTACAACTGTAAATGTACAGCCTTTTTGCTAATCCACTGCTGAAATGAGGGCCTCCCGATCCCATGTGAGTAGTGGGGGTTATATGAACATACTTATCCACACTGGTCAAAAATCAGTACATCACAACAATGGATTTAACTGCACTGCCCTCTGCTGCCCACCACACAGCCCCACACTGCCCAGGTCAGGTTATGCAAAGTGGTTACCCATCCCAGCATTATCCAGACTCAAACCTGCAAAACTTCCAAGATCTAAAGAGATTTGGCACATCCCAAGTGATTTGGTCATAGGCACAAAAGGCCACGTGTGGAGATGTCCATACACAATCAGATGAGAGGAGACAAAGTTGTCATTAGTTCCAAGACTGTAGAGATAATGCTTGAGCTTTTTTTTCCATTGTAAATTATTGATTCTTATATATATCGTTCAATGCATGTATATATTAAGCATAAGGATCAATTCACATGACGAATCATTAAACACCTGACTGCCAAGCTGCTTTCTAGGAAAAGTCGCATGTATGACCTTGGTAACATCAATTGGACTGAATGTCTTATACAATGGGGAGTGCGTGAGCTTATTGTAATCATGCCAAACCACATTTCAAAAATGGGGCTGCAGCCAACAAAGAGGTGAATGTAGGGGAGGTGGCAGCTGTGTGAGTGTAATAAAGCCATGGGCGGACAGCTACTACATGAATGAGTGGCAGTGTCCTCGGCTACATCAAAATACAAGAAAAACTTAACGTGAAATGGGGGGGGGGGGCCTTGTGTCACTGCCTAACAGCATTAGTCCGTCAATCTTGCAGTGAAACATCTGTTAGGTCTCCATATTGTTTGCTTCTGTGCCATTTAATATGAAGTGCGATTCATAATCCGCACCTCCGATTAGCACGGTTGGCTATGTACGGTGTGAAAGAAGTTCAACATACATACAGTACAACTACACACGAACAATCATTCCAGTTAGGAAACCTTTAATTGCCAACAATACAGGTTCAGGTGTGTGGCCACTCAAAACCAGTGGTGCTCATATCCCCATTGGCAGACAGGAGCTAGGGGTGAGGATAGATTTTACACACACCCGTTGTGATCGGTCTCTTGTTAAGACCTCACACTCGAAGTGGCGCTAATTTTAATGCCCTCGGAAAGCCAGGCGAACTTGACCCAGACCGAGATTTGAACCCCTGACCTTTCTGCAACGCCACCTGGACAGAAGCATTTCAGCTCATACCCAGAACGCGGATGCCCCAATGTGGGCAATGATGTAAAATGCTGAAATGTTTGTTCTAAAAGCAGTGAGTGGGGTTACTCTTAATATTTTGTTTATAATATGCACTCTATTGATTTGTGCAAAGGCAAACATTAATCCTCATGGACGTTATTCATTTAGTAACAAAATATTCGTCTTTTCTGCTTAAAATTGTGGACTGCACATAACGATTGTTAAATAAGAAGTGTGGAGATGCGTCACAAAAACCAAAGCTCACCAGTGTTGACAATTAAAAATTATACCAACTCACATAATCTCAATGTTGAAGAAAGCCAAAAAATGGCTTGCAAAACTTTAGCAATATCCTTGTGGTAATGGTGCTATTAAGGAACAAACTATCATTAATCAAGAGATAAAACCATCTACACAAAGCATATCATGCATGGCCAGAGGGAATCTGAGGCAAGATTTGGGTGATAAGGTAAGTGAGAACAGGTAGTGATGACAGACATAAATAAATTAGAAGGAAACAATTCTCAAAAATAAAGATTGTTGGTTAGGCTACTCATGTGCTATTAACCATTTAACTAAAAACACAATGTCAAAGTTACTTCACCAATGCTGTTCAAGCCAAAAGATTACTTGTTTTGCAGTAGTCACACCTTTACAAAAAAAGGCCACTTGTTGAATGCCCTCTGATCCAAAAGCCTGAAAAATGCTCCAAGTGCCTCACCCCCCCCCTCCCCCATTAGGCAGCATTGATGAAGGCAGGGCCCTTGTCTTCAAGATCGTTAGCGTCTTTCCTGGGCTTTGTTCCCCGCCATGCTAAGTGGGTCACAGCTCCGTTGCACAGAGCTGCACTGGTTACCCATTGCTTACCGTGGCTTGACGCCGTTCAGCTGCAATTCCCCGGTCATGGGCAAAAAAAAACCACACATGTAACGTGAGGATTGCAATACACTGATCGTAAATATCGACTGCCCGCAAAACACCAGGTCACCGTGTTGATGTTAAGCACTGGTACAATGAGGCTGGGTTCACTGGACTAGCAGCTACAAAATTCTGTATGTTTTATGCAGCGGGTGAGGTTTGAAATGTGAAAAGACAACGATTGTACAATTGTTTGTTTTCCTTTCCATAAAATGTATTCCTCCAAATGTGTTCATGCTGTCATATCATAAGACACATTCAACTTCATTTGAAAATAATTCAGGTAGCACTGCCCCACCATCTGTCGGGTAAGTCTTCTGAATATAATGCTCACAACTACTATTGTGCTTGCGGAAAGCCTAGCATTTGTGGCTATGCACAACCTGGGCAACATGACAATGATTCACCGATTTAAATGTATTCTTATTTTCACAATTGAAGCTCCGCCACGTGCACATTTATCGAGCCTTGTAATCATGTATTTTTTTCATAACCTACACAAATTACATGCAAATATTCCGTGTATGCTAATTGACAAATTGACACAGGCAACACGCGATAAAGTAAAATTAAAGTACAAACAACACGTAAGAGAATGGATTTTTTCTGAATCAAGTCATAACCCTGATGTGTGACAATTCATCGAGTTGTGGGTGGAAGGAGGGCGGCATGATTCTTTTGCCTTCCTTTGGTACAGACAGCTGGGAAGTGCACGATAGAGCCTCGGACATCATTTACAAACACAGGCCGTCGCACGTCAGCGTCACAGTCCAAACCAGCCAAATAGGAGCATTGCTCGCAATTACCAAGATCAACAAAAATATTGTTTCCTTCCTTGTTTGCTTATAAAAAGGGCACTGTGTGCATTCTACATGCCAATGTTTGGAAACAGATTATTGAGTCTCCCAGTAAAAAGGGCAGTGCATGGCAGCAACAGGTTTTATCGTTATTACACGCACGCTCCTGTTTCAGGTATAAAAACCCCGTTACCAAGGAGGAGTTTCTATGTACACAATGCTTGGACCTATGGCAAGACCCCGAGTTGTGAATTGTGCTTGTTTCGTATGCCTTCAAACAGATTCTTGCAGTCGTGAAAGCTTTAAGTAAAGATTCTTAAAAGGTGAAACTTTGATTACTTGTTTTTTCATTTAACCAATCCCACGAAACAATTTTCATTACACCACACAGAACCCTAATTTCTGTAAGCATTATTCATACGGTAAGCACCATAATTTGCATTACTGAAACGATATGAAAACCAAGTCTATTTACCTACTGCATGGTAGAAGATCAATACACAATACCTGCATTGAAGTTAAGGAGCATTTCCATGGTTTAAAAATACAATATTGCACACAATTGCAGGTACACGTCAAACCCCAAAAAGCAATTAATTTTGCTGTGGCAGTTGAAAATCGAGACAATTAGTTAGAGACAACACCTTGCTTTAAAGAGAAGGGTAATTTCAGATTCAAATTAAAATTTAATTTAAAAACCACCAATGCTTTATTCAATTAAGGATTCATTTCAATTCCTACATTACTTTGTTGAAACAGTTGCCATTGAGCCCAGGCATTAATTAAGTAAAAAAATATATTTTCAAATAAAGCATAAAACACATTTCAATGACCAAAATTATGGACGAAACACACAGACCATTCTACAGAGAAAAGCAGTGTTGCTACAACAGTCACATGTGTTTGCCAAACAAAGTAATTAAATGAGATTTGGATAGAGTGCAAGTTTATTTCTGGTGCAGGCTGAATGTACAGTGGTTAGACTTTTAAAAGGTCATTAATTAAATTGCAAAACAAACATAACATTAACTCAGCATATTTAAAATGTCTCAAGTTACTAAATTACAAATAAATTACGAGTGGCGATGCATTTGGACATCCCCAAATATTCATTATAGAAGAATCAACATTGATTGGCCAATTCACATAAATGGAAAAAAAAATCAGGTGTATACTTCTAAGTTTTCTGGGTATTGCTGACGATCTGACTTCACAAACACCCAAATGTTCATTGCTAGCGATTGGCTTCTGTGCCCAAGGTGGGTGGCTGCAAGTTAACAATATGAAAACCACTATATATAAAAAAGACATTCATGACCTTCACAAATGCCTAGCCAATGCACCACTCCACTGACTATAGACCTCAAGTGATATATAGTCCCAATCAATACACTATGGATCACTCACTATCCCATGCAGCATGCACACCACTGCATTGTCTGGGTGCTTAGATCTTTTTACTGGATGACTAAACCAATACGGAACTACCAGAAGCAGATATTTTGAGTTTGGGGAAAATAAAACTAATTATATAGGATAAACTTGATTTCACAGTTCAGGTTTGGCCACTAATAATCTGTCAAAACCTGACTTGCATGGCACAGTACCAAAGCAGGACTCACCAGGGCCATCAGAAAAATCAACATATGAAGAGTGGTGCTGGGAATCTTTCCTCCCTTGGAACTCAATATCCTTGTTCATTTCCATTTAATGCTAAATATTTTCCAAGACAAACTTCAATAACCAATGCACTCTCTTCATTGCCACGTGACAGGTATTTATGCGATCCAGAATGGAAGATAAAATGCATCGGAGCATTATTTGCATAGGCTTCCCTTGGATTAACAGTTTACACTAAACAATGAAAATATGTTTCAGCATTTACATTTTTAAATAAATATATTTGGGCTAAACTGTCCTCCTATAACGCGTGTTTTCATAACGTGAATTGGATATATAACGCACATTGGATATAACGTGATGAATGAGGAAACACGTTTTTATAGCGCGGATGCGAATTTGATACAACGCGATTGAGTGAAGACAACGACATCGCGCGAGTAGGAACAAGCAGTTGTACGGCTGCCTTGTCGTAAACGTCACAAAAGGAGGGATGCTGCTGGATGCTTCTAGATGCTACCCACGCACCTCGGTCTTTGTTCAGCCTGCATACGCATCTCACATGTTATTATGGAGTGTGCTTTACCCTATATTATATATTATTCATAATAACACGATTTTTCCATAATGCCCAACTATTTCATTATACGAAAACAGACTGCACATACAATTACCAACTAAACTCAATTACCCATAATTATGTGCAATCCAGATACATTCAGCTGGCTACTAGGTTAATTTCAAACAACCCTTTTTGATATAACCAGCAAAAGCATACTTTCAATATGTAACAAGTGGATCATATTGGAAACATATTGCTCAAATGCATCATGCTGTAAACATCCGCCGAATGATAAAGGCCTCACAATGCACCCCTTTCATGATCTTCTCAATACAAGTTCCGCCCTCGACTTACGAGTACCAATGAGTACAATTTCCTACAAACTATTATGGTTAGCAATACGCTATATTAAAATCCAATTATGTACTTAACTGCAAATCTGACTAGTAAGTCTGTGCTTTTTGTAGTTTCGTTTTGGTTATATCACATTGCATCTTTTCCAGCTACTTTGTGCTGTTCTCAACGTTTGTTCCACTTCCTTTGTAACAAGAACATTCCAAGTCCGTCTGTGCTTGATAACCACCAGCCATTCACTCCGTGCCCACTATCCTTAGGACAAAAAAAAACGACGACAAGATGGATTTGGAAGCCTTTGCACTAAACCACAGAATTGCAAAAAACAACCAATCTCTTAAAACACAATCCTACGCACATGAAACACTCGCTCGTCCACAAAACATCCGTGCAGCCAACGTATTAATTCCAGTCAGTTATTTAGCTCCACCTCGGGGCTGAGTGTGAACCGTAATGCGTAATGAACACGAAGGTCAAGCATTCTTATTTGCAAGAATCATGTGACTACATAGCTAAATAATGAATTGAATGGAAATGTATGTGTTGCACGTGATGCTACAAAAAAGGGCATTTGTGTTTCAAATGAAGCAGTCTACAATTTAAAATAAGTAAATATAAAAATTAAGGGCCAACAAGAAATATTAAACCAAACGATTATGTCTGAGGAACTCACTAATAAACAGTTTGTTATCAAGGCTCAGGGTAAAGGGTTACTCCGTAACGACTTAGCATTTCATGTCTCTGAGCTTAAAAAAAACTTGATAATCACAATCAAGTGATAAGCACAATCAAGTGGTACACAATTGTTGAGGACAAACAACAAGAGTAAATTAAGAATATGGATTCATGCCCTAAGAATCGATCTTAAGAAATGAATCGATACAGCTGAGGAAGACACCGAAATATAAAACCTAACAACATCTCTTAAACAATGACCCAACTTCCATGAGAAAGCAGTATATCCCACGGAACAAAATATAGGGCATATTCCACACTGAAAATTAACGTAAGTGGGCAAACTTCAAAGGAGGAGCCATGTGCAAAACTACATGCCTGGGAATGATCTTTTAAATGAAGGAGTGTGCACAAAGGGTACATGTTATGGAAATAAGAGACAACTGTTTTTTGGTTTTCTGACCAAAAAAACTAAATAAGTGACAAGTCAAGAGACCCATTCAGGTAGAAAAAACCCACCACGACGAAAATGACAAAACAGGCAAGGTTCATCAGGCATTGAACATCTCACAAAACCATTTAAGATTATTGTACTCGTAGGTGGGGTTATCAAAATCAGCATCTTCACTGTTTATTTTAACCAGATTATCAATGCAATGGCATAACCGCCTTAACGTGGCAGTAAAGTGCAAGACTAATACCAATGGTAAATTATAGGCAGCTATCTATGTGTTAATGTTTTACACCATTTGCATCAGTGTGGCAATATAAAACACGTTTGCACGATGACTCGCGTGAACGTGGATGGATCCCCGTGACCCAACATCCACGTCACGAGTTCAAACCCAGGTTCGTGGGATCCACCTTAGCCCATCACCTCTGGACCCTATAAAAAATATTTCAACGGTGCTTGTATGTATGTAGAACGTATTTCACACCATACGTAGTCAACCGTGCTAATCGGGGGTGTGGGAGAATGACAAACTAAACACAAAAAGCAGTTCTCAAAAAAATGAGTTTTCAATTTAGATTTAAAAGTGCAAAGCTGCAGCGAAGTTCGTGCAGTTGACAATGGCCATCTCCATAAGAACATGGAAATTACACCACTGGCCTAGTCGCTAATAAAGATGACAACTGCTCCATTGCTTGAGTGAGCCCAATACTGTTTTAAAATACCCATTCCACACTGCTTATTTAAAAACAAATATTATACTGTATACATACAATGCATCTGGCAAAACCACCCAGAATGCACAAAATCTCAACAGAACGAGTTAAGCTGAAATGAGCCTGGATAGTGCTCCGATGGTCAACCACCACACATATGCTTGCACAACCATGCTCCAAGCGATTAGCAAACTGCGCTGACCAGCACGGTGCAGTATGGTCAAATAATCCACTTAACCATCATAGTCACGAGGGTTATTTCACCATATTTGCACGGTAAACGTACACTATTGCACAACCTATAGGCAGACCATTACATTATGGTTTCTGCTAATGGGAACAACCTGTTAGATCAAGGTCGATTGTATACCTAAAGTACTGTGTATACCAGGATTCTCACGATTCATGAATCAAAAAATCAAGTCTTACTCTACCAATACTGTAAATGCGCAAAATTGTGCACACAACAAGATTGTGTAGATTTATGCAAGCGTTTCCGTTGGGCTCACGGTCTGAATGAACAAGGCAGCGCAAGACAGGACACATTCAACAGAAAGAGACGGTGCACATTGAATGATCGCACAAAAAGGGGCGTACGTATGTACACATGCATGTAACTTATTTCGCGCCATACGTAGCCAACTGTGCTCATCGGGACAGTATAGATAAACTAGTGGCAAAAGCAGAGAAACCGACAATGGAGGCAGCGCGAAGAAGACAAAAATAAAAAATACATAAATTTGTGTGACCCCAAAACGTGACTTTTTCAAAGAGTGGGGCGCTGGCAGGGTGCGCGAATCGCACGCCTGGTGTAGATGTCTCAACACCATTTTTACACATTCTCTCTGCAAACTCGAGCAACAGCACATGCACAATACGCTGCGTTTCTCCAGAGACTCGCACAGTCTTTTGCATGTGCTGCTGTCAGTCATTAACTTGCACTTATATACGCATTCATGTCACCAAATTCAACCTTCGCACAAAATACGTACAAATAATACGGCCGTTAGCGTGACGAAAAAGCAAACAAATGCATTGGACGTAAAAACGGTGCAATATTTTTAAGTGCAGAAAAATAAACTTCTTCAAAAAGGAACATTTACAGCTCGCGTGTAACAATTACCCTTCTTTTTAATAACAATGCACGGTGCGGATATACATTAGAGGCCCTAAACCCAAGCGCATGTAATTACCAGAGGCAATTTTAGGGAAATTATAGCCAAGCTTACAACGTGACGAAAGGACACTTGGGGTTATAGTCTGCAGTGTGGTGGTACAACGTAGAAAGTGCCCACTGTCGAGACGTGTTGCCGGCTGTCTGACTTGAGAAAAAAAAATACTGTTGAAAAATAGCCGACTCCGTTTAAAAGAAAAATTAAGGCCAAAAACGGCTCTTGCTTTACAGTGACGCATCTAAGATGTGCGTTCTGGGCTGTTAAGACACTTAAAAGCCTTGTTCATGAGAAAGATAATACTTTAAAATCAGTCAGGACACCGCGGTGGTGTTAATCCCTTACTTTATATAACATCACTGCAGTGACGTCAACAGAGAGCATATGACAGTGATTTTAAAATCCTTTGTCTCATTATCGAAGCTAAAAACTCGTGCCAGACAACAACTTAGGCACAAGTCCACGAGCCAGGAAAGATTTGTAGTTGGACTAAGTTTATTTTCACAAAATCAACTACGTGAAGAAAAGTTACATTCAAAGTGAAACTTTGACGAAGAGACAAAGACACATTCCATGGAGACCTCAAGTCTTGTGAACGAATCCATTTTCGTTCCGAAGCATGGCGACATCAAAATAGGTGGCCAGCACCCCACACTGTACTTGTACAAATATTAAAGACGGCGGATAACATCAGGGGAATTATTCTATGATCATGAGATGAAGTCCTAATTGTATAACGCTAAGTTGACAATATGCTCACAAATCAAGATTAACAATATGCGGTTAGATTTAGGCTAATGGCGTGAACAGAACTTTACAATTGAGACAAAAAAAACGAGGAACAAAAATGAAATGGACAATTTTTTTTTTTTAAAACACCGACTGTTCAATAAAATTACAACTCCTAATTGTGCAAACAATCACGGACGGAATCGCTGTGCTGAATCGTTGCATGCCTTGAGCGTTACATTCATGTTCATTAAGGGGGGAACCTTCATAGATGAGCAGATTACGCCTGAATAAGAATGAAAAGATGATTTTGTGATAAGTTTAGTCCTAATCTAGACGTCAGGTAGATGTCAATAAGTTAAGATGCTTCCGCTTGTCCAATGCAGAGGACCTATGTCGATAAACCGGAATCGGCCGTGAGCTACACTGCTCACGGCCGGGGGAAGTAATCATTGCTAACATCACGCACCGTATGACGGCAATTACCGTTTCCTCTGCATTTATCATCAGGTGTTGCTCCCAAACGGCAAGCTCATTGCTGGCATGATGCATGTGAGTTGCGACAGAGGCTGACTGTACCCAGTTTCAGTAATAATCTTCTAACATATACATCACCCTTATTTGTAGCTACAGTACTGACTTGCCGTGCAGAAGAATATGCCGTAGAGATCCTTCAAGCAGAACTGGACTGTTTGTAGATCACATTGTAATTACTCTGTAAAAACAATAAAGAATTCCCTTTCATTCTAATAATCAGGGGTGGACCGATTCACCAGCCTTCCACGGGTTATTTGATCAAACATTGTAATTAGATGCCAAATACCATTATTTCTAACACTGCAGTTAATGATAGCCCCTCTAAGGGCTGCAGGGGTGACTTGAACCCATTACATACAACATATATAAATCTAAAAACACCGACTAACACAAGCGAGTATCTTGAGTTTAGAGATCTATTAAGTTATGAAGAGATGCATCATTCAGCCACTTCCGATATGCCCTTCTCTGCCAGAATGTAAATGCTGTGCCAGAATATGAAAATAAGTTTTCCCCTTTTTTCTGGCAAACAGGTGTTAGGATGTTAGAACACCAAACTGAAACCTTTTACAAGGAATCATGTCTGCATTAACCACAATACTTTGGGTCAGAATTTACAAAAAACCTCTAATATATGCATTGTCTTTGAAACTGATTGGTCCATACCACAGACAGCTTTCTTTGGAGCCTAGTCTCAAATGGTGTTAGACCAGAGGACGTCTTCTGGTTGCACACAAAATGCATATATTATCAGAGTATGCTTTTTGTATTCTGACCACAAGTATTGTGGTTAATGCAGACATGATTCCTTGTAAAAGGTTTCAGTTTGGTGTTCTATCATACTAACACCTGTTTTGTTGCCAGAAAAAAGGGGAAAACCTATTCTCATATTTTGGTACTGGCAAATGAGGTCCCATTATGCTGTGCCAGTTGGCAAACGTCCTTTTTAACTTAATTTTTTTAATTATGGGTGGCCAGGGAGATGACCCAAGGCAGACATTTCTTGGATTTTCCATTCTTGTCAATTCATTCGGGTGCACCAATACATTTTTATGCATGAATGTAGAACTTATCCTTCACACCGTATGTAGCCAACCATGCTAATCGGAGGTGCGCAACTCCGCAAAGTCACATTTGTTAGAAATTAGAGTAATATAGTAAGTAGTCCTCTTTCCCATTTCTAATGCACACATTTACGTTGTTACGCATCCATACGTGAACATATATACCTGGTGTCAACATGAGTCAACTCAAATATCATCATGCAATGTTCACACAATTTTAATTTAATGTAATTTCGAGTCCTCAAAAACAGGAATAGGTGCACAGGCCTAAAGGCACTGCCACCCAGGGCCACTTAAGAGAATAGCCGATGACTCCCACACATAAGTTGTATTATGTTAAAGCACGTGACATGAGAAGGTACACAAATGCACCGTCAACAGCATAAGGATATGGCGCAAGCTATGTGCGATGTGAATATAAATCAAACAGATGACCAGCGAAGCCAACTCCTGTCTTCAATGAGTTTCATAGTACATTGCTAAATCTGTGCTTAAGACACATCGTGTAAAAACGTGTACAAATTGTATGCATACCGTATGGTGGTGGTTACAACATGTTCAACATCTGATGGCACTTTGTCACTGCCTATGACATTAATTCCCAAGTGCCCGAGCACTGGACACACAACATATTACCGTGTCTGCGTAATTAAGTTTACATTTATTTTACAAACATCCCCAGCAAAGCAAGCACTGCACCATACTTAGGATCAGATTTAAAAGCATAATTTATGTTACAGGCTATCTTCCAAAGCCACAAGCCAATCACTTGGTCCACTTAAAAGCATTACATTAATATTAATACGAATGTACTGCTAGATGAAGGCAAGCTGTGCGGGTAATTGGGGCTATTAGACCATACTTCACCACACTGGTTGGTCTTTGTTCCCTGCCAGAGTAGAGATTTACAAACTCGAAGCCAATAGTTCCATGTTGCATGGGGTCAACTAATCGGATTTTTCCTCCATGCACTTCTCTTATCGTGACTCTTCTCTAGCAAAATCCACTGTCCCCGATTCTTGCTCTACCGCAGATGTTTACATTGCAGTTAGCATGGACACAAACACGGAACTCTACAATTACCAAAAATGTTCCCTCCTCCTGTAAGTTTTCCAAAGATGTCGGGCCTCGAAGTCACCCAGGCCGGGGTGGTCACTGGCCACACAGCGGAAAATCAGCACCCACACTAGTGGTTAAGTCACAAACGCGTGTTAACAGGCGCAAGCCCCCTTTTGGCAATGCACTGCTAAATAAGGGCCTGCCCAAGCCTCCACTGAGCACGAGGATTACCTAGTACAGTAATACCCCGATTTACGTCGTTTCACAACTACGTCACTTGATGAACACCGCTACCAGATTTGCGTCGCCTCAACCCCACACTTGCGTCGCTTACGGCATCATCCAGTATCCTGCCCGGTCATTCGTTTCTTTTTATTAACGTCGTTTCGATATTCGTCGCCGCGAATTTCAGGAACGCATCCCCGGCCGTGAACTTTATCGCCAAAAACTTCACATCACCCTGGTTCAGTGTGGGTTGCACACAACGGGTTGTACAACAATGGATTTTGGATGAACTACCCTCAACAGACCAACAACGTAGCCACTCCAGCCCGAGGCCAACTTGTGTGTGTGCTGCATCATGGTTAGCCACCCATGCGCCCTCTGGGCTCAAATCCCGCTTAACTTCCGAGATCTGACGGAGATTGGGCGAATTCAACGTGAGCTGCACATAGGCAAAATGCTTTGACCAATACATACATTACACCTCCGATTGGCACGTTTGGCTACGTATGGTGCGAAAGAAGTTCAACGTTCATTATACCCGCGTGTAAAGTTCCAACTATTAACCGATTGAGGCTATCACCACAACTTAACAATGAAGTCCGTTAACCCTGCTGTATGGGTACAATGCTAACCATTGTCATTAGTTCATTACGATTCCTGGAATTCGAGTCATTGTCCACTGTAAGCCACATTAACTGTCTGGCTGACGGATGAGCCAGTGGAGTGCCAAACACTGCAGACACACCGCCGTCACACAAGCGAAGTGACCTCGAGACGAGAAAAGCAACTAGTGCACTTCAATGGGTTTCAAATAAGCCTCATGGGGATGCATTTCGGTTCGACAACAACAATTGACAGCCAAAGCAGGGCATCAAAAACTACAGCTAAAGCAGCAGCAGCAGCAGCACAACAACAACAATTGCAGCAGACTCAACAGGAGGCTACAACGCAAAGCGGCCAAACAAACGCTAGTACAGCAGCAAAAGATGCAACAGCTACAGAATAAGGTCCATTAGCATCAACATAAACAAAGGCAGCATCAACATTCGCATCAACTGCGACACAAGCAGTAATAATGGATAGTGGCACAGCAGCAAGGCGTAGCAACAGCTCTTACAGATGCATCAGCAGCAACAGCAAGATGCACGGCAACTATAAGAGTAGCAACAGCATCGTAATGGCAGCAACAGCAGCTGTAACAGCAGCAGCAGCTGTAACAGCAGCAGCAACTGTAACAGCAGCAACAACTGTAACAGCAGCAACAGCAGCTGTAACAGCAGCAACAGCAGCTGTAACAGCAGCTGTAACAGCAGCAACAGCAGCTGTAACAGCAGCAACAGCAGCTGTAACAGCAGCAACAGCAGCTGTAACAGCAGCAACATCAGCAGCAACAGCAGCAACAGCAGCAGCAACAGCACAAGGCAGTATTCACAGCAACAACAGCAGCAGCAACAGCACAAGACAGTATTCACAGCAACAACAACATCAGCAACAGCACAATGCAGTATTCACAGCAACAACAGCAGCAGCAACAGCACAAGGCAGTTTTCACAGCAACAACAGCAGCAGCAACAGCACAAGGCAGTATTCACAGCAACAACAGCAGCAGCAACAGCACAAGGCAGTATTCACAGCAACAACAACATCAGCAACAGCACAATGCAGTATTCACAGCAACAACAACATCAGCAACAGCACAATGCAGTATTCACAGCAACAACAGCAGCAGCAACAGCACAAGGCAGTTTTCACAGCAACAACAGCAGCAGCAACAGCACAAGGCAGTATTCACAGCAACAACAGCAGCAGCAACAGCACAAGGCAGTATTCACAGCAACAACAGCAGCAGCAACAGCACAAGGCAGTATTCACAGCAACAACAGCAGCAGCAACAGCACAGGGCAGCATTCACAGCAACAACAGCAGCAGCAACAGCACAAGGAAGTATTCACAGCAACAACAGCAGCAGCAACAGCACAAGGCAGTATTCACAGCAACAACAGCAGCAGCAACAGCACAAGGCAGTATTCACAGCAGCAGTATTCACATCAACAACAGCAGCAACTGCTGAAGCAGCAGCGGTGGCCGCAGACAACGACAGAAGCAGCAGCAGAAACTTGCAACGAGCCGCAACAATTAGGATCTACTGTGCTGTATACTGTACTGTACACGCAGTTTACATGCGACCGCACGTCCGGTCGCAACACAACAGCAGCAGCGGGGGGGGGGGTGATGAAGAGACACCAGCAATGGTAACAACGGTGGCGTCAGCCAGACAACGACGTTCCCCCACGCCGCCAGGCTTTGGAGACACTGTCCAAATGAAAACGAGGGCCGATGCAAATCACGCCACGGTAGTTGTCTGGCCCGTGTCAGGGAGCGGTCTCTCCGACCAAAATCACAGCCCCTCACCAAGCCAACAAGTACCCCCAAACGGATCGAACCCAACACAGAACCCACGCTTGGTAAACATCACGGCGAGGAGTGACACCAGACGACGATGCCCGCTCTCTCACCTATCCCATGGGGGGGGTGAATGCGGCCCCAACCTTGCGACCGCCGACGCCTGCTGGGAGGAGGAGGGGGGGCGGCAAAATGAACTGCCTCGCGACGAACGCGGGGAATTGACGGCGATGGAGAGGGAGGAAATGCTGCGGACGACGACGACGACAACAGCAGCAACAAAACACGACGAACAAGGGGGCCGAAGCGTGAGACACGGGGAGGGAGCGAGAGGGGCAGGCGAGAGACAGAGAACGACGGGCGGCTCCGCTGCTTCCACCGCCGCGAACCGGGCGGCGCTAAAATGGCCGCTAGAGGGAGGCGGCTTCACATTCCCCACCCGTCCGCGCGACCCGCCCCCTCCGCCCGTGTCGCGCCTCGCGATTGGTCCTCGCGTGCCCCCCGCCCCATTCCCCCGGCGCCTTCAGGCCAATCGCGAGCAGGGCGCTAGGGCGCCCCGGGGCGTGGTTTCGCGTCTAGCCACGCCTACGGGCCAATGGGGAGGCGCGAAGGGGGACTCCAGGGAGTGGGCTGGCGCGCGCCTGTCGTGGGCAATCTAAAAACACCGCCCCGCCCCCTCATGCCTCTCACCCCCCCACCCACCCACACCTCGCTAAGCCCCGCCCCACGCCTCTCACCCCCACCTCGCTGAGCCCCGCCCACGCCTCTCACCCCACCCCCACCTCGCTGAGCTCCGCCCCACGCCTCTCACCCCCCACCTCTCTGAGCCCCCCGCCCACGCCTCCCACCCCACCTCGCTGAGCCCCCCCTCCCACGCCTCTCACCCCCCCCACCTCGCTAAGCCCCGCCCCACGCCTCTCACCCCACCCCCCACCTCGCTGAGCCCCACCCCCCCGCGCCCTTTGTGATGGCCCCGCCCCGCTGACGTCTCGAGCGGCGGTCTCTGCGCATGCGCGCAGAGGCGCGCGCTGTGATTTACGATTGATTCGATTGTGGCTCGATTAGTCGAGTTATTAACTTTGTGGAGACTAGAGTTGTTGAGTTATTAGCGTGATAATATCTCGATTATTAGAATGTATTAGCTCGATTAGTCGCGTGATTAGCTGGGTTATAGTTCGTTTAGTCGAGTTATGAGCTCGATTAATTCACTAGATTTCAGTAATCGATAACAATTCGATTAATTTGTCACACGAGGACCTGATCAGTCAGTTGCATTGGCGATATATCTATATTAATGGAGCTGTTATCGATTAATCGGATGTACGTAATTTTAAAGAAGTATAATAATCGAGTGTTCTCCCCTTGCCAGTGCTAAGCAAATGAGTTGTAATCGATGAGTGAGGAGCCGTGTCGTGTTTTATTCGGTGATTTCAAGCAAGTGTTGATTGAGAGAAATGTAGTTAATCGAATTGTTAACCTCTGACAGCTCGTGACACAATTAATCTATGACGGAGTCGTGTCAGTCAACAGATGTATTATGAGAGTAATCGAGTGTTAACGCCTGATACAGCTCTAAATAGAATGGCTCATGTTTGAAATATGATGATTCGAATGTTACCCCTGACAGACCAACTATACATTGAGTCATCGCATCCTCCCTAAAGGAGCAATATTCAATCATTGTCCTGAATACACCGGGTTTCAAAATAGAAATATGACAAATTAGCCAGTTGTACGAATACAAAATTAAAGTTCGTATTTTAAAATCCATGTAATCACTTTATTCTGTCATTTATCAATTCACTGCTGACTGGGTAAAGGCGTCCCCATACCACGTCAGTCTCAATCATTGTACTGTACGGTATGTTAAATGCATTCAAGCAGTGTAAATATTTGATCTGGAGGAGGATATGTGTTTATTCATTATGGTATAGCGTATGACAAAGTCACCAATCTCAAATCTCACGAGTTAAGTAGGTTGAGTCTGTTAACTTAAAACGTAGGTTATTGTACCCAATACAAATATTCATATTTATTTTTGGATTAGGCCACGTAGCCTCGGTTGAGTCTTGCTAGTATTTGCTCTAAGAATAAGCACCATTGCCCGAAACGTCGCCTACATTTATTTATTTTCTTTTAAGGCCCACAGTGTTATTGACGAATGTGTTGAGTGTTTTTTTGGGTTGGTAATTGGAGGCACCGCTGCCAGGGCGTGCCAGGTGTTGCAGGCAGGGCCGGCGAGGTGTGGGCCAGGGCATGGTGACAGTGCTGAGTGGATACACGACCGTGGTGGATTTTCTCCTGGCTTCCTCCCACGTTAGCCGAGTACTCATTCATGGAATTCGCCAAAGAGCCCAGTGCAGGACCCTTCGAAAACGATGGCATTATATTCAGTGAAGCTTAAATTCCTGGGTACGTGTTTTTTAAATGTAATTATACGAATGTTCCAAACCTTTGTAACTTAAATAAATAGAACTTTATGAGTAACAAAAAACTCAAAGCTAAAATCTTAACCCATAGTCTTTATTTTAAGGGGTTCCCTACAGTCCAGCTATTAGCGTACCACCCTCGGAAGGCATTTGGGGGAACGGATAATGTGGTTATTTAGTGAAAACAGGAAATCTTCAGATTTCATCAACGACATGGACGCAGCTATTAACAGATGGAGCGTTCTCACAGCACATTGCCATGGCGCTGGATTTTTAACGCGCAGAGACCCCGCACACAAAAGACATTGCCACTCGTCTCAACGTGAGCCCCGATGCTCCAGAGGGTAGCCGCACACTCGTTGCGTGGTTTTTTTTAAAGCAGAGCGTGTCTTATTGGCATTTCTTGTTATCGGAGTGATGCATTGACCCACTTTCATGACGAATGGCTGATTTCTATCATGGCTGCTCTCTTCTCTCCTACAAGCAGATTGTGTGTGTAAAATCCATCACTTTTTAAGGGAATATTCACAAGACTACAAAGATAAACAATTTACTCAAAAATACTGCAAAGGGTGAGCTACAAAAATAAAACTCTGGCGTCACAGTGTGCATTTTTACTTTGACCCATTGAAGCTTACCACGCAGCACACTCCCAATAAATAATGCACAGCCCTTTGTCAATCCAGTCCTGGATCAAGGCCTCCCTTACACGCTGTATTGGTCATTTGACCATACTTCACCATGATCGTTAGTGTGGTGGTTGATGAAGATGGGGAGGCGCAGAAGACCCGTTCAGATTACCACTCGCCACTGACGTTCGCTTGTGAATGTGGGAATCCAACTCATACGGCACTGGGTTCGTAGTGCAGTGCACACACCACTGAGCCCACTGCCATAGCTTTCCATCTATTTCACCAGCACAGTACAGTCCATTGTTTACATTTGACAAGGGGCAGGCAGCACGTTTTCTACGTTCCCGTGTGTCCTTCGTGCCGGGAGTGATAGTGCAAATCGCTAATGTGTTGGATAGAAGGGCGGCGTGGATTTAGCCCTGATGTAAGCTTTGGAAAATCTGCGCGATATTGACGACCAAATCCTTTCGCTGTGTTGCTTCCCTCGATCCTCGGAGGTTTTATCCGATTAATCCGCACCAGCGACACCCACTCTCCTCCTGTGCGTCTGCACAGCGGGGAGGAGGACTTGCTGAATTTGCAAGTGCGATGTTTACTGCGGGATGACAAGCCGCACACGCATGGCAAGCAGACACGTACCCAGAGTGGCTTCATCGTCGCGATTATCATGAGCCTTGGTCGACCCACTGCTGGATGAATGCCTCCAAACCAGGATCGCCTATAACACTGGGCACATGAGCTGATATTGAAACTCAAGTCTCCTCGGTGGACGTACTTCTCAGGAATCTTTATTATCGACCATCTGGCGTCATCCCTTCAAAGCACCGCGTCCTGCCCAAGCCACTTATTTTCATTTAAAAGTTTGAATGTCATTTACCTGCGTGTGCTTTCGAATGTACGTGTTCCTCTTTCTGGCTCTCAATATCATTTCCGCGCATGCTTCTGTCCACAATTCGTCGTGCATTTTGCATTTTTTAAAATTTCTTTTGTCATGAACTAGCAAAATGCGCACGTCTCTGGACGTGACTGTTCGTCTATCTTTCCAGCCAGGAACACTTTTGGTTAATTAATACAAAACGATGATCATCATTTTCTGAGCCTTATATCATCTAGCAGGTAGTACACATTGATTAAACACATTTTTCATTGGCCTCACTGACTGTAATGACAACCTGGAACAAATACGTTCTTAAAATATCACAATTCTGTTAACATTCTCAGTACAGTAACGGATAGAGTTTTTTTTTCCTCTCTAAAAATACGCCCTCTGTGTAAACTCTTCGAAGATTGCTTTGGCGGATCAGCGGTTTCGAGTGCCAGGGGAATATGGAATAAGTGATGATGAAATGTTGGGTAAAATCCTGTGGATTACTCTTAGGCACTGCCAACACTCACCTGTGCGTGTGTGTGTGAGAGAGAGATCTGTCTTTCATGTGCGTCACTTGTCCACCGCGGTGTGATTTGCACAGTGACGCGCGATTGACTCACGCCACAAATAGGTGGAGGGCACTCCCTCGAAGTTGTCCTCCCTGCAGAGGGAGGGACACGGTTACAGAAAACATCTTCTGCTTTTTGACGGACATGCCGAAATGCCAATGGTTCATCTTCACGCGATCTATTTTGGCACCCACTTTTTTATTATTACTATAAAAATGTACGGTGAGAAGTCTAGAGAGAGAGGGCGGGTTACGTCTCATATGCAAGCGTGGACCCCGGAGCAATAGCGAGGGTGTACGGGGGGGTCAAGGTTAGGTTTGTGTTGTGGATGTTTGATGAGCGACAATGCGGTTCAAGGAAGCAAACAAAGCGTGCATCAGGGGGTGTTTCTGTCGGGTATTAGAACAGTAGATACACTTTATTTGTGAGAAGCGAAGATCCATTTGAGTAGAGAACAAATAACTAAAAGTGAACAAAACTTGTCAGTTGCGCTGCCCTAATGTGAGCCAATGTGCAATTGGCAACGTTTCAGGCAATGTCTCTGAATGGCTTCTCTGCTATGAAGGGGCATTGCTTGAAACTTTCAGATGCGCTTCTGTGGCCGCCTAAAACGATCTTCTTCCGAGATTAGGAAGCCACTGGAGATTTGCCCTTTGATGTCTAGATTGAAAGCTCACTTCTTTCGAACTGCGTTTTGTGTTTTGTTTGTTGCCCCCCCCCTTGCACCTCCGATTCGCACGGTTGACGACGTACGGCGCGAAAGAAGTCCAACATGCACGTATTATATATTACCGTTTCATTGTAGGGCGGTGTTATTGAACGAACGTGTTGATATTTTGTGCAAATGCATTCTCGCGGGTTTTGTTGGTTCAACACTGACAATAGCAGTATCTTCCGAGGGAGATTTGGGTATGTGCGATTGCAACAGAAAAAACTACACAAATTCCAACTTGTGGACGAAACATTGTGTACAGTACACAGCATTGTGCAACGGAGGACGTGTCAATGAACACAACGATAATATAAGTTAAACATTAATCAATTACAGAAGTTCCCATTAAAGTGAATACAGTTCAATTGATTTGTACTTTGTAACCAAAGAATATATTCTGTTTCCATGTGCCCTGTCCTTTCTTTTTTAAATTCGGCACTCAATGGCCATACAATTAACTCTGTCCCCATGAGATATTCCTTAAGAACCGTGCATTAGATACTCCTCCCAGATGCATCTGAATGTTCAAATGGATTACATAACATCATTCGCTGTCTTCCCCAGCTTCTTGTTTTATTCATAATTTTCCGAGTCAAACATTACTTTGTATTCAGTCTCTCGTTTTCTCATTACATGTCCAAAAAATGTAACCCTTCCTTTCTCTAATTAGTTTTGTTATTCATTTTCTTGTTGTGTACTCACTATTCATCATACATTTATGCTGCTCATTTTGTCTGTCCATGATCTATTCATCATTGCCCATGGCCTGAATAATTAATTTCAATCTGCTCATTGTATTATTGTATTATGCACAGCGCTCTGTGATCCCTAAATGAAGGGCGCTATACAAGTCCGAATTATTAAGTTGTAATTATCAATCTAAATCAAGTAATCGATGCTTCGATGCATATACCTACTTCAATTACAAGTACAAGGTACACGTACATTAACGTAATGTGTGCAAGAACGGTGGTACATTGGATTATCACGTTGCTATGAAGCCAGAGACCCGAGTTCGATCCCTGGGCACGGCTAACGACAGTGGCAAGAGATATCTGAACCTTTTTCAGTGTGCCCCCTCCCCCCACCACTTCACCCTCAATGACCAATGCGGTGAAGTATGGTCAAACAACCCATACAACTGCTGTAAGTTACCAATTATGATGATTAATGCCATGCAATGTGTTTAGGCGGACTGATTGAATGGGCTGCAATGTAATGAGTTTTCTCGCGGTTAATACAAAAAATCTACTTGAAACTTGCAATGTAGCCCTGCCCCAGAGTACTCTTTGGGTTTTTCGGTAAAGTCACGTAGGTAAAAAATAAAATAAATGAAAACAACTAAACTGCTTAAGTGTGCGCTTTCGCTACGTTGTCCCCACATGAAGAAGGACGCTTGTGTTGCGCCCGAAACGTCGTGATTTAATTTAGTTGTTTTATTGTATTTTTTGCCTACGTGACTTTACCGAAAAAAACAAAGAGTATGAATCCTTGCAGTCACGAAAGTTTCAAATCTAGAATTACTGCCGCAAAGTACCAATGTCCAAACCGACTACAGTTCACATATTTACGCATGACTTCATCCCCTGCCGTGCCACAGTCCTTTGTCAAACAGCTGCCTCTTTACGACGCTCGGTGTTCACGTATCAGAGGCAGGCTGTAAACGGTCCGATTTGTGTGCTACGCGAGCACTATTGTTGATAGAATCCTGCCCAGAGTTTAAGGTACACTGAACCCACAAGGTGAGTCAGAATGACTATATCCGTACTGTGCCGTATATATAACTCAAAATAATAATTAGCATTACATGCAGTATTGTTCTATAATTCTGCGTCGAAATGGAACCCATATCGTAAATAAGAAACGGGTCCTTGCATACTCTCTAGTTCTTTCGGTAAAGTCACGTAGTATGGATTCCTGCAGTCACGATAGCTTCAAATCAAGATTGGGTCCTTGCATGTCAGATCAGCAGTTCACCGGCATTGATTAAAAGCGAATCTGACTGCTGGTCCACATATTTTTTTGTCTTGAAACAATGCTGCTGGAATTATGCACTCTCCCAGAAGGCCGTGTGGCTCATTGGTTGTGGAAGAAAAACTTTTGTTTTATGTTGAGAGACGGACGTAATTATGAAGACGTATTGTCTGATGATGAACAGTTTTGGGTACCGTACGTGTGTATGTTGAACTTCATTTGCCAGTAAAAAATATGAAAATTGGTTTTTACCCTTCTATCTGGCAACAAAACTTTTGGCGTCATCTGGTCCAACCCATGTGAGACTAGGCTCTAAGGAAAGCTGTCTCGGGTGTGGACCAATCAACTTCAAGGACAGTGCATACATTATCAGAGTTATGTATTTTGTTTGCATTATGACTGCAGGTATTGTGGTCTATGCAAACATGACTCCTTGTAAAAAAAAAAGGTGTCAGTTTTGTTGCCAGATAGAAGGGTAAAAAAAACCAATTATCATATGTTGAACTTGTTTCTCACCATAACTAGCCAATCGTGCTCATCGGAGGTGTGGGTAAAGGACAACAAACTAAACACAAAAAGCAGTTTTAAGAAATTATTTTAAATGTATGGGGGGGGGGGGTGAAGGAGGCGTAGTAAGTAACACGCAGCGCTCATCCAGGTCAGCGCCCGGCAGGAGACACGAGGAAGGGCTCACAGGATGGGCTGCACAGGTCTCCGGGGCACGGTCCCGTACGGACGATGACGATGTCGCTCCAGGCACTGCTTCCAGGTAGCTCCAGGCAAATGCGAGGTTTGCAGACTCCCAGGGTTGGGAAAAGACACTCAAGATGTCGTCGGGGCTCATAGGGCAGTGCGCTAACCACTGCGCCACTGATCCACGACGCTTTACAAATAAACAATTTACAATGAGCAAACGAGGAACGTGAAATATGTACAGTATTGGCAAGCAATCAAGAACAGACAGCAAGGGGTGGGGGAGGTTACGCAGCAGTGTGTGACAGTGATGCACCTCCTGTGAATAGTTCATAAACAATCGGACATTCCGTTTCTTTCTCCGCATTCTTTCTCCACTTAAATTTTTTTTTAATGTATGATTAGTTTCCATTTGCTATTTATTGGCCTTCCGGAACAATTGACCCAGCAGCAACTGTTAAATGAATAAGCACTGGACGACTGGCTTTGACCTGCTGGGTCTCATCGGCAGTTACGCTGGTTAAACAAATGTATTACTGCCACTGGGGCTTCCAGGCGTGATTGGCGAGAGCGCTTAAATGAAAGTGCAGTGGCATAATAAAGATTTACATTGACACTGCGGCCGAATGTATCTCTGCTTATTGCACTGCGCGGGACACACTCGCCACACCGACGCTTGCACGTGGTCTTATTCTTCCACGTAATATACCACTGTGCAATATATAACGTAGCGCGATCAAGTGCAGTAGGTCTTGTGTGATCAATACCCACAGATGGCTAACGTCATATTACTATTGTAATGCCACGATTCTGCTCGTGATAAAAGTTACGTTTCAAATGTAAAACAAATATATCGGTGTGGGAAATGTATTTCAATACACTTCCAGTGGATTTAAGCATTTTCATTCAGATAAATACCCACATTGAATGCATTGAAATATCGGCCTTATTTTTTCTTATAGATACTGTATAAAAAATACTCGAATCCTAATAGACAAATGCAGGACCATCTGGAAAATGCTTATTGAGACTCATTGAGAGTTTCCTGGATAGATAATCGGCAGAGAGTATGTATTGACATTGATGAAAGGATGTATATAGATTTATGGATGTATGTATGGATTAGCATGTAGGTGTATAGATACCTTGATCAAGTGAGTGGATGGACACGTGTACACGTGCACACATTTATGGGTGGATGGGTTGTTAGAATGCGTGCATAAATGCAAATTGATAGCTATATGATTGATAGGTATCATCAGCTAAAGCACTGCTTATGAAGTGAAGGAAATGCCGTGGAACCGTATATATAATTACGCACTTAAATACATTTTATTTTAATTGTATTACCATTTTTACCAAATGAATCAGTGTCAATTTTAAAACAAATCTGGTCTGTGGAATAATTTCTGCTGGTGGTTGGGTGCGTTTTGGAAATATATTAGCCAAGTATTGCATTTTAATCTTCATTTCTGAAAATACTCGCGGTGTGTGGAAATTGCCACATCCTGATTAAATTACCCACAGCCTGATATGAGCATATGCTGAACTATTTTCCTTCACACATGCACAATTTTGATAGGGTTTTTTTATTATAATTAATTACATTTAATCGATAAATTATTTAACATTAATAATTCAGATATCGGGTAGCCCATAGCTTATTTATCACTTGTTCAGAACTGACACATTCATTACAGTGGGGGTCCATTAGGTACAACACTGTGGGTCGTACCGCGTACGTTTTTTGCAGTTGTGTGCGATGGGCTGCCCGATGTTTCCAACAGGTCATCTGACCAACACGTGGTACAACCAGAAAACACACCGGACAGCCACATCCCTGCATCGTATTTTGACACTGACACCCATTTCCCATTTGAACGATAGACTTGTGTTCGGTTGCTCTGGATGGATGGAATAGCTGATCCGATTTGCCTTCGCAACTCATCGCGATAAAATGATGAGCTCCACAGGACTGCTGCTGTGGCAAAGCTAGCAAGTTGGATAGACGAGGGCATGCAGTGGTGGTGCTACGCAAAAGCAATCTAAGCTAAATATTAACGCACCACCAGGAAGCTCAATCGACTACAACATATCCCCATACAATAAAATGTGAGTTTATTTAGTTTAATCAGGTGAAAACCCCAAAGAGTGACATGTGTGATGATACACCACTTAGGATTTAGACCAGGACATGGGACCAAGGCAGCCATTCTGGTCATACTTGATTACCTAATTGTAGCGATAGACATGGAAGAACAGTCTGTACTGGTTATGTTATTCCGACATCAGTGATAAATTGCTATCGACACGGCGGGAATTGGCTCGGGTTTGGGGAAGTGACGCTTGAGTCCTGGACGGAACAACACGGATCTCACTCCTCCGCATGAACTGATTCCATCACTCCATCTCACTCCTGCACTGAACTGATCCCATCACTCCATCTCACTCCTGCACTGAACTGATCGCAGCACTCAATCTTACTCCTGCACATGAACTGATCCCAATCTTACTCCTGCACATGAACTGATCCCATCCCTCCATCTCCGCGGTGGTCGTCCTTTTGGATGAATTCTCTCCTATGTACGCCGTTCCGTTACCAGTCTCGTCCATAGACCTTCATCCTGTCCAGCGATGTGCCCTGCTTCGGCCAATTCATTGTCAATGCGATGTTTCTGATTTGGGTTTGTTTCCTGATGCACGTGTTCCCTTTTTTCTATCTCTTATTGTCATTGTAAGCAAACATCACTCGCCATCCCTCCCTGCGATTCTCCTGTATGGGGCTCCCACAGTGCTTCATATTATCATCACTTCTTATTTATCGTAGACATACTGTAGGTCTGTTGGGAGACGTTGCAAGGACGGCGTGGATTTGAATAACACGTAGCTCCGCGTCTCCTTTACAGAGCGCTCGAGAACGCTGATAAGCTCAATGGAAAAATTGTCATCCTGCTGACGTCTCATCCTGGATGTCAGGAAGTTGGCCGAGAATCCGGACAGCACGGAGGTGATGGCCATTGACACAGAATTCCGGGCACTGGGCCACGTGCAACTGGCGAAGCCCCCTTGCACTGTGGGGGTAGTGACAGGGATACGGGCACGCAGCCTTTGGGGGTTATCTTTAACGAGGGTTGGGGAACATGCGTCCCGCGGCCCGCATCGGGGTCGCAACTTCGTTTAACTCGCGCCGCGACCGCCTGAGGCTTACCGCTTCGAAACGGCCCGTAAAACGACGTCTATCCATCACCGTAAGTACCTTAAGATACACTAATCGGCTACTAGAGGGCTGTATTGTCAAACTGGTAAAGCTGTTCAATTTAAAGGAGGCTCGGCAAACGTGTGTCACTTGCAAGGGCTTCTCTGGCAGTGACAGCAGTGACTCTGAGGTGTGGGTTTTCATGTGTGGTTGCCCACCAAAAGGTGTGTGAGAGTCCTGTTCAGCCCTCGGCAAGGAACAGTTCCCCCAACCCCTGATTGAGACAGACGCCATCAGCTGGGTCATCCGGTGGACACGGTTGTCCGTGGTTGTCATTTTCAACCGAGGCTGCTCCATAAATTGCGTCCTCCCCTTTCCCCAGAAATGCTCGAGGCAAATATCTGGGCTGTCTGTCTGTTAGGGCTGCCTCTGACTCTCAATCATAAGTTGCCTCCTCATCATTCTGCTATCGCTGCTGCAATGTATGTATATGCATGTATATGCATGTATGCTGAACTGCTTTCGCACCGTACGGAGCCAACCGCGCTAATCGGAGATGCGGGGGACGGACATCAAACTAAACACACACAAAAACTGTTCTAAAGAAATGAGTTTTCAATCTAGATTATGCAAAAGTACATAGCTCCCAGTGGATTCCTAATGTCGGAAGGAAGAGCGTTCCAGACGGCCACAGAAGCGCATGCCGTGTGGTGAAGAATATTCAAGCAGCTTCTGTGACAGTGCTTGGGGAGATGCATTCACCGAGAGCAGGAATGCGTTGGCGATGACTGCCCAATTGCTTTTCACGTCTGGCGCTCGCTACGGGAAGCTTGAAGCCCGCATTCTATAAAGAAGTTTTTTCTTTTCACAAACACCAATTAAATCGCCTCTCGAGAGAAGAAGGCACTCCAGTTGTCCGATTGGTCTCTTCGCTATCGATCCATCGTATAAAGGGAGGTCAAAAGGTAGCGCCTGTACCGGGTGTGCTGCCTGCATCGCGCGCAACGGCATTGCAGCGAGCGCAAGTCATTAACCACTCCAGTTGTATGGTCGGTGTCAAGAGCCGGGGGGGGGGGTGCCATTCCTCGTGTCTCTTCGGTGCTAAACGGAGCGATCCTCTGCCACCCTCCGCTGTCTGAGTGGCCATTCGGGCCTGGCTTTGTTTTGAGATGTCACGCGCAGCCGTGGATCACTTCCCTTAACTCTGGAGTTGGGACCGCGTTGGGTACAACCCGGCTGGGTACGAACAACGGCAGAAAATGAACAGCTGCGGTCACGATTCACGAGAACGTCCCTCCCCGACTCGCTGTGCCCAACCGAATCGTGTTGCCACTGAGGTTGGGTTCATGTAACTGTTTTGACAGCAGATTGGATAATGCTTCGAAAATAATGGAGTGGGGGTGGGGGGAAAACCCGCCCGATGCATTGAATGTTGAGTAACTATTTCCAGGTTTCCAGGCAATCATCCGCAGTCCCCACGGTGGTGCACGGACCACACTGTGTTTATGCACTCGCTGGCTCTTTTTTTTCCTTTCCGAGAGGGCATTGACGTCACCCAAGCTATGGCAAGGCAGAACTTTCGCTTGATGTTGCATGCACGAAAATAATGTCCGTTTGGTGGCCCGCTCGCTCAGGGAGCTGATGATGTACTCTTAGTTTTTTTTTTCCGGTAAAGTCACGTAGGTAAAAATAATAAAAATAAAATAAAAAATGCAATAATAATAAATGAAAATGAATCAAGCTGATGATGTGTCAGAGACACCGAAGCCGGTTTATTTAATTTGAGTTTACAGGGCATTTAAAAGGTGTGTCACCTCGTGTGGATACATAACATTGTATATGTAAGTATGTATCTGACGTCGTCATCTCGGGTCTCTTCTTTCTGTCACAAAGTGGGGCACATCGGAGTAAACAAACATCACCATCAGTCATTGATCTATCCACTGCTGGGTGAAGTGCTCCCCCAAGCCATCTCCGTCTCTCGCGGTCTTGTGATGCAACAATCCACCGAGCATCGTGCACACGAGAGATGATTGCATTGCTCCATCTCTGGACGTCTTCTCGAGCGCGTTACCTCCCCTCGGGTCTAACGCACGTTCGTCTCCGTCCACTGGCCAGCGTTTCCTGCATCGCGCGCGTTGATATGCGCTTCTGCGGCCGTCTGGAACGCTCTTCCTTCCGATGTTAGCAAGCCACTGAAGCGATGCACTTCAAAATCTAGATTGAAAACTCATTTCTTCTTTAGAACTGCTATTTGTGTTTAGTTGATTGTCCTTCTCCCGCACCTCCGATTAGCACGGTTGGCTTTGTATGGTGCGAAAGAATTTCAACATACATACATTAGTCGAATTAACGTTTCTTTACCGTCAACACGGTGTCTCTAACTTGCGTACATTCTCAAAGCCATGTGTTCCTCGTCTCTCAGTGTAATTCTAAGGATGCGCTTCTCCATGTTTCTTTGGAAGGGGGGGGGGACAATTACAGCGAATACAATTATGGCATTGATGTAAACTCTGCAGATTAGACTGGAGCCGGATTTGAAGGGGTGGAAAGAAAATGCTCGTTTAGGTCGCCTCTTATATTTTTCTTTACTTCGTGTCAAGTGTTTCGGTTATGTCTCTTTCTCCCCTTGTCATCTCCCCCCCCCCCCCCCCTTACTTTAAAACAAAAAAACGCTCTTATTTTCCCCTTTTGGTGGGACCCTCACCCCCCCCCCCGTATGGTTCGGGGCAGCGAGCTCGTTCCCCATCTTTCTACCTATCTCCTTTTGATCATAACCGGTTTGGTTTATATTGACGGTGTGTGCACGTGCGCGTCACAATGTCATGTAACGGGCCCGCACATTGCCTCAGTAATTCATTTTTTAATGACGTCATTGGTGGCCACGGGCTATATTCCAGGTGAGTCAGCACCCACGTGCACGTACGGTGCAGGCAGAGCTCGCCCCAGATGTCTGTATCCATCACGTCCTGTGACATTCCGAGAAAACCCTGCCCCCTCCACTTGCTCATTTTGTGGTCAAGTGTAAAGGTCAGGACATTTACATTCACCCCCCCCCCCAAAAAAATATGTTATGGTCAGCTCTATTGCGACAGAGTGAGCATCTGGCGTAGTGCAAAGGTGAGCGCACTGAACCTGTAACGCAGAGCAGAGGGCGCCGGTTCGATTCCAGCTCCTAGCACGGTAGTTCACAATCAGACTCTGTATTTACAGGAATCCGATGAGCTATGAAGCTCTTTATTTACAAATGTCCAGTATTCTCACAGACGTCCAGTTGAATCAATCGATCAACAGTGCAGTAAAATCTCCGTCACCGCCTCTGCCCACCCAGCAGTATAAATGGGTTGCACCACACTTGGTCGATGGATAGTTCGCGTGTGATGGGGTAAAGTGTGGGTATGTCCACCTCTTACAACACGTCTGGTCGAAGGGTGGAAGTGTAGACCAAATGCCCTCTAGAGTTTGTTATATAGTGAAGGCTCTACTGCTAGCAGCAACAATTGCAGGGCTGTACCTTTACCTTGCATTGCAACGAGAAGTTGTTCTATTTTGAGATTGACCCTTGGCATGTAACCATCGGCAGAGTAGAAGAAGAAAAATGTCGAGTCTTGAACAGAGGCGGGGAGTCAAGAGCACGGACGGATGGAGGGGGGGAATTCTCGACCATGGGAGTTACTGAGGATAAGTAATAATCCCCAGCCATCCGTGCTCTGTATCCTCCCTCTGTTCAAGCACACGCTGCCTACTAGTATCTTCTCTTAAAAGGAGATAAATACATCATTAATATGCCACATTGGTCCCCGTGACGAACATGTCCCACTGGTGTGGAGTCTTCGACAGAGGGCCTGGATTTCTGGAGCAGAAAATGCGAGCGGGGCGAGGTCAGGCGGGCGGAGGCATTGCATTTCGGCTTCTTCGTCGAGAAGATGACATCCGGTTCCTCGACTTCGTGAACACAACAGCAGCGGCTCCACAGCCTCCTGCTCCACAACAGCAACAACTCCAAAGCATCCTCCTCCTCCACAACAGCAACAACTCCAAAGCCTCCTCCTCCTCCACAACAGCAACAACTTCTTGGTTCTTTCGGTAAAGTCACGTAGAAGGGAAGTAATAAAATAATACAAATAAAACATAATAAAATTATTCTCACGACGTTTCGGCCACAACGCAAGCAGCCGTCCTCAGGTGAAAACCAGGTCCGTCGAGGCGACAGAGTCTGAATGAAACAGCACACGAGCTTGGAGCATATATATAAGCTGGGCGCCTTGACAAAGTAATTTGCATATCAAGAGTAATTTAGCATATTTATGGGAAATGCAGGAATGTGATTAGTACTACATATGCATGTGCTCCACAACAGCAACAACTCCAAAGCCTCCTCCTCCACAACAGCAGCGTGACCGACTCGGATGGGAAGGAAGCGTGACTCATGTCCCCACGTCCTGTAACTCCGGGCTATGCTGCCTCCCATACAGTTTTCTGCGGCCCAAAGATATTCATGGGAATTCCAGTCACATGGCAAATAGCAGTCTTTGAATTTGGAAATCACCATTTCAAATCTATAATGTGATACTCATTTTATAAATCTTAGCGGAATAATGAGCCGGGTTTACGAATTGAAATCCTTTACGAATTGAAATCCTTAAACAAGATTTGCGCTCCAACCTTCTCATTACGAATTAACTTCCCTCCTGTTAGCCTGGTATACAGGAGTGCGTGGGTTCGATCCCAGACCCTGATGCCAGTATATTTGGAGTTTACATGTTCACCACGTGGTCGCGTGGGATTTATTCCGGGTCCTCAAGTTTTCCCTCAACATTGAGAATCAACATCACGCGTTTAAGAGTATTTGGCCGCTGTAAATCTCCACGCGATAAGCCACTTCGTTGAGCTATCATTTGCGACCAGGTCGCTTCTGAACGAAAGCTATGTATCTCAGTCGTGTGCGTTCTAAATAGTAGGGATGGCAAGTACGATGCATGTGTCTGTGCTGTGTCGTGTGCCCGTGATTGTTGCGACTGCTACGGGAAGGGAAGAGTGGTCGCGATGCTACAGCACCGCTGTGTACAGCACGCAGGGGGCACGCCACTACGAATGCATTTTACGAGGCCTTGACACAGATGGTTGTTCCATACTCTTAGGTTTTTTCGGTAAAGTCACGTAGGTAAAAATAATAATAATAATAAAATAATAATAATACATGAAAATAACTCAACAGTGATTTAATAGAGTTATTTTTATTTTTAAAAAATTTGACCTACGTGACTTTACCGAAAAAACCTAAGAGTATGAATCCTTGCAGTCACGAAAGCTTCAAATCCAGAATGTTTGTTCCATTTTTCTTTTTTTACAAATTAAGCTGCGTGTTTGGAATTATAACGAGAGACAGACCAATATGCAATATGAATGGGCATCTGCCGAGTAGGGGACATCGTCACGTTGACCGTTGGAGAACGATGAAGTGCGCCTTGGGTAGCGGACCGGATGGAACGGTGGCCAGTGGGTGAGCCACAGGAGGGACTAAGCCTCAGAGGACGTCTATCGCGGGAGTGGAACAATGGAATCAGTTCACGTGCGGATGCCAAGGGGGATCGTTACATGGCAGGACGGTGGGAGCAGCAACAGCATCAGGAGGCAATCATCCAGCAGTGGATCGATCATGGATGATGATGATGAAGATGATAGATGGTCATTGTGTGTACCTTACCAATTTTGGTCGTATCCAAGTACTGCATCAATTAAATACATATGCTACGTTTAAACGGTCACTAGAGGAATGTTGACTGAGAGTTTTATAATGATTATTATGAGCCTAATCTCTCTCTCTCTCCCTCAAGCAAGTCCTTGGAGTTTTATTGGGAAAAAAACAACCAAATTAAATCCTTTTAACAATTAAAGAGACCGTTGAGATCACTTTTCTCGTATTACATGGATACGTAGTAAGAGCTATTAATACTTCCAATGGGCCTTTCATGATAATAATAATTGTTACCCAGGAAAGCCATGCTGAATCTCAAGACTCCTTTCTCAGAAGGGTGCTGCACAGAGATGTTTGGTCAATTCCATTCATGAGTGTTTGGTTTCATGTGGGAGACAAGCAGAGAACCCGGAGAAATCCCACCAGACATGCACAAGGGAATTCTCAACAATGGCATTTCAAGTATGTTGAACTTCTTTCGGACCGTACGTAGCCAACCATGCCAACCGGAGATGGTGGGATTCAGTCACCTTGCCGGCCGCCCCATGCCTACAACACCTGGCAGCGTCCTGATGATCGCCCATCCGAGTACTAACCAGTCTCAAGTCTGCTTAGCTCCCGACATCTGACGAGTTCAGGCACGCGCAGGGTGATTTGGCTGTTGGGCTTTCGTTTTTCTGCTATTCATACGAGTAAACATTCAAACATTGTTTGTTCAATAACAGCCTTATAAAAATCGTTTTTAGTTGTAGTTTTGATTCTCGGTGGACTGTTATTGTAACCCTTTGCACAATAACATGTCCAGACAATCGTGTGCTGATCGGGCGTTTGGTGGGATATGGGTTTGGTGGCGTGTCAATACGGGTAGCTCGGTGGTGCCTTCAAACCCCCAGTCTGTTTGGCAACCACATCCAAAAATCAGAATAGAATTCTTGTACATATTCCAAGTCTGACGATAGAAAATAGCCAATCATAGCTCAACATACTCAGTGAACAGGACAGTGTTTATTTCTTTACAGACATCAATGCCATTCAGTTGTCACATGTAGACAACATTGTTTGATGGGTGATCGTTAAGACCAGTTGAGTGCCCAACAACACTAAAGTAATTAAATAAGTACTTTGCAAAGAAGCGGAACATTTCACTGCAAACAAAGCGAGGGAGAAAGCACTCAATAATTTACAACACAATTAAGAATTGAGTACACGTGGTATACATGTTTATTTATTACATGATAAACACTACAATTAATAAGCATTACATATTTTCCTATGTGAAATACTGTGATTTAATATACTGGACATTATACGTACGGGCTTGCATTTGCTTTCTCAAAAAAAATTCGACATTCTCTACAGAACTGTCATCAAGCAATGAATCTTGACAGCAGAATTGCCACGTGACTGGAGTGGGGACTTGGCGGAGTGGCACAGCCCAAATAATCAATAATCGATCCTTACACACGATTACCGGTAGATGCACAAGCCATGAACATCATCATCCATATTCTTAGGTTTTTTCGGTAAAGTCACGTAGGTAAAACATTGAAATTAATGAAAGTAAAATAAAATAAAAATCACGACGTTTCGGAGGCAACACAAGTCTCCGTCATCAGGTGGGACCGTCACAGCCAGATTTGCTGCATCAAGTGAGGCAATGATTCAAGATGTAATCCCTTAAAAGCAAGTTGAGGGGGGAGGAGAGGGGGGGGGAGCTCATCAGAATGTGGTAGCCAATGAATGGAACGTATCGGGAGGGAGGGGGGCGGGGCTCAAAGACGGCACGACGTGCCACGTAGAACGCATCGGGAGGGGGAGGGGGGCGGGGCCAAAAGAATGCACGACGTGGTACACGAGAGTCGGCGGCGTGGACGTGGTTGTGCGCAAGCAACTACTGCTGCACACGCCAACGCATTGGACAGAGAGGGCGAGGGGAGGCCAAAAGAGAGTGTGGGGTGCAAGTGTACGTGGACATGTGTGTGTACAAGCACCTGTTGATACACATGTGTATCAACAGGTGAATCCTTGCAGTCACGAAAGCTTCAAATCTAGAATCATCATCCATATTAATTAAATTACAATGTATCTATGCATCATTACTGTACGTGTCTACATCTAAGTACAGCACTAGCCAGGCTCAAATACACTGCTTCGCTTCCGAGATAGGATGATCTAAAAACTCAGCTAAAAACGAAACAAAATGTCTTAACTATTTTTAGTATTTTACCAGGTAAGGCCCACTCTTTTTCAGATGCGACCTGGTCACAAATGATAGTTCAACGAAATGGCTTGCCATGCAGACATTCATGGCAGTCGTGTACTCTGAATGCACGTGGATTCTAAATACGGAGGGAAAAACCGGAGGACCCGGAGAAAAATCCACGAAACCACGGAGAGAGAGAGAAACATTTCTATTACAAATATACAGCAGGCGTCAAGGTCGGGATCGAGCCAACGACCTCCTGTATACCACGCGATGGTGTTAACATCCCGCCACCGTGGATGAGGATTGGGTTAATCCTGCGAGTATTTTGGGCTTTAATTTTAAAAGTTAAAGGGGAAATTATTCCGGTGAGTTGTACAGTACGTATAAAGGGGTTGAATATATACAGACTTCGGTGAGTGTACATGAGTGTGTGGGTGAGTATGTGTAAAGGGTTCAGTGTGTGAGTGTGTGCATGCAGTGTGTGAGTGAGTGAGTGTGCATAAATGTGTAAAGGGTTCGGTGTGAGTGTGTGTACATGAGTGTGTAAAGGGTTCAGTGTGAGTGTGTGTACATGAGTTTGTGAGTGAGTGAGTGTCCATGAGTGTATAAAGAGTTCAGTTTGAGTGTGTACATGCAGTGTGTGTATGTGAGTGAGTGTTCATGAGTGTGTAAAGGGTTCGGTGTGAGTGTGTAAAGGGTTCATTGTGAGTGTGCGTACATGTAGTGTGCATGAGTGTGTAAAGGGTTCAGTGTGAGTGTGTGTACATGCAGTGTGTGAGTGGGGAGTGGTGTTCAAAAGAAGCAGCTGCCCCCCACTAACATGTTTAGAGATGGCCGTTTAAATGCCAAAGAGCACTTTTGAGATTTTAACGAACGAAAATGTGTAAACAAGAGAGATACACGTGATATTATACATGATTGTGAAAACTTAATTGACTTCGAAAAACGTCTCTGTGCCGTCCTCTTCATTAAGGCAGCTGCTGTCCTGGGGAAAAATCTCAATCTTCTTCCTGCAACATTAAAAGTACCAGATTTTTGTCAGTTGTTTATTACACATACAGTACTGAAGACCATTTCTCGACTGTTATTCTCCCCTCATTTGGTCTTAGTTATTCTTTCGTTATCATTATTTTCATATTGTCCCCGTTTTTCTGTTTACACGCTTTTATGTAACTCTGTCTGTTGTGGTTGTTGTCGTATCCTCAAATCTTGTAACTCAATTCAACCCATTTCCCAATGTGATATCGACTGCAAACTTGGTATACTTATGTCATACTGATAACAATACTATATTCAATCGAAAAATAAAAAAAAGTATTTTTAAACATTCATTTTTATATGTTATGTTTCGGCTTGGGTCTAATTGTCCACGCTCAACTCACGTTGGCTGTAAATCACCACGGCCCCTGACGTTGTGGCAAGCTTTGCGGCCACTTCCTGGAGTCGTGGAGTTCTGCCATTACGAGTCGGGTACATTTCATTAAAGAGTGTTTAAAACAAGTATAACCCGTAAAAACAAAGTTTTTCACTATAAATCCTTTATATGCGTGGCGGCTAGAGTCCTCTCATCCTCTGGCTTGAGATGGCTGCCACCTATGGGTCAGATGATTGCATGGCACCATTAAGCAATTGGTAATTAAATATAATATTTTTGTCCTAAAAAGTGTAACATTTTGGAAAAAAATTTTCACGAACATTAATTGTCACGCACAACGAGTCTATGTGGAAAATGTCAGCTCGATTGGATCACGGAAAGTGGGTTAAAAAACGACCGAAAAATTGGCACGGTCGTAAGCAAGCAAGCAAGCGCGCAAGTGAACTTAATATGAAGGATTTTTAAAAAATTAACCCGTAAAAACAAAGTTTTTCACTCTAAATCCTTTATATGCGTGGCGGCTAGAGTCCTCTCGTCCTCTGGCTTGAGATGGCTGCCACCTATGGGTCAGATGATTGTCTGCCAGCATTAAGCAATTGGTAATTAAATATTTTTTAAAAATTTCCCTAAACAGTGTAAAATTTTTGAATTTTTTTTTTATCGAAAATTTATTGTCACGCACAACGAATCTGTGTGGAAAATGTCAGCTCGATTGGATCACGGGAAGTGGG